>NW_028274815.1:48228349-48531379 GCF_037043125.1 Eumetopias jubatus
AGGCTGGTTGCTACATGGGATGTGAGTCAGGTTCTATTGTCATATACAGTCTGGCAGTTGTTTGTATATATTCCATCTCTCAGCCACTAAAGCTTCAGAATCATTGCCCTTTCTAAGGCTGAGCCAAGTGCTTAAGATTTGGAGAAGGTGCCCTTCTGTAGGTAAACTGTTAGCAGAGGAGAATAGCATGAAAACTACCTGCCACACAAACCACACTGAGGCAGAGGGCCATGAGGGTGTCCTGAGAACGGGGAGAAGGAAGTAATTCTCCCTGACAGGGAGATGAGGGAAGGCTCCCAGAGGGTGCAGTATGTGTGGTGAACCTTGAAGGATCAGTGGGATTTCAAAGTAAAAAAGTGAACTAAGAGGAACCTGCTACTTCTGAAAAAAATAAAGTATTTTTGGTCAAGGGAGAGAGTCTACGGGGCTCAAAACTAAAATCTGGTCTCTTTAGATTTCAGGGAAGGGATTGTTCCTACAGTTCTCCTAGCAGCCCACCTATTAGTTTTTGCTGTATCTGTCTCTTTGTACCCAAAAAGACATAAAGGCCAGGGCCAGTTACAGAGTGATGTGTGTCCAGAGCAAACGGCCTGGCCTTCTGGCCAGGAGCATCTCTGCCCCTGGCCAGCCCTTAAAGACTAAAGGCACTCAAATAGCACAGGTGTAGCAGGAGGAAGCCTGGGAAAGCGCCAAAGCCTGGAAGGGGAAAGAAGGTGGGCAGTCATGTAAATAACTTGTGCAGAGTGGAGAGAGGACAAAGAGGAGGGGTCAGAATGAAAACTTGAGCCAACCCAGGGACAAAAAGAAGATGCGAAATGTGGAAGGTTGAATGAGGAAGGAAGAGCCAGAGAGGACGAGCTTTTCTGGAGAGGCCATTGTGAGCCCAGGAGGAAGAAGGGGGCAAAGTCTCCGTGGGGACAAGGAAAGGACAATGAACTACTTTGTACCATTGGGATTACAGAGAAGTAGAAGAGCAGAGTGATCATGTCTCCAGTGTTATATTCCCTCATGTGTGGGAAGTCCTAAGGCCCAGAGTCTGTTAACTGCCCATCCCCACCCATACAGCCCAGAGTGGGGAGCCCAGCGGTTGGAGCTGCCTGGTGAGTCCCAGAGCAGGGGAGAAGGGGCAGGAGCACAGGGCCATCAGCACAGGGATGTGCCCAGGGCTTGCTTCCTTCCCCGGGAGCAAGGCGGATACAGCAGCCTGTCTCTGCTCATCTGCCTTCCAGAGCTGCGAGTTCCTCTCCCTTTCCCGCCTTTCATTCCCGGTGCCCAGCTCTCATCTTTATGATATGAGGAAAGCAAGCGGGGATGCAGCTAATCTTCTAAGCTCTCCTGTCCTCCAAGAGAGATGTTAAAGACACGTCCTCCTAGATTTTAATCAAAGTCCAAATATGACTATTCCCTCAAATCCACAATATCTTCCCCTAATTCCTTTCTCAACAGAAAAATTCTGTTTCCAACTGATTTTCCCAGTGAGTACCCTGAGGCACAGAACCGGTGCACAATGGTCAGGCAGGCAAAACAGTCGCTGGGAGAATCAGCCCTCAGCTCAAGGGTAAATTTAGTGCAGTTAGTCCTTCTATGAGGGAGAACTAAGAAAGGCAAGGAATATTCGATGGCAGCTGTTAAATGCCAGGCACTTTATATAAATTCGTACTTAATTTGAATAACAACACAGGGAAGTTGGCACTGTGATCCATGATTGACAGCTAACACACTGAGGCTCAGGGGTTAGCAAACCAAGTCACTCCTTCAGAAAGCAGAGAAACTGAGGCCCGAACTCTGCTATGCTGAACCTCACTCTTCTGCTCCCTTTGCCTTCATGATAACTTATCTCTGCCCACCTAGGAGCTTAGCTTCACGATGTCTCCTTCAATTCCCGTAGAACCTTGCTTTTTGGAAAGAATTTGTTGCCAATCATTTAACACTGAGTCTATTTTCTAGAGAACGTTGGTACTATGGATTATGGGTTCCATAGGCAAATAAATGTGGAAAGCACTGGACCAAAACAAATGTAAACATATATGTTTACTGCAGGACTTTCTCAGAGCCTTGACTGTGGTTATATATCCTGTGAAATAAGAAGCAGATAGGGTGATAGGGTGGAGTGGGGTATTGAGAAGGTGCATTATGATTCTCCAGAAGGGGATATTGTGAGGCAAGATAATGCAGTGGGTTACGCTCCCAGTGTCTGGGGCCAGATTGATTAGGTTCCAATCCCAGATCTGGGCAAGTTACCAGGCTTTCTATGCTTTATAAAACGGAGATAATAATAGAATTTACCCTTTTCATGGGTTTGTTATAAAGGTTAAGTGAAATGATACATACCAACTACCTTTACATTAAAACTTGGGTGGCAGCCATGAAAATACGCCTCTCAGACGTCCTGCTGCAGGGAGCAAAGTTGGCTGATGGCCCCAGCTGTGAGCCCTCTGGATCCACCACCGAGTTTTTGTAGACGCCACATTTTCCCTCTGGCAGTGCACTGTGTGGGCCCCAGTGCAAGCCCATTCCTGTGGGACATGGGACTCCTCCAGCAGGTGACTTCAGCTCCAGAGCTCCCGTGCTCACTGCAACTTTCCTAGCACTGCGCTGTAGCCTGGGTTTCTTCCTACCTAATCCTCCTTCTTTCTTCCTCTGCTTTCCTGCCTGCACCTGCTTCTTCCCTTTTATTCTTCAGGTGC
This sequence comes from Eumetopias jubatus, assembly GCF_037043125.1. Taxonomy (NCBI): domain Eukaryota; kingdom Metazoa; phylum Chordata; class Mammalia; order Carnivora; family Otariidae; genus Eumetopias; species Eumetopias jubatus. The sequence continues at coordinate 48,231,037 of NW_028274815.1, forward strand.
TTTCCTAATAAACCTCCTGCATGTCTAATCCCATTTTGGCATCTGCTTCCTGGAAGACCTGAGCTGACATGCACTGGTACAGTCAGGCATAGCCCCCAAAGTGAGTTTGCCCGTGGAGTCCCTTACTTGGGAAGCTACTCATGGGACGCATCCCGTGCAAAGCATTTTGGGAAATTAGTGACTATATCTATCTGTGGAGTTTGCCCGTAGGGAGAAACATTTTAGGCAGCTGTTAACCAGGGAGCAGAGAGAGGGGCACAAGGGCAGAAGGATCCTCAAGTTAATCTGAAATCAAATTGCATACCAACTAACTACCCAACTTAACACATATAACTGGCTCTAGTTAGCATAGCAAATAGACTCTGCTAGGATTCGCAGACATGAAATAATCTGTGAAACTCTAAATTCCCTTTCTGCCATAGGACACTATGAATGTGAATTTAGCTCCATGAGAACCCAATTTGCCCTGGAGAGGGCAGGCGAAGCAAGGACTGGAGAACACCAGCCCTCAGTCCTGTCGTCCAGTGGTGCCCTCGCGCATTTCTCAAAGAAGTATTGGGTCCGCACTGATTCTGTTCCTAGGTGCCAAGGATAAAATGACACAACAGTCAGATGTGGAAACAACTTCAACAGATGTGATAAAGGCTGTAACAGAGTGTTAAATGCTACAAGAACACAGAGGAGAAAGAACTTGACTTGGCCTAACACTGAGAAGGAGTCTTTCAGGGTGACAAGGAGGAAAGGGCATTCCAGGTGGAGAGAACACCTTGTGAAAGAAAGAGCCTGCCTTGCTCAGAAAGCTGACCCTAATCTTAGTGTCTAGAATTAGAGTCCGGGAAGGGAGGAGACTGTAAAGACAGGCAGAGGTCAGACCCCAGTGGGCATCCCCCAGCACACTGAGGACTGTGCGCAACCCTAGGGTCCCTAGCCGGTCACAGTAAAACAATCCATGAGGCATCTGAAGATGATGTCGGTGAGGGTGTGCAGATACCGCCGCTTGGGGAATTTGTTAGAAAAAAATGTAAAAACCTGTTGTCAGTATTTCTTTTTTTAAGTAAGCTCCACGCCCAGCACGAAGCCCAATGCGGGGCTTGAACTCACAACCCTGAGATCAAGACCTGAGCTGAGAGCAAGAGTCGGGTGCTTAACTGAATGAGCCACCCAGATTACCCTGTGGCTGGTATTTCTTAAATTTGTGCATATGCACGGTCTGGAACACAACAGCAATGCACTCACCTGTGTATCGAAATAAAAGTAAAGATTTCTCATATGAAAAACCAAAACTAAAAACAAAACGAAGAAAGACTGTGTCCTTGCCCATGCAGAAGAGACAAAGAGCCATGCAGTCCGGCTTGGAATTGAGCCCCAAACACTCAATATATTGAGGGACTGGAAACCCGCCTAGAGTGAGTTGGGCCCAAACAGGTACTTGCAAGGCCCTATCAGTTCAAGATAGGGGTGTAATAAAGCAGGAATGGAGCACATGAGAATTTGTAAGGAACACGCATGTGTTATTGCTTTGTTCCCAGAATAAAGTAAGCCCATTCTGTTGAAAATCATCAATATAGAATTGATCTGAAGCACTTACAAGTAATAGAAATGCCCATGTTTTCTGTCATAACAATAAAATAAATACTAATGGAATATGATTTAGGAAGAATTGAGATTTCAGAGAGCTCTGTGAGTTTTTCTAACAAGTGGCAGGGTAAACTGTAGTTTACCAAAAGAACAGAAAATTTCTAAATTTGAAAAAATACAGTCCCAGCATCTTTGTTTCATGTGACTCTTCTTTGCGCCCTCATTTTACTCTGTGCTCAAAATTTTTTTAATCCCCACTTTAAAAACCCATGCATATTCTATGAACTGAGCCTAAATGTCCCATTATCACAAATTCCTAGGACTCTTTCGGCTCAAGAACTGATCATTAGCGAACTTATTTTGTATTCTAGTGGTTGTCAAAGGCAGTCCTGAAGGCGTTACATTGAGTTTTGACATTAATTGATGAACACTTAAACTCATCATAACTCTGCTGGGATTCAGAACAGCAGGAATTAGAAAGATGAATTTCAGGAGATGAATCCATTGAAAAGAAATGTGACTTCAGAGTCCTTATTGTTGAACGCTCAGCATTCTGTGACATCCACACAGAATGCAATAAGGGCTCTGGCTGCAGTCGAGAATGGGGCTCCAGTGGGGAATAAAAGGGGTTATTCTGCATGTGTCAAGCAAAGCTGGACCCAATCACAGTTTTCTGTTCCTGGGCATGCATGAGAATTCCGTTTGCCTTCTTCTGTTAACTAGTGAAAGACGAGCATCTCCACAAGGTGGGGAGAAAACTCTTTAGGTGGAAATCATAAAGAGTTCTTATTTCTATTAGTACCAAAGGATTTGATGAAATAGGAAATGTCAGTCTTGAGCTAGTAATCAGGAGTCAGGGCCATGGAATCCCATCAGCTCTGACAAGCAAATATTAAATAAAATCATGGAGCCTCTGAAAGGGAAATAGAGCAGTTTTCCTTGGTGAATGGGTACCTGCCTAGTGATGCCATTTGAATGGCTCCATTGGGAGCTCAGTGTGTTACTTGATATTACAAAGCTTTCTGGAAACAGGAAACAATGATGAAATTATTATTACACAGGTTAAAATAAGAAAATATTCAAATTCCATAACTGCTATCCCAGTGTGGGTCTAAACCCTCTGGGGTCACGTTCTTGGAATCCAAAATCCAATCAATACAAATGACTTCCTTTCTATTTGCTTTACTCTTCAAAGCTCCACAAGGGAGTTTGCTTTGTTTTGTTTACTTATTCTCTAACCCACAGGCTTTCAACTGGTCATGAGAAAAACCATGTGCCAAGAGGTATGGAGGAACACAGAAGGCTTTATGTATACTTTGAGAAGTATACATAGCTTTGGTAACATCTTCCAGTGACTAATGATCAGTGAGGGCAAGAAAGTAATAAAGCTTTTAGGAAGTATTGAATTCATTAATAATTAAATAATTAATAGCAACCCCTCTTTTGGCCCCGGCATAACGCGAGCCTCCATATGCTTTACTTCTTATGCATGAGGAAAGGGATGCAATTATCTCTAATTTACAAATGAATAAGTTCAGTTTTGAAAAAGTCCACTGAATTTTCAGTCAGACGGCTGGTAAATTTTGTACCCAGATTTCAATCCCAGGCACCTAAACCTCAGAGCCCAATATGCCATTTTATCTCCCAACTCCTGGCTCAGTTGACTTATTCACCATGAATGTAGAGTGAGCCATTCCAGCTGAAGGCAGAAAAGAACTGTTCTCACTGGGACCAGCCTCTGTGCCACCAACCAACTAACTGAGACCCTGTATTTGATTACACATAGATCACAGTGGTGTTACGAGTGATCACAGAATTGTCAAATTCTGCATTCAGTCTTGCCCCTCCAGGGGCGGCTGGGTGGCTCAATCAGTTACACATCTGCCTTGGGCTCAGGTCATGATCTCAGGGTCCTGGGATCAAGTCCTGCATCAGGCTCCCTGCTCAGCGGGGAGTCTACTTCTCCATCTGCCCCTCCTCTCTGCTTGCGCTTTCTCTCTCCCTCAATCTCAAATAAATAAATAAAATCTTCCAAAAAAAAAAAAAAAAAACCTTGCCCCTCCAAACCATTTATAGACTTGGAAGCCAAGTAATAAATACATCACCCCAGTGATTATATTTTCTTGAATCTAGCATGCACCTCATGTTCCTATGAGTTTTGTAACCTGTTACGTGTTCTTTAAACATTTTTTCTTGTAGTGAATATAATATGAGCTAACACAAAGGATCACATCCTCGAATTAGATTCACAAGAACCAGAGATCTTATTCAGTTTTGAGTCTTAATAATAACTTCATGGATTCAAGTAATCACAACGCATAGACAGAGCATGGAAAAGTCCAAAACTACCAACCCATGGCCAACGTTCTTTCTTGTTCTGGTCCAGATTAAACATACAGGGCTTTATGTGAAGGGTACAGGTAGCATTTATATTTATGATATAGTCAAGAAACATCTCTATTTTATACTTTGAGAAGTATACGTAGCTTTGGTAACATCTTCCAGTGACTCATGATCCAGAAACTCATAGATTCTTGGTTTATTTCATATAAGCAATTCTAGACAGATCAGGTATCTCTTGCTAAAATTGTGTCACAGATTCCCTACTGTTAAATACTACTAATCTGTTTTCTAGTAGGTCTGCCATTAGCACATTCACAAAGGGACTTAACCAAGCCATCTTTCTCTGTTTCCCCAGTCTTCCCTCCATAAAGAAAATAAAGAATGCAGGGCTCCTGCTAATCTTTTCCTTCCCAAATAATACTCATTGACAACATCTTTGAAAATATAGAAAATCACCTGTAATTACTAACTGGGAAATATTTACTATTAAAAATATTTTGTTGTGTTTCACCCTAATCATTTCTCTATATACTCTGTATCTGATGCACTGTAAACCACTTATTCTAGAGAATACATTGAGACTATATTCCCTTATTTCTACATAATCTTCCAAAATATTATTTTTAGTGACTGTACATTATTATGGCATTTGGATTCAACATTCATATTTAATAAATAACCATTATTGTGTATTTAGATTGTTATATGCCAGTGGAGTTTTTCCCCCCTTAAAATTTGCAATTTAATACCACACTCCCAATGAGGTATTCAAACACCAGAACCAAGCTATTTCCCAAAGCTAGATTTTAAAAACATATTTTTAAATTTTACTAATTACATAGGAACCTATAGCAGTCTGGATCTTTGAGTGGCTACAATTGGTAGAACCCTCTTATTGCTCCACACTGGTCATATTACATGACCAAAGAGTAAACTGTTGTGTTAAGTTCTTGATATTTGGAGGCTGTTTTTTACTTCAGTATAAGCTAGTCTATTCCTACTGATACACTTGCAAATATTTTTTCAATTTTTTTCCTCTAACTTAAATGTAGTTAATTTTTTTACTGTATAAAAATTATTGTAATGGCAAATATCTCTGGTTTCGAAAATTCTAGGTTCTTCCTTTGCGTTTACTCATTGAAAGCTCTTTGCTAGTGATGAGATAAATATTCACCTGTGTTTCTTTCTAGTTCTTTTATGGTTTTGGATTTCACATTTAATTTTTCTTTTCTAAATAGCATTCACTACATATTTTTCTAATTATGGGACTAATACATACTTGAAACAAAGAAAAATCTTTAAAAATGTAACAAATGAAATAAAGACAAAAATCTTATGTCACCACCCAAAGATAACCAGTACTAAATATTAATTTCTATATATTGTCAGGAAATCTTTTTCCTATGCAGAGACATACATCTAGGTGAATAAATGAAATGATACTTTCTGTAAGATTTTGAAGCCCATTTTTCAATGACATAAAACATCATAAATATTTTCTTAGATAAATACTTTTTAAAATTCCTGCTTGGTATTTTGCCGTGTGCAGATACCAAATGTAATTTTTCTAATTCATTATTTTGGGGCCTTAAAATTGTTTCCAATTTTTCACTTTATAAATAATAGCGTGAAGACTATCCTTATACACACAGCAGATAGCAATAAGAAGGACACTGGATACCCACTTGATTCTGGTGTTAGCAAAGAAGGATTGCTCCTTTGAAGGCTCACCACAATCCCCAGATCTTATGGTCTCCTGTCTGTGCATCCCTCCTGTCTTTATACCCCACCCTATGCCCCTCTCTCTGCCTGTGGCATCTTTTCCCTACTCTGCATGTAGGAAAAGTAGGATTTCTGCCTACCTGATTGATTTCACTCTCTCTTTGGTCTTGTTTTTATTTTACTCCAGAAATATTATTATGACTTGTGTTCATCATTTCAGAAGGCCCCATTTGTGTAAATTTTCAGTCTCCCAATCTTGTCCCAGTAACATATCTCATGTCTAATTAATTCCATATATTTCAATAGCAGCTGATAGTCTGGCTTCGACTAATTACAGCTATTAATGCAAGATAATGATATAGTGGTAATAAAAAGCCCACATCTCTTTTCATATTTTGGAATTTACTATAAGTTCCTCTGTAGCTCAAAGAGGATCATGTTTTCATTGCTCAGCTCGGAAACTAAAAGAAATGTCCGAAATCACATTTCAGTACACCATTAATAGTTCTTTGCCTAGCTGGCTGTGTAGGTTTTCAGATTGCAATCTAATCTGTTTTGCAAGCTTTTCTACCTAATTCTTGGCTTTATCCCCAGATTATATACTGAACACTGTTTTAGCTGCGAATTTCCTTGGACAGGCCATCAGTACTACAAAACAGAGGCAACATTTGCAGTCATTTCTCAAGTCACAGAGATAACTGATATAGTTTGCCATAAAGCAGCTAGGGAAATATATCAATTAATATCCCAATGTTCATAGATCTCTTCAAGGTCCAGGGACAGGTAAAGGTGAATAATAAAGGGATTGACAACTGCCTTATAAGAAGATTGGGAATTCTCTTAGGTTTGTTTTTAATTTAACACAAAGTCAGACAATATAATATAATTACAGTCTCTAAAGTCAGAAACTCCATGAATACAGAGGCCAGGGAATTGTTCTAGAAATTCCAACGTTCAGTAACATCCTTATCACAAAAAGGTGAATGAGGAGGAATAGAGGTCACTGATAATCCCAGATTAAAACTTGAAAAAGCACAGTACGAGATGGACTTAACATGCACTTATTCTATAGATGATAATGCAAATGTGGGGTTTTTTAAGATACAGAAGATTAAAAGAGTCTGTTGTTATGGTTTCTTATGATAATTAAAGACTGAGCAATGAGATCTGAACTTAGAAAACTAAACATGGAAATTTACTAACATGACAAAAAAGCAAGACCTAGCCCCCCCACCACACCCTGCTCTGGGAGAAAAAAAGCTAAAACCATAAAAGTTCTCATGAACAAACTGCTTGAAAACCCCATCCTATGCCCCAGAAACAATTGAAAGTGACTGCAACCTGCCCGCTTCACCTAATCCCAAATTGTTAAATTCCATCCTCAAATCACCCAAACTCTAAACCTAATTCCAATCCTAGGTTGGTAAAAACCATTTTGTAAATTCTCCTTCAAACCAGCATTGAGACTTTGTTCTTAGCAGTTCTCTCCCTTGTCTGGAAGAACATGAATAAATTAGCTTATATGGTTAACATGTGTTTCCCCAATGATCTCAGAGAGGTCTACAATACATGTGAGCTGAGCTTTTTTTTTTTTTCCCTTTTGGTTTTGTTTACCTTCCTCTATTTGCTTGTTGCAGTTTTTATTTATTTTTTTATTATGGTAAGAACACACATGAGATCTACCCTCTTAATAAATTTTAAATGCCTAATCACAATGTTGCACAGGTCTCTAGAACTTTTTCAACTTGCAAAACTCAAACCCTATACCAATTGATCAACAACTCCCTAATTTCCCCCTATCTCCAGCCCCTGGCCACCACTATTCTATTCTCTGTTTCTATGAGTTTGACTACTTTAGATCTCTCCTATAAATGGAAACATGCAGTATTTGTCCTGTGACTGGCTTATTTCACTTAGCATAATGTCTTCAAGTTTCATCGGTATTATCACATATGGCAGGAGGATTTCGTTTCTTAAGGTGGAATCATACTTATTGTATGTTGGGGCACCTGAGTGGCTCAGTCGGTAAGCATCTGACTTCAGTTCAGCTCATGATCTCAAGGTCCTGGAATCAGCCTGTGTCAGACCCCATGTCGGGCTACGGGCTCCTTTCTCAGCGAGGAGTCTGCTTGTCCCTCTGCCCCTCTCCCGGCTTATGCTCTCTCTCTCTCAGGTAAATAAATAAAATCTTTAAAAATATATATATATATTTATTGTATGTATATACTACATATTCTTCATTCATTGGTTGATAAACATTTAGATTGTTTCCACAGTCTATTGTGAATAGTGCTGCAATGAACATGAGAGTGTATGGCTGTCCTTGAGATCCTGATCCTGATTAATCTTGGATAAATATCCAGAAGTAGGATTACTGGATCATATGGTAGTTCAACTTGTAATATTGTTAAAGGAACCTCCATACTGTTTTCCATAATGGCTACACCTCTTTACATTCCCATCAACAGTGTGCAAGGGTTCAAATTTCTCCACCAGAACATCAAGTGTTCTCACAAACACTTGTCTTTTTTTTTCTTATAACAGTCATTCTAATAGGTGTGAGATGATTTGTCATTGGGGTTTTGATTTGCATTTCTCTGATGATTAGTGACATTGAGCATCTTTTCCTACACCTGGTGACCATTTGTATGTCTTCTTCAGAGAAAGGTCTATTTAAGTCCTTTGCTCACTTTTTTTTTTTTTAAGATTGTATTTATTTATCTGACAGAGAGAGACAGCGAAAGAGGCAACACAAACAGGGGGAGTGGGTGAGGGAGAAGCAGGTTCCCCACTGAGCAGGGAGCCCGATGCAGGGCTCCATCCCAGGACCCTGGGATCATGACCTGAGCTGACGGCAGACGCTTAACGACTGAGCCGCCCAGGCGCCCCTGCTCACTTTTTTTAAGTTAACATATAATGTATTATTTGTGTCAGCGGTACGGGTCTGTGATTCATCCTCTTGCTCACTTTTTAATCAGGATTTGGTTGTTGTTCTTATAGAGTCGTAGGAGTTCCTTATATTTTTTGCATATTAAGCCCTTATCAGATAGCAAAATTATAAATATTTTCTCCCACTTCATAGGTTGCCTTTTCACTCTCAATTAGTTCCTTTGCTGTGCAGAAGCTTTTTAATTTGATATAGTCCCACTTCTCTATTTTTGCTTTTGCTGCTTGTGATTTTGTTGTCATGGCCAAGAAATCATTGCTAAAACCCATATTGTGAAGTTTTTCCCCTAGGTTTTCTTCTAGGAATTTTACAGTTTCAAATCTTATGTTTAAGAGTTTCATATATTTTAAGTTGATTTTAGTGTATGGCATAATGGTCCAACTTTATTTTTTTTCTGTGTAAATATCCAGTTGCCCAACATCATTGGTTGAAGAGACTATCCTTTCCCCCACTGCTGGTCAAGGTACTCTTGAAATAAACTTACACATAGACAATCAACTGATCTTTCACAGGGGTGCCAAGATCATACCATGGGGTTTTTAATTGAGGAGTTAAATAAAGCCAATGCAACATTCGTTTTCCATCATGCAAATTGCTCTCCTCACCTACTAAGCTCTCCAAATACTGTCTTAGTAGGCAACTGAATGTTCACACAGCGTATCTTGCTCACCCCGCATGCTATGCCTCCTGAAGCATCTGCCTAAGGCTGTGAAACCATGGTTCACGTGCCATGTGCTCGAGACACTCATTCAAAAGTTCCATCACCCTCCTCGTTAATGTCAGAGCCTTGCAAAATTTTTCTTTCCTTCCTCACATTGTCTCCTGGGCCTAAAATAATTGTATAAGTACTGTGAAAAAATATTGGTTGGAAGTTTAAAAGACAAGTTCTAGCCTACGTGCTAACTGCTGTACAGACTTTGTTACGCAATACCCCCATTTCCCCATTTGGACAGTCATGTTTGTGGAGTAAAGAACGAACAGACATATGTCTACAGACCTCATAAATTCTAAGTCGCAAATCCTCAGACTCAGAAAATGTCATTAAATATACACAACAACAACAATAACAACAACAACAATTTCAGAAAGACTCAAGCCTTTACTTGTGTGTCTTGAAAACCAGAAAGAGATCTCAGTACCTAAACCACAGAAATGCTAAATTAAATCTTCATCTCTTTCAGATGCCACAGCGACTCCTGGGCCTCTCTCTGAAACTCTTCTTCTCCCGCGAGCCCACCTGATAGATCTGTCTTCTTCCTCTTGTCCTTTATTATATAATGTGTTCAGTGTGCTTCAGAATCACTTGGCAGGGGGGGACGGAGCAAGATGGCGGAGGAGTAGGAGACCTAGATTTTGTCTGGTCTCAGGAATTCAGCTGAATAGGGATCAAACCATTCTGAACACCTACGAACTCAACAGGAGATCGAACAGGAGAGTAGCAACAACTCTCTGAACAGAGAAGCGACCACTTACTGGAAGGTAGGGCGTGCGGAGAAGTGAATCCGAGGCGATATTCGGGAGGATAGACGGCGGGGGAGGGGCCTCCGCCGGCCGCTTCTGGCAAGTGATAGAGCTGCGGAGCACAAAATCGGACCTTATAGAAGTTGGCTCGGCGGAGGGACGTCGCTGCAGTGGCTAAGCGGGGGGTGGAATCCTCCCGGGACAGTGTGGTCTCAGGACCCTTGGGGTCACAGAGAGACCGGGGGTGCCTGAGTGCGCCAGAGCTCCCAGGTATCAGAGCAGGGAAGCCGGCTGCAGAGACGGAGCAGAGTCGCGGGCTCTCAGCTCGGGGTTGCCATAAAGTGTGATCTGCGGCCCAGTCGGGGCACGGCTCCCCCAGCAGGGACCCAACAAGCAGCAGATCCGGGGAGACTCCCCTTCCTTCCCGGGGAGGAGCGGTGCGGGAACGCACTGCAGGGATCTGCTGGGTTTGGAGACTCCGAGCGGGGTCGGGTGCCAGAGATAGCAACGCTCGATCACAGGCCGGGTGAGCACGGAGTGCGGCCGGAGACCGGGGACATGGAAGTGACTGCTTTTCTCTGGGGGCGCACTGAGGAGCGGGGCCCCGAGTTCTCAGCTCCTCCGAGTGGAGATTGGGAGGCCACCATTTCTGCCCTGGTCCTCCAAAGCTGTATCGAGAGCTTGCAGGGAACAAAAGCTCCTGAGAGCAAACCGGAGCAGGTTCCTTAGCCCGGACCGACAAGGGCGGGGCAATTCCACCTCCGGCAAAGACCTTTGGAAACCACAGCAACAGGCCCCTCCCCCAGAAGATCAGCACAAACAGCCAGCAAGCCAAGACCAAGTTGATCGATCAAGGAGAATAGGAGAACTCCAGCGCTAGGGGAATACTGCACATAGATTCATGGCTTTTTTTTTTTTACCATGATTCATTATTTCATCAAAGTTAATTTTTGTTGACTTTTTTTTATTTTTCTTTTTCCCTTTTTCAACCAACATCTTATAAATCCCTTTTTTAAAAAAAAAAAACTTTTTTTTTTTTTCATTTTTAGAGTCATATTTTATCCCTTCATAGTAGTTACCCTTGTTTTTGGCATATATATATAAGTTGTTCTCTCTTTAAAATTTTGAGGTACAGTTTCTTCTAACAGATCAAAATATACCCTAAATCACTAGTGTATGGCTTTGTCCTAGTCTCCTGCCTGATCACATTCTCTCCCTTTTTCCTTTTTTTTTTTTCCTTAAATCTTCTTTCTTTTTTCAAACAACTTATCTTACCAAGTCCTTTTATAAAATCTTTTATAATTTTCATCTTTACAGTCATCTTCCATCCCTTCATTGTATCAACCCTTATTTTGTACATATATGTCTTTCTTCCTTTAAAATTTTAGGAGGCACTTTTTTCTAACAGACCAAAATACACCCAAAATCTAGTGTGTGGCACTGATCTATGCACTAGCCTGATCATATTTGATCATATTCTCCTTTTTTGAATTGTTTTGTTTTTGTTTTTATCTTTTTATCTTTTTTTTTTCTTTTTCTCTTTCTTTTTTCTTTCTTTCCCTTTCTTTTCCCCTGGTTTCAGGTCTTTTCTGATTTGTATACAGTATATTTGCTGGGGACGTTGTAAACCTGTTAGCCTTTTGTTCTCTCATTCATCTATTCTCCTCTGGACAAAATGACAAGACGAAAGAAATCACCTCAGCAAAAAGAACAAGAGGTAGTACCGTCAGCCAGGGACCTACTCAATACGGACATTAGTACAATGTCGGACCTAGAGTTCAGAATCATGACTTTAAAGATACTAGCTGGGCTTGAAAAAAGCGTGGAAGTTATTAGAGAAACCCTTTCTGGAGAAATAAAAGAACTAAAATCTAACCAAATCGAAATCAAAAAGGCTATTGATGAGGTGCAATCAAAAATGGGGGCACTAAATGCTAGGATAAATGAGGCAGAAGAGAGAATCAGCGATATAGAAGACCAAATGATGGAAAATAAAGAGGCTGAGAAAAAGAGAGAGAAACAACTACAGGATCACGAGGGCAGAATTCGAGAGATAAGCGATACGATAAGACGAAACAACATTAGAATAATTGGGATCCCAGAAGAAGAAGAGAGAGAGAGGGGGGCAGAAGGTATATTGGAGCAAATTATAGCAGAGAACTTCCCTAATGTGAGGAAGGAAACAGGCATTAAAATCCAGGAGGCACAGAGAACCCCTCTCAAAATCAATAATAATAGGTCAACACCCCGACATCTAATAGTAAAACTTACGAGTCTCAGAGACAAAGAGAAAATCCTGAAAGCAGCTCGGGAGAAGAGATATGTAACCTACAATGGTAGAAACATTAGATTGGCAACAGACCTATCCACAGAGACCTGGCAGGCCAGAAAGGACTGGCAAGATATCTTCAGAGCACTAAACGAGAAAAATATGCAGCCAAGAATACTATATCCAGCTAGGCTATCATTGAAAATAGAAGGAGAGATAAAAAGCTTCCAGAACAAACAAAAACTAAAGGAATTTGCAAACACAAAACCAGCCCTCCAAGAAATATTGAGAGGGGTCCTCTAAGCAAAGAGAGAACCTAAAAGCAGCAAAGAGCAGAAACGAACACAGACAACAGACAGTTAACAGTCACCTTACAGGTAATACAATGGCACTAAATTCATACCTTTCAATAGTTACCCTGAATGTAAATGGGCTAAATGCCCCAATCAAAAGACACAGGCTATCAGATTGGATTAAAAAACAAGACCCATCAATATGCTGTCTGCAAGAGACTCATTTTACACCCAAAGACACCCCCAGATTGAAAGTGAGGGGGTGGAAAACCATTTACCATGCTAATGGACACCAAAAGAAAGCTGGGGTGGCAATCCTTATATCAGACAAACTAGATTTTAAAACAAAGACTGTAATAAGAGATGAGGAAGGACACTATATCCTACTTAAAGGGTCTATCCAACAAGAAGATCTAACAATTGTAAATATCTATGCCCCGAACATGGGAGCAGCCAATTATATAAGGCAATTAATAACAAAAGCAAAGAAACACATTGACAACAATACAATAATAGTGGGGGACTTTAACACCCCCCTGACTGAAATGGACAGATCATCTAAGCAAAAGATCAACAAGGAAATAAAGACTTTAAATGACACACTGGACCAAATGGACTTCACAGACATATTCAGAACATTCCATCCCAAAGCAACGGAATACACATTCTTCTCTAGTGCCCATGGAACATTCTCCAGAATTGATCACATCCTAGGTCACAAATCAGGTCTCAATCGGTACCAAAAGACTGGGATCATTCCCTGCATATTTTCAGACCACAATGCTTTGAAACTAGAACTCAACCACAAGAGGAAAGTCGGAAAAAACTCAAATACATGGAGGCTAAAGAGCATCCTACTAAAGAATGAATGGGTCAACCAAGAAATTAAAGAAGAATTAAAAAAATTCATGGAAACCAATGAAAATGAAAACACAACTGTTCAAAATCTTTGGGATACAGCAAAGGCAGTCCTGAGAGGAAAGTATATAGCAATACAAGCCTTTCTCAAGAAACAAGAAAGGTCTCAAATACACAACCTAACCCTACACCTAAAGGAGCTGGAGAAAGAACAGCAAATAAAGCCTAAACCCAGCAGGAGAAGAGAAATCATAAAGATCAGAGCAGAAATCAATGAACTAGAAACCAAAAGAACAGTAGAACAGATCAACGAAACTAGGAGCTGGTTCTTTGAAAGAATTAACAAGATTGATAAACCCCTGGCCAGACTGATCAAAAAGAAAAGAGAAATGACCCAAATCAACAAAATCATGAATGAAAGAGGAGAGATCACAAGCAACACCAAAGAAATACAAACAATTATAAGAACATATTATGAGCAACTCTATGCCAGCAAATTAGATAACCTGGAAGAAATGGGTGCATTCCTAGAGATGTATCAACTACCAAAATTGAACCAGGAAGAAATAGAAAACCTGAACAGACCTATAACCACTAAGGAAATTGAAACAGTCATCAAAAATCTCCCAAGAAACAAAAGCCCAGGGCCAGATGGCTTCCCAGGGGAATTCTATCAGACATTTCAAGAAGAATTAATACCTATTCTCCTGAAACTGTTCCAAAAAATAGAAATGGAAGGGAAACTTCCAAACTCATTTTATGAGGCCAGCATTACCTTGATCCCAAAACCAGACAAAGACCCCATCAAAAAAGAGAATTACAGACCAATATCCTTGATGAACATGGATGCAAAAATTCTCACCAAAATACTAGCCAATAGGATCCAACAGTACATTAAAAGGATTATTCACCACGACCAAGTGGGATTTATTCCTGGGCTGCAAGGCTGGTTCAACATCCGCAAATCAATCAACGTGATACAATACATTAACAAAAGAAAGAACAAGAATCATATGATCCTCTCAATAGATGCAGAAAAAGCATTTGACAAAGTACAACATCCTTTCTTGATCAAAACTCTTCAGAGTATAGGGATAGAGGGTACATACCTCAATATCATAAAAGCCATCTATGAAAAACCTACAGCGAATATCATTCTCAATGGGGAAAGGCTGAGAGCTTTTCCCCTAAGGTCAGGAACGCGGCAGGGATGTCCACTCTCACCACTGCTATTCAACATAGTATTAGAAGTCCTAGCCACAGCAATCAGACAACAAAAAGAAATCAAAGGCATCCAAATCGGCAAAGAGGAAGTCAAACTCTCACTCTTTGCAGATGATATGATACTGTATGTGGAAAACCCAAAAGACTCCACCCCAAAACTGCTAGAACTCATACAGGAATTCAGTAAAGTGGCAGGATATAAAATCAATGCACAGAAATCAGTGGCATTCCTATACACCAACAACAAGACAGAAGAGAGACAAATCAAGGAGTCGATCCCATTTACAATTGCACCCAAAACCATTAGATACCTAGGAATAAGTCTAACCAAAGAGGCAAAGGATCTGTACTCAGAAAACTATAAAATACTCATGAAAGAAATTGAAGAAGACACAAAGAAATGGAAAAACGTTCCATGCTCATGGATTGGGAGAATCAACATTGTGAAGATGTCAGTGCTACCTAGAGCAATCTACACATTCAATGCAATCCCCATCAAAATACCATCCACTTTTTTCAAAGAAATGGAACAAATAATCCTAAAATTTGTATGGAACCAGAAGAGACCCAGAATAGCCAAAGGAATACTGAAAAAGAAAAGCAAAGCTGGCGGCATCACAATTCCGGACTTGCAGCTCTATTACAAAACTGTCATCATCAAGACAGTATGGTACTGGCACAAAAACAGACACATAGATCAATGGAACAGAATCGAGAGCCCAGATGGACCCTCAACTCTATGGTCAACTTATTTTTGACAAAGCAGGAAAGAATGTCCAATGGCAAAAAGACAGTCTCTTCAACAAATGGTGTTGGGAAAATTGGACAGCCACATGCAGAAGAATGAAACTGGACCATTTCCTTACACCACACACAAAAATAGACTCCAAATGGTTGAAAGACCTAAACATGAGACAGGAGTCCATCCAAATCCTAAAGGAGAACACAGGTAGCAACCTTTTCGACCTTAGCCGCAGCAACTTCTTCCTAGAAACATCGCCAAAGGCACGGGAAGCCAGGGCAAAAATGAACTATTGGGATTTCATCAAGATAAAAAGCTTCTGCACAGCAAAAGAAACAGTCCACAAAACCAAAAGACAACCGACAGAATGGGAGAAAATATTTGCAAATGACATATCAGATAAAGGGCTAGTATCCAAAATCTATAAAGAACTTATCAAACTCAACACCCAAAGAACAAATAATCCAATCAAGAAATGGGCAGAAGACATGAACAGACATTTCTCCAAATAAGACATCCAAATGGCCAACAGGCACATGAAAAAGTGCTCAACATCGCTTGGCATCAGGGAAATCCAAATCAAAACCTCAATGAGATACCACCTCACACCCATCAGAATGGCTAAAATTAACAAGTCAGGGAACGACAGATGTTGGCGGGGATGTGGAGAAAGGGGAACCCTCCTACACTGTTGGTGGGAATGCAAGCTGGTGCAACTACTCTGGAAAACAGTATGGAGGCTCCTCAAACACTTGAAATTAGAGCTACCGTTCGATCCAGCAATTGCACTACTGGGTATTTACCACAAAGATACAAATGTAGGGACCCGAAGGGGTACGTGTACCCCAATGTTTATAGCAGCAATGTCCACCATAGCCAAACTATGGAAAGAGCCAAGATGCCCATCGACAGATGAATGGATAAAGAAGAGGTGGTATATATACACAATGGAATATTATGCAGCCATCAAAAGGAATGAGATCTTGCCATTTGCAACGACGTGGATGGAACTGGAGGGTGTTATGCTGAGTGAAATAAGTCAATCAGAGAAAGACATGTATCATATGACCTCACTGATATGAGGAATTCTTAATCTCAGGAAAGAAACTGAGTGTTACTGGAGTGGTTGGGGGTGGGAGGGATGGGGTGGCTGGGTGATAGACATTGGGGAGGGTATGTGCTACAGTGAGCGCTGTGAATTGTGCAAGACTGTTGAATCACAGATCAGTACTTCTGAAACAAATAACGCAACATATTTTAAGAAAAAAGAAAAAGAAGAAGATAACAGGAGAGGAAGAAAAGGGGAGTATGTCAGAGAGGGAGACGAACCATGAGAGATGATGGACTCTGAAAAACAAACTGAGGGTTCTGGAGGGGAGGGGGGTGGGGGGATGGGTTAGCCTGGTGATGGGTATTGAGGAGGGCACGTTCTGCATGGAGCACTGGTGTTATGAACAAACAATGAATCATGGAACACTGCACCAAAAACTAATGATGTAATATATGGTGATTAACATAACAATAAAAAATTAAAAAAAAAAAAAAGAATCACTTGGCGGACTTGTTAAAAACACAGATTGCTGGGCTCCCTCTCAGAGTTTCTGATTCAAAAGGTCTGAGGCGGGACCCAAGAACCTGCATTTCTAGCAAGTTCTCAGGTGACGCTGGTGGTCCAGAGATCCCTCTCTGAGAACCAGAGATCCCTCTTTGAGAACCACTGTTGTAGATCATCTTAGTTTCTCTGGCTCTGCCCTCTTTTCCTCCCATCTCTATCATCCTGTCTGCCACTGTCCAGTCTCCCAGTTCTCTGCCACAGAAATACCAGAAACACAAGCATGAAAGATAATTAACTCTTCTGAAATGACAAAGACTGAATTCTTCTTGGTGGGCAGATTAATAGGAGAAACTAAGCAGTCTCATTAATAAAGATTGTACCATAATTTATAAAAAATATGCAATACCACGGATGAAGTCTCAAAAACATTATGCTGAGAGAAAGAAACCAAACACCAAAGATTACAAGCTGTATGATTCCCTTCACATGAAAGCCTAGAAATAACAAAAGCAGAGGGACAGAAAACAGACTAATGGTTGCCTCGGGCTGTGCAGAAGCTTTTTAATTTGATATAGTCCCACTTATCTATTTTTGCTTTTGTGTTTTTGCTGGGGAGAGGAATGACTATATACAGAGGCACAAGGGAACTTTTTGGAATGATGGAAATGTTCTAAATATTGATTGTGCTGGTGGTTTCATAAACGCCTACAACTGCCAAAACTCACTAAACTGTACACGGAAAAACGCGTGAATTTACCACATGTAAATCCGGAGTCAGTAAATCAGGGAAAATATATAAGTGTACATAAAATGAAATGTCTCCAAAAATAAAAAAGTTTCCATTTAAATTCAACCGATGGATTCTGCCCACTTTTCCTCCGATTTTAAAAGAGTTTTCTTGGTTTTGGTTTTGGTTTTTTGTCTTCCACCCCGTGTGCTGAAGGATCGCTACCCAAGCTATATTACACAAAATCTGTGTCTGAATTCATGAAAGTGAGTGAGCCTCCTTCTCCCCTCCCTGGCTCGGGTTCAGAGGAGCCTATAGAATTCTATTTGTGAACCAATGAACATTGGCTAGAGCAGCTTTAGTTTGCACATGATTTACTCTGTGAAGAAAACACGAACAAAGTTCAACAAAAGAAACAATGGGATTCAGGGCAGATCTTCACAAATCTTTCTCTGTGGCAATGCTTGGTGTGGTTCCTTCTTTTCCATCTCCCAGAGGAATAATTACACAAGTTCTGCTTTCTGCTCACCTGCCTCCTCATGTCAGATTTGGCATCTCTATTGCAAGATAATTGCTGCCTAGAATATTCAATTAGCTTTTAATTAAATATTGCTCATTAATATAACTGTAAGACAATAAAACATATGTCATTTGATTAGCCAAAAATTCAAATATAAATTACATTCACTTTTATGCCAACGTGCACTTTACCTAATGAGACATTTGTCACCCTGATATAAAAAGATTGTGTGTGATCTTATTTTCTGTTAGAGATTTTTTAAATGCCTGTGAGCAAAGTTTATAAATTATACACAACTCCTATTCTTTTCCTTATCTCCAGGTCAACTATCTAGAACAGAAAATAACACACAGTTACATACAATGAAATTCCATCACAGCAGGTGTTTGCATAGTAGCTTAGCCCCCAATTTTTGACTATGCCACTTCATATCTCAAAATGTATCATCTGTTAAGGGGCAGATGTCTTTTAATTTAACAATGAATTTTTATGATTGTAAAAGTAATATATATTTATATAAGAAACTTTTGAAAATGCAGAAGAGAAACTTACTAACACATTGAGTATTTTCTTCCAGTTCTTTTTTTCTAAGAATGTTTTCTATGTTTCTTATTCTGTTTTTAAATTTTTAAATTATAGGTGGCTCAGTCAGTTAAGTGTCTGACTCTTGGTTTTGGCTCAGATCATGATCTCATGATCTCAGGACAAATAAATCTTTTTTAAAAATTTAAACATATATTGTTACATTTACTTATGCTTTTTCCATTTAGTATTATACTGTGAACATGTACCATGCCACTAACTATCCTGAAAATAAAAGCTACATGATATTCTATCATATAAATGAACTATAACTTTTGGACATTAGGGGTTTTTTTCCCCTAAATTTTTTACTGTTATAGATAAAAGCTAAGGCAAACATATTTATGCATAAATCTGATCACATCTCTGATTATTTTCTTCAGATTGATTTCCAGAAATAGAATTATTGGATTAGAAGTATTTTTTTTTAAGATTTTATTTATTTATTTGACAGAGAGAGACACAGCAAGAGAGGGAACACAAGCAGGGGGAGTGAGGGAGGGAGAAGCAGGGGGAGTGAGGGAGGGAGAAGCAGGCTTCCTGAGGAGCAGGGAGCCCGATGAGGGGCTTTATCCCAGGAACCTGGGATCATGACCTGGGCCGAAGGCAGACACTTAACGACTGAACCACCCAGATGCCCCTTGGATTAGAAGTATTAAGAGAATACTGTATTTTCAGCTCCTTGTGTCATTTTCTTTTAAAGATTTTATTTATTTATTTACTTGAGAGAGAGTACGAGCAGGGGGAGGGGCAGAGAGAGAGGGAGAAGCAGGCTCCCCACTGAGCAGGGAGCCCACCGCGGGCTCAATCCCAGGACCCTGAGATCCTGACCTGAGCTGAAGGCAGGTGCGTAACCGACTGAGCCACCCAGGTACCCCCAGCTCCTGTGTCTTTACAGGGTATGGACAGGCCAGGTAGAAACACTTCCAGACCCCATGTAGACCCTGAACTTGGCCTTCCCATAGGAAGGAAGAGTGACTAATATCGTTATGGAATAGGAGAGAGTGAGCCTCTGGTATAGGTTTGGTTAACTGTGTAGTATACCCCATCTCTTGACATCTTGGCTCACTTAGCTCTTGAAGTAAGATCACCAGACAGGGACTCCACCACCACCACCCCAGCAAGAAGTGACTGCTTTTTTTAAGCCTCACGACCTGGAAGCGAGATGGGTGGGGTGTACGGTAGGGAGTCAGAATTAGCAGATCCCAAGGTCTAGGACTGGAGCTGCCAACACTTCTCCAATCCACTTTATTCAACAGGCCTCTAGTCTAGACCACTTTCTATTCCTTGACTCAGTTTGGGACTGTATGTCATCTACAAAAACCTAAGCACGGAATAAGGGCAACTAGCAGGATGCATGCGACAAACTCTTCACTGAACCTCTAACAAAAAGATATAAAGCAAGAGATCAGGGAAGGCAGAGCAGGAAATTCACACTTTGAAACACTCCTGTTCCAAATACATGGCAGTAATAGAAAAAAAAATGAAAACAAAGAAAAAACAAGTAGAAACTGTTTGAAAACAAAAGATACGTACCTTCATAGACTGTACATGGAAAAGAAATGCAAAATGTGAGCTATTAGAAATTCAGTTCCTAGAAAGTAATAGGGAATAAAAGTGATTCACTAGACCAGGCAATAAACCAGAGAAAACCCACTGCTTAAGACAGGGTTTAGTAAAGGATCTGCACTTCGTGAAAGCAGGCTAAACAAAACTGCTATCAACTCTGCCTTGGACTGTAGATTTTAAGAGCCATGGGAAGCCAAAGACATAGATAAAATAAAATTCCAAATAACATGATGATATCTAGTGCTAAGAAAGACTTTTTTTTTTTAAGATTTTATTTATTTATTTGACAGAGAGACACAGCGAGAGCAGGAACACAAGCAGGGGGAGTGGGAGAGGGAGAAGCAGGTCTCCAGCTGAGCAGGGAGCCCGATGCGGGGCTCGATCCCAGGACCCTGGGATCATGACCTGAGCCAAAGGCAGACACTTAACGACTGAACCACCCAGGCACCCGCTAAGAAAGACGTTTAACAAACTTAATATGATAAGCTTGAATTTATTCCAAGTAAAATTAATTCTATGGAACAGTCTAAATGACTTTTAAATAAACATTTTAGGCTCTCCAATTACATTAATAAAGGATATACAGCCATAAAAAAGAAAAGGAAACTATAGAATAAAGGCAAGCAGAAATTTTTTAAAATACAGGTGGATATAAGAAAAGAGATTGCTAGAAATATTAAAATATGAAAATATCAAATTTTTAAATCAATGAATGAGGCAAACTGTAGAAAAGATATAGCTGAAGAGAGAATTGTTAATCAGAAAATAGTCTGGGGATTCACCAAAAGCACAACAGTGAAGACAGGAAAAATTACACATACACACATACATATATGTGCATACACACATATGTGTGTGCATACACACATACATATGTGTGCATACACACGTGTGTGCATATACACGTATGTGCATGCATGCACACATACGTGCGTATATAGAAAGCAGTAAGAGACTTTGAGAGAAAAAATTGAGAGGTGTCAACATATGTCTCATAGGAATCCCACAGACTAGAGGGAAGAATAGAAGAGAAATTTTTGACAAAGTAGTGGCTGAAATTTTTCCAGAATCGAAAACATATGTCCTCAAGTTAAACACAGACTCCAACTACTGAGTAAGATAAATAAAAATAAACCCAAACTTAACTAGCACGAGAAATTATAGAACATAAGAAAAGAAAGAAAATCTTAAAAGCTACCAAAGAGAAAAGATACATTATTTAAAAGATACACTAAGATTGACAGCAGATTTATCTTTTCCAGAAAGAAATTCGGAAGATAATGGAGCAAATCTTTTTTTTTTTTTTTTTAAGATTTTATTTATTTGACAGGGAGAGACACAGGGAGAGAGGGAACACAAGCAGGGGGAGTGGGAGAGGGAGAAGCAGGCTTCCCGCGGAGCAGGGAGCCCGATGCAGGGCTCGATTCCAGGACCCTGAGATCATGACCTGAGCCTGAGGCAGACACTTAACGACTGAGCCACCCAGGCACCCTGGAGCAAAATCTTAAAAGCACTGAGAGATGACTGTCTCTCTTGCATTTATGTATGTAAGCATGTATGTATGTATGTTCTTCCCGATCTGTCCAACATTTAAATGTTGGAACATTTCAGGGTCCAATCTTTGGATCTCTTTATCTCTTTTCACTCCCTCATGAGCTCATCTGGCCTCATAATTCCATGCCATCTATATGTCAAAGAATTCTGTTTCAGTTATCTATTGTTGCATAAGAAACTTCCCTAAAACTTAATGGCTTAAAATAGCAATTTATTATTATCTCTCACTGTTCTGGGGGTGGAGAGGGTCAGCTGGGCAATCTGAGGCAGGAGGCACATAAAGCATATTCATTTACAGGTTTGGTTCCAAGGCTAGGATGATTCTATAGTTATGGGCCAGTTAGGCATCTCTGTCTCTACAAAGAGTTCTAACTTCCTCACAGCTTGGTAGTCTCAGAGTAATAGATTTTCTTACATGGTGTCTGATGCCTAGAGTAAATATTTAAGAGACCCAGGCAGAAGCTGCAACGGTTCCTATCACTCAGGCTTGAATGTCCTAGAACATCCCTTCTGCCACATTCCATTTGTTAAGCAAGTCGCAGCTGCTAGAGTTGTTATTTTCAATGTGAGATCATGGTATTTCTTTGACCAAAACCCCTCAATGGCTTCCCACATCATTCAGAATAAAAAGCAAAGCCCTTATACTGAATGACATTGCCTTATCCAACCTGATTTTTTGTTCTTCTTAGACTTCATCTCAAAGTATTCTTCTTCCACCACCTCCCAGCTTCATCTCACTCCAGGCACGATAGACTATTTGATGTTCTTTGGAAATCCTGTCTCAGGGCTTTGCACTTATTTTCTCTACTCAGACCACTCTTCCACCAGATATCTGTAGACCTTGCTCCCTCACCTCCTTTGAGCTTTTCCAGGTATCATCTGGCCTCATAGCTCAGTGAGTCTTTCCTCACAAATTCGCGTACTACCCAACACTCTTTACCCCTCTTCCACTTTATATTTTCACCACAGCAGTTATGATCATTAGGAATACTATTTATCTATTTATTTAATCAATTATTACTCTCTCTGTCCACTAGAGTGTAAGTTCCCCAAGGCCAGGATTTTTATCTGTTTTGTTTCCTGATAGATCACACAACTAAAACAGCCTGGCATAATGTAGGTACTCAATATATAGTACTGTGCAACTAAATGTTTAGTGACCAGCTCTCAAAGGGCTCAGTCGTTAAGTGTCTGCCTTTGGCTCGGGTCATGGTCCCGGGGTCCTGGGATCGAGCCCCGCGTCAGGCTCTCTGCTCGGCAGGAAGCCTGCTTCTCCCTCTCCCACTCCCCCTGCTTGTGTTCCCTCTCTTGCTGTGTCTCTGTCAAATAAATAAAATCTTAAAAACAACAACAACAACAACAAAAACCACTCTGATTTGTGGCATTTGCCAATTTCCATGGTGTATATACTCCCACCATCCAGTTCCAAGCTCAGTGTCACTAAATATGGAATTGAGAAACAATAGGGACAATTGGTTCTCATGAGCCAATACAAGTTGGCTCCAGCATACCGCTGTTATTTGTTAAAGGAATGGAAAAGAGAAAAAGGAAGGAAGGAAGAAAAATATATCTGTCCTATAATTCAAAATGGAAGGAAATAAAGACATTTTCAGATAAACAAAAATTATGGGAGTTTATCATGAACAAACCCTCATTGAAGGAACTACTAAAAACTACTTTATTAGAAGAAGGGCAAGACCAGAAAGATTGCAGGGAACACAAAAAATAATGGTAGTGCAGCAAAGGACAAAATGTATTGATAAATGCAATTAACTATCAACTGTAAAGAACTAATTTTATATGTTTAAAGATGCGTCCACTAAAACTCTAGACATACATGTAAAGCACACAGCATAGTGCCTAGCACAGAGCAAGTGTGCAGTTATTACTCCATCGAGAGAAGCAAATAGAAAAATTTTCAAAACATGGAGAACGAGCAATATTAGCATGCTGCAGAGGTAGAGAGAAATACTAAAAGACTCATCTAAAAGAACTTAAAGGTGGGGCGCTGGGTGACTCAGACGGTTAAGCGATTGACTGCTGGTTTCAGCTCAGGTCCTGACTTCGGGGTCCCGATCTCAGGATCCTGAGATCCAGCCCCAAACTGAGCCCCTGAATCAGGCTCAATGCTCAGCAGGCAGTCTGCTTGAGATTTTCTCCCCCTCCCTCTTCCTCCCCTTCTTTTCCTCCCCCACCCCGCAACTTGTCCGTGGGCACGCGCGCTCTCTCTCCTAAATAAATAAAATCTTTTTTAAAATAAATAAATAAAGGAACTTCAGGATATTTCATCCGGGGCAGGGAAATAAGGTGTCCTAGGTTTTTTACAATAAGCCTCATTGACTATTTGACTCTGTAATTGTGTTTAAAAAAAAAAAAAACAGTAAAAGAAAATGAGAAACAAAAAAGCAGGAAGCTGGCAGGCACACTGACAAACACTAACCAGAAGAAAGCTGGTGTAATAATATTCATACCAGATAAAATAGAATTCAATTATTTCAGAGGGATAAAGAGGGACATTACACAATTACAAAAGTATAATACTTTTGCACTTGTGTGTACTATGCAGCAAAGCTTTACACTAGATAAAGCAAAAATTGACAGGATTATAAGAAGAAATGTTTTTAAAAACATAAACAATCATACTACCACAGTCAGAAGTTAGTATATGAAGCAAAGGAAAAAATAGTGTATGGATTATTTGAGCAATGAAATGTATAAACTAAAAAGTATCAACAAATAAAATAAAATTTTAAAAATCCAGATCATGCAGACCTCATTCTATGTCCACAATGAAATTGAATTACATATCAATAGTAAAAAGAACATTTTTAAAAAGATACCCATATGTTTGAAATTTAGGAAAAAATGGTCTCTAATATTCATAGGCTAAAACAAAATAATAATAGAAAATACTAAATAAAGAGAAGGATAATGATGAAAGTTCTGGCAGCAAAACTAGTGGATACTGGGATGCCTTGCTAACTCAGTTGGTGGAGCATGCAACTCTTGATCTCAGGGTTGTGAGTTCAAGCCCCACGTTGGGAGTAGAGATTACATAAAAAAATAAAATCCTAAAAAAAAAAAAAAGTAGTGGATACAGCTAAAGCAATGCTTAGTGTTACAGTAATGTCTTTAAATGCATGTATAGAGGCGCCTGGGTGGCTCATACGATTAAGCGTCTGCCCTCAGCTCAGGTCTTGATCTCCATCCAGGTCCTAGGATGGAGTCCCATATCGAGTTCCCAGGAGGTCTGCTTCTCCCTCTCCCTCTGCCTCTCCCCCTGCTTGTGCTCTCTGTCTCTCTCTCTCAAATGAATAAATAAAATCTTTTAAAATAAAATAAAAAACAAATGCATGTATAAAAACCAAAAAGATAAAATTAAATGAGATAACTGTTCATCTCAAAAGCCAAAAAACTGAAAGAAAATATAACCTAAAGAAAGTAGACTCAAAATTAATTCATTAATTAGAAAAAAAAACAATAGAGACAATAACACAAAAGGTAGTTTCTTTGAAAATATGAATAAGATTTACAAATCTCTGGCAAAAAAAATGATCAAGAAAAAAGATTAAGAAATATTAGGAACAAAAAAAATAGTGTATAAAGCAAAGAGTTTTCTATGCCTCATTAAATAAATTGGACACAGAATTGAGATTTTTATATAATAGAGTAGTATTAAAAAAAACCTTGTCACCCCAAAAAATATAAACTTGAATAAAATGGACAATTTCCTAGAGAAATATAAATTAGCAAAATTGACTCAAGGTGAAATAAAAACCAAAGTGAACCAATAACCATTAAATAAATGATAAGGGTTAAATGGGTGATGGGTATAAAGGAGGGCACTTGTCGTGATGAACACTGGGTGTTACATGTAAGTGAAGAGTCACTAAATTCTACTCCTGAAACCAAAATTACACCATATGCTAACTAAATGGAATTTAAATAAAAACTCAAAACTAACTAACTAAATAAATAATCAAAAGTTTTCCTCACTCTCCCAACAAATGACAACAATCCTAGATAGTTTCATAGTTGAGTCTTCTAAACCTTAAAGGAGCATCTAATCTAGCGTTTTTCCATAGAAAGATTATGCAAACCCCCATGTAAGTTTATGTTTTCTAGTGGCCACACTAAAAATGTGACATTCATCTTTGTGTGTATGTGTGACATTCATCTTAATAATATTTTTATTTGCAAAAATGAAAATATTTCATTTTGATAAGTGATAATAGAAAGTTTATTTTTAAAGTATTAGTGAGATAATTTACACACCTTTTTCCATACTAAGTCTTTGAAATCCACCTAGTAGTTTATACTCAATTAACAGCCCACATTTCAAGTACTCACTAGCCACATGTAGCCACTGATTCCCGTATTACACAGCATGGCCACAATCTCTATTTTAGACACACTGTTTCATATAATAGAAGAAGAGCTGGCCAATTCATTTAATGAGGCATATAAAAACCCTAATACCAAAACCAGACAAGAACAGTATAAGAAAAAATGTATAGACTAATCTCACTGAAAGCATAAGAAATAAATTCTTTTTAAAAAATTACATAAAATTCACATGAAAAAATTAAGGCCAAGAATATTCAAGATGATTTGGAAACAAACAACAGGGTACAATTTGTCCCACCAGATATTAAAACTTACTTTAAAGCCAAGGTAATAGGATTGTGTGGTATTGGTGCAGGATCAGACGAATAGGCCAAAAGAACAATGTAGAGAACACGATATGTGACCAGAAGTAACACTGAAAAGCAGAATGTCTTGTTCAGTCTATGGCACTAAGACAATTTACCCACAATTTAAAAAAAGAAATGGAAAAGGAAAAGAAAAGAAAATGGAACGAGGTCCCTACTTTCCATCTACAAATATATGTGCTAAGTGATTTAAAGACCTAACTATAAGAAATGAAACTTTAATACTTCAAAAGAAAATATGACTTTGTAGTGGGGTTTCTTAAACAAGATTTGTTTTTTTAAAAAACATTTTGTTTATTTATTTATTTGAGAGAGAGAGATTACGAGCAGGGTAAGAGGAAAAGGGAGAAGCAGACTCCCCGCTGAGCAGGGAGCCCAATGCGGGGTTTGATCCTGGAACTCCTGTATCATGACCTGAGCAGAAGGCAGACACTTAGCTGACTGAGCCACCCAGGCACCCCTTTAAACAAGATTTCTTTCTTTCTTTTTTTTTTTTTGTAGAGGGAAAATGATTCCCTGAATGCATCCTATATCCTTTTTTTAAAATTTATTTTATTTTATTATAAGATCCCCAAAAGCACAACTTACTTGGGTAAATATTGATAAATTTTACTACCCTAAGTTTTAAAACTTCTATAAAACAGAAAACATCACAGAAATAAAGTTTAAAAATCAAATCCAGGCTGTGAGAAGATATTTATAATGATAAAACTAACAAAGGAATAGATCTGGAATGCATAAGGCATACTTAAAAATCAATAAGGAAAAGATGAAAAATCCAACAGAAAAATAGACAAAGAAAATGAAAAGAAAAATGTTCACACCAAAAAAAGAAACACAAATGGCCATTAAACATATGAAGAGGGGCGCCTGGGTGGCTCAGTTGGTTAAGTGTCTGATTCTTGATTTCAGTTCAGGTCATGATCTCAGGGTTGGAAGATCAAGACCTATGTTGGGCTCCATGCTTGGCGTGGAGCCTGCTTAAGATTCTCTCTCTTCCTCTGTCCCCCCTGCCCCCCACCTGCCACTTGCCTGTTCTCTCTCTCCCTGTAAAAAACAAAACAAAAAACAAACAAAAAGTATGAAGAAATGTTCAACCTCAGCAGTGACCAGGTCAACGCAAATTAAAACAATAATGAAAAAAACATGCACACTCATGAGATTGGTAAAATTTTAGTTTAATGATTCCAGGGATCGTAAGAATGCAGAACAACAAGAACTCTTATGTACTGCAGATGTGAGTATGAATTTGAACGAGCAATATGGAAGGCAATTTAATAATATCTAGTAAAGCAGAGAATGTGCAGGCTCCATCAGCAATTATACTTCTAAGTAAATACCCTTGAGAAATTCTTATTTATTGTGTAAAACAATTTAATTTCCTCTTTTTGTCTTACATTTACTCCCTCCAGACTAGGTCCAGAGGAGACTCCAGTTCCTCAACCCCCAAACACACCAAGCTATCTTATGATGTTCTCTTCTTTTAATTTTTTTTAGTATAGTTGACATACAATGTGACATTAGTTTCAGGAGTAAGACATAGTGATTCAACTTCTCTATATGTTATGCTATGCTAACCATAACGATAGCTCCCATCTATCACCATGCAACACCATTACAATATCATTGACTCTATTCCTTACGCTGTGACTTTCATTCCTGGGACTTATTCATTCCTTAAGTGGAAGGCTGCATCTTCCTCTCCCCTTCACCCATTTTGCCCACCCCACCAACTTCCTCCCCTCTGGCAACCATCCGTTTGTTGTTCTCTATATTTATATGTCTAATTCTGCATTTTGTTTGTTTATTCATTTGTTTTGGTTTCTTTTTTTTATTCCACATTTGAGTGAAATAATATTGTTAGTCTGACTTATTTCACCTAGCATTATACCCTGTAGATCCATCCATGTTGTCCCAAATGGCACAATCTCATCCTTTTTATGGCTGCATAATATTCCAGCGTCTGTGTGTTTGTGTGTATCACAACTTCTTTATCCATTCATTTATTGATAGACACTTGGGTTGCTTCCATATCTTGGCTATTTTAAATAATGCTGCAATAAACATAGAGATGCATATATCTTTTCTAATTAGTGTTTTCATTTTCATTGAGTAGATAGTAGTGGAATTATTGGATCATGTAGTATTTCTTGCCTTTTTTATTCTAGCCATTCTGAGAGGTGTAAGGTGATATCTCAGTGTGGCTTTTATTTGCATTTCCCTAATGATTAGTGACATTGAGCATCTTTTCATGTGTCTGATCACTATCTGCATGTCTTCCTTGGAAAAAAAAATGTCTATTCAGGTCTGCTGTCCAGTTTTTAATCAAATTTTCTGTTGTTGCCTAAGTTCTTTATATATTTTAGATATTAACCTTTATCAGATATATCATTTGCAAAAATCTTCTCCCATTTACTAGGTTGTCTTTTTGTTTTGTTGATGGTTTCCTTCACTGTGCAAAAGCTTTTGATTTTGATGTAGTCCCAGTAGTTTATTTTTGCTTTTGTTTTTCTTGCCTTAGGAAACATATCTAGAAGAAATGTTTCTCTGGCCAATGTCAGAGAAATTACCGCCTATGCTCTCTTCTAGGATTTTTATGGTTTCAGGTATCACATTTAGGTCTTTAATCAATTTTGAGTTTATTTTTGTGGATGGTGTAAGAAAGTGGTACAGTTTCATTCTTTTCCATATAGTTGTCCAGTTTTCTCAACACCATTTATTAAACACACTGTTGCTTCCCCACTGTATATTCTTGCCTCCTTTGTCATAGCTTAATTAACCATATAAGTGTGGGTTTATTTCTGGAATCTCTGTGCTGTTCTATTGATCTATGTGTCCATTTGTGCCGGTACCATATTGTTTTGATTATTACAGCTTTGTAGTATATCTTGATATCTGGGATTGTGATACCTCCAACTTTGTCTCTCTTTCTCAAGATTGCTTTGGCTATTCAGGGTCTTTTGTGGTTCCATACAAATTTTAGTATTATTTGTTCTAGTTTTGTGAAAAAGTGCTGTTGGTATTTTGATAGGGATTTCATTGAATCTATAGATTGCTTTGAGGAGTATGGACATTTTAGCAATACTAATTCTTCTGATCCATGAGCATGGATTATCTTTCCATTTGTTTGTGTTGTCTTTAATTTCTTTTATCAGTATTTTATGTTTGCAGAGTATAGGTCTTTCACCTCTTTGATTAAATTTAATCCTCGGTATTTTATTTTTTTTGGTACAATTATAAATGGAATCGCTTTCTTAGTTTCTCTTTCTGCTACTTCGTTATTAGTGTATAGAATTACTATCAATTTCTGGGTATTAATTTTGTATCCTGCAACTTTACTGAATTCATTTACCACTTCTAGTAGTTGTTTGATAGAGTCCTCAGGGTTTTCTATATATAGTGCCATGTCATCTGCAAATAGTGACAGTTTAACTTCTTCTTTACTGATATGGATACCTCTTATTTCTTTTTCTTGTCTGATCGCTGAGGCTAAGACTTCCAGTATTATTTGGAATAAAAATGTAAAGATGGACATCTTTGTCTTATTCCTGATCTTAAAGGAAAAGCTCTCAGTTTTTCACCATTGAGTATGATGTTAGCTGTGGGTTTTTCACATATGGCTTTTATTATGTTGAGGTGTGTTTATGATGGTGTTTTCTTACAACAAATACAAAAAATCACCTTCCCTGAGATTATGCCACTGGCCAATAATACAAAAGTTGCTATGGTCAATTTTGTTTAAAATACTAGTTTTCCTTCCCATCACAGATATAAATTCCACTGTAGTAAGAAAGCATTGCCAGAAGGAGAAATAAAAATGCAAGTATGCAGAAGGGACACACAGTCTACCACATTTGAGACCAGCTCACCTACCTATTTGGCCCTGGCCAGCCGGCAGCTGTGAAGCCCTGGTTCTCCGAGCAGCAGTGTGGAGTTATCCGCCTGCAGCTCTTGCCAACCTGCAAAATCTCAGGCAACAGGGTTGCTGAGGGTGCAAGTGTCTTGATTCCAGGATAGAACGTGTCTGGCCAGGAGCTTAGGCTGACAGGGAAAGGAGGATAAGACATTCAAATACTATATCTCTGGAGCACTGTGAATGCCCCAGTGTCTCTCAGCTGCCCCAAGCTTAGATGGTCTGCACGTCTCATTCTGGCCTGCTGTGCCCTCTTGGGGCAGGCTTCACACAGCCTAGACATCAGTAGTGGCAACTATCTCCTCATGAGAAAACTGGCCTCCAATGTGCCCGGCTTCCTGTGCCTTGGGTCAAAAAGTTGGGTCCATCATTATTTATCATTATTTAAATGCAAGGGCAAGAACCAGAATTCCATGAAGCATTAGTTCCTATAACCAGGACCCAGGATGTGGTACAAAGTTTGGGAGTATTAAGTCCTGCATCAGAATGAATGTCCACCCATAGACCCAGCCCCCTTGGAGGAATTAGTCTGCCCACTAGAGTATATGCTTGCCACTGGGATTTGTAGTAATTAGAAGAATGGATGGGCCAGGGGTATTAAGATAGTAGCCAGAGAGTTGTGGACATGTACTAATGTGCTTCAGTATTTGCAGTGAATATATCTATTCAGAAATCCTCAGGGCCTCAGAAACCTTATCTAATACTTCACCCAGTGAGCCTTGCAGTTGGCCCATTAGATAGTGCCAGTCAGCCAAGCCCTGCCAAGGTCTACGGATGGCATTGTTAAACATCTATGTCAGGCCAGCCACCAAACAGATTGCTTGGCTTAGGCTGGAGGTCCAGTTGTTTTCAAGCAACAGACAAGAGCTGGTGGAGAGGTCCTACCCATTTGTCCTTTTCTACAGGGCAAGGACCTGCCCATGCTCAACTCCCACGTAAACTGCAGCTTGACGTTTGTGGATGCAATAGGGTTAAACAGATCTGGAAAGGGTGCTACGACATCAACGGGGAAAATGGGAAATGTGTCCATTGAGAACGGCCAAAGCCAAAGTAGATAGTGCCCTCATGTGGGAAAAAAAAAACTTTTTTTTGAGAAAAAACACTCCAACGGGTGACCTGTCACTATTGAGTATTTTTCAGAGATATGCAGGAGGCTAATACACTCCACCAACCAAGAGCAGCCCGCTAACAGTCCTCCACAGATCAAGATGGCTAAAATTCTGAAGCCAGATACTACATGACAAAATACTATGTTCAAAGAACAAATGATTAACTTTATCATATAAAATTTGAGCCCAAGAAGTTGTATGGGGTTCAACAAAACCAGACAACTTATTTTTAGTATAAAGAGGTAAATATAACAGCTAGTTAATAGAAAAATCCATTTTTCCTGCCCCGCTAAATAAAGGTGAAGTTTTATTTATTTATTTATTTATTTAAGAGTTTATTTATTTGACAGAGCACAAGCAGAGGGAGAGAGAGGGAGAAGCAGGCTCCCTGCTGAGCAAGGACCCCCCAATGTGGGACTCGATCCCAGGACTCTGGGATCATGACACGGGCTGATGGCAGCCGCTTAACCAAGGGAGCCACCCAGGGATCCTGAAGTTTTTTTTAAAAAGGCAGTTTGAATGGGTATCGGATTATTAATCTTCCCTGGGGAAACCCTTATTGGTACTGGGCCCTAAGGCATAGCCCCAGGTAAGGGAAGAGCAGCAGGGTTTCACGAGCTCACTTGTGATTTTTTTTTTTCCCCCTGGGAGAGGCAGGAACAGTGGTGCTTAAGAGCCCTGGACACAGAGCCAGATCTTTGCCAGATCTTTGCTCAGTCCCCTGAACCCAGAGCGCCTGCAAGAGGGGTGGGGGTGCTCTCTGAAAGGGGAGGTCACGTTGAGAAGAAGAGAGAGGAGTGTCTGAGTTTGCAGGGAACTAAAGTCTTGTGCTGGTCTTCAGGAGCGGCAGAGTGACCCGCCAGCTAGGTAAGTGTGATAGTATCTATACCAGTACCACCTTGGAAAGCAGCAAACCCTACAAATTAGGGGTGTTCTCCTGGAGAGCTGGCTGTTTACCAAAATACCACTGCTCCTATCCCTTAAACTTAAGTTCTCTTACACTTTCATTCCTGCTACCTTTACTTTTCGTCAGCTCTACACTTGTATTCCTTTCCCCTGTCCTGTTTGCCTTGTCCAGGCACCTTCCCTGGGCCTCCCCTCTTCCCCTAGCCAGTCAGGACTCTCTGGTGCTTGCACTCTTAACTACATAGTCCTACCCCGTCTACAATTTCCCACCCATGAATCCATCGAATCTATGCCTTTATTTTTTTCTACTTCACGGCATCCAATGGCATCCAAGTGCTGCTGGAGAAAATAGCATAGCCCTGGGTGTTGGTATCATTTAAATCTGTGGTATACAGCTTCACAGTGTCCTCCCTGCTTCTTGGAAATCTACTTGTACTTGACCAGCTTAGCTGTGGTGCAACTTACACCTACTATATGTTGCAGTTAACCCCTCCTTCCCGTTCTGTCGTAGGATGAGTTGTTGAGTCATCTGACATGACAACGGTTATGCAGTAACATTTTAAGATTCTGGATGACATACATTGGCCAGCTGCAAAAAAGCAATTACCTGAAACAATATGATTATTCATTCACTATTGTAATAAACCTCAGAGCCAGGGGACTTGAATATAAATCCTCGACAATGAAAATATGTGTCCCAGCATCTACCTGGGTCTATTTTAGAGAGCCAGGTAGCTTTTTCCTTAGATTAGTCATGGGCTGTTTTACTTGCTTTCTAGTGGATGAACACAACAAAAAGTAATTGCTATAGCATACGTTTTTCCTTCACTAGTTAAGAATAATTCTAAGGCTATGCGACTATCCACAATAACTCTAGCTAGTGAACCTAAATTTAAACTGATTTATTATGCTTCCAGAGACAAAGGTGTATAATTTGTAAGTTTTACTAAATTTTGACATTCTTTTTCAGTTGCACTTTTTTTTTAAAAAAACCATGGGAATTATAGCCTGTGTGGTATGCATAAAGAGGGAGGTAATTTTCCTTACAGGATATTTTCCCAAATAGCCTGTGCTTGCTTCTCTTTACAGATTTCTGGGCATTATTTTCAGGGAAACATGATTTCCCAGTACTTTTAATTTTCTGAAAATCTCTAACAATTATCCTGAATACACAGATTACGTTAGCATGTGGCAAGAAGGTATATTTCACATAATTAGTACTCTAACAGAGACAGATTATACTGAGAGTGTAAGTATAAATTAATACAACAGGAGCAGGCAAAATTTTGTCCCTCAAGTTGGGGAGATTCCTTGAGTGGATTTAAACAGTTCCTGCAAAGTAGGTGTATCTCTGAAGAGAACAAACTGACTGTTGTAGGAAGAATGGCCTTAATATTTGTTCTTATTTTTTGAAAGTCTAGGTTTTGCTGATACAGTTGTAATGATTTCAGCAAAAGCATTCTGCTACCACAAGGTCAAGGTTTAATTTTTACAAGACTAAATAAAGGTTGGGATTAATGATGTGAGGGAAATTTAAGTTATGGAAGGTCCTATAAAAAATAATCTACCTGATCTAAAAAAAATAATAATAATCTACCTATTGAAGTGTTTGAAGGAACGGTTATTAAATGTGTCAGCAGACAGTTAAATTCATAGCCTAGCTATGATCTGAGGAAAACACATCAGGAAGTTCTGGCTTTTTTCTTAAGTGGCAAACACCATACAGAGTCTAAAATGATAGAATAAAGATAAGGGTGATTGTATTGAGAAGTCTTTTAGGCAGTTCATAGAGCGTATCAAAATACAATAATAAGTAAGATTAATGGTAAAGGAAAAGCAAATGGGTAATAAAAGATTAGAAAATAAATCTTTTCTTGGGTGGAAGTTGCTTTTTCTGTAATTAGCAATATGTTCTGTCACCTTGGGAAAAAATTTCTGTAGTCAGAAGCTTCTGGAAAATTCCAAAAAATATATAAATTTAAGGTCTCTGAATGGAATGGACATGAAGGAGTCAGAGGAAAATAATACATGTCTTGTAAGTTGAGATCAAAACCTTGGAGTTTTACCAGGATGTCAATTGTTAACATTACCATGTAAGGTCTATTCCAGTGGGGCTTAGGGCAGTTTTTTCTCTAGTGCCTCCTTTACAAGACTAAATATCCAGGTTTCAAATCATGTAGAGTCTACCTAGGTGGATGTTTTAGAAATGCAGCTCGTTGATAATTAACCTGGAAGCACCAAATTAGGCTCCAGTAGTGTTCAGTCTTATCAGCTTATACTAGGCTAGAATTTAGGATTGGAAACAATGCCCAGCTGCTTGAAGCAAACTGTTTTTAACTCACAGGGAAATAGCTTATGGTTCCAAGAAGGAGAATCATTATTGCTATCATGGCTAATGGCAAGAGTTCAGCCTTGGGGCGCCTGGGTGGCTCAGATGGTTAAGCGTCTGCCTTCAGCTCAGGTCATGATCCCAGGGTCTTGGGATGGAGTCCCACGTCAGGCTCCATTGAGCCCCCTGCTCTGCAGGAAGCCTGCTTCTCCCTCTCCCCCTCCCCCTGCTGTGTTCTCTCTCTGGCTGTCTCTCTCTCTGTCAAAGAAATAAATTCTTTAAAAAAAAAAAAAAAGAATTCAGCCTTGAAAATATGAGGTTTCTTCAAACTTTGATAGTTATAGTTTTAGAATTCCCTGTGTTCTCTTTGTTTTTCCTGAGATTTGTCAATGATAAGGATAGTGGAGATTCTGAGTAAAAGATAAAGCTAGAATGGAATGAAACTCAGGAGGATTTCTACCCACTGTGAAAACTAAGAGGCTAAGAAAGTGAATTGACCAGGAGAGATAAGGAAGCAGAGGTGCTGACAAAAGATATGGAACGAGAGTCCAATTTTTACTTTCAGGTCGAAGACCCATCTATATTATTACTCACAAAACACCCTGTATTTTCATAAGAATTCTTTTTCCTCCTCCCCTTCCTCCTCCTTTTCCTTCTTCTTTGCCTAAGTAGCATTGGTATATGTTACCACCATTTTCAAGTCCTAATGAATTATCAGACCTAGATATTAAGCCTTAATGGCAGCTGATATCCTACACACACACACACACACACACACACAAGAGACAACTAGACATTATATGCCTCTCCATGGCAGAAAATCACCGTATCAATGAGGGATGCTTGCTATAAAAGTTGAACCTGAATCTGAGCAAACCCCTACATACAGGAAATACAGGGGACAAAAAAGCATGTTAAACATGACACCATGTACGTTGCAATCAGCAAAAACCAACCAGACTCTGGAAAACAAATCTTCAGTTTTTTTCAGTACGTAAATTATAAGAATGCAAGAGCAAGAGTGAGAGAAAGTGATTATCACAGATTAAAAAAGGTTTAAAAGATATCAACTAATCACCATTTTGACCTTCATTTAGATCCTGATTCAAATTGTAAAAAAAAAATATATATATATATATACATACATATATTATGAGAAGATTGGACATTTGAAAGTAATTGATATTTTATGATGTTAAAAATTTTTGTTGGGGTGCCTGGGTGGCTCAGTCAGTTAGATGTTTGGCCCTTGGTTTCAGCCCAGGGTACTGGGATTGAGCCCCACATTGTGCTCCATGTTCAGCAGGAACTCTGCTTTTCCCTCTCCCCCCACCCTTAAGCTCCTCCCCCATTCACTCTCTCTCTCTCATTCTCGCTCAAATAAATAAAAATCTTTTTAAAAATGTTAATTATTTTTAAGTATGATAATTATATTGTGATTATGTTTTTTTTAATAGTATAGTCCTTACATTTTAGAGATGCCTGAACTATTTATGGATGAAACACTATGACTGTGATTTATTTCAAAAATAATGTATGAGGAAAGAAGTAAATAGTAGAGATGAAACAAATTGTCCATGGGTTAAAAATGATCAAAGCTGAGAGATGAGAGTACATTAAACTCTTCTGTGTACTTACTACATATGTTTAGAAGTTTTCCATAATTTTTAATTAAATTGGATCAATTGAATATTCATATAAAAACTTTTTTTAAGCTTGTATTTATTTGAGAGAGACTAATACACTGAAAATTGCAAAACACTAATGAAATTAAAGAAGACAAAATGAAAAGACATCTGGTATTCATGGACAGGAAGACTTGGTATTGTTGCATTAATTGTATTACCCAAAATGATCTACAAATTCAGTACAATCCCTATTAAAATCCCAATGGTATTTTTTACAGAAATAGAAAAAACAATCCTAAAATTCATATGGAACCATAAATCATGCCAAATGGTCAAGCAACCTTAAGGAAGAAGAACAAAGTTGGAGGCTTCAT
The DNA here is from genome assembly GCF_037043125.1 of Eumetopias jubatus. Lineage (NCBI taxonomy): Eukaryota > Metazoa > Chordata > Mammalia > Carnivora > Otariidae > Eumetopias > Eumetopias jubatus. The sequence goes on from NW_028274815.1 coordinate 48,267,952, forward strand.
ATTTTCTGATTTTAAGACATATCACAGAGCCACCATAATTAAAAACAGTATGGTACTACCATGAGGACAGACATATAGAACAAGGACACAGAATAGAGAGCCAAGAAATAAATCCACACATATAGTCAGTCAGCTGATCTTTGACAAAGGTGCCAAGAATACACAATGGGAATAGGATAGCCTCTGCAATAAATGGTGTTGGGAAAACTGGGTATCCACATGTAAAAGAATGAAACTGGAACTATATCCCACACCACACACACACACACACACACACACACACACACACACACACACACAAATCAACTCAAAATACATTAATGCAATGAGTTCTACCATTAAACTGTAAAACTCAGAAAATATTAGGGATCTTCATGACATTGGTCTTGGCAATGATTTTTTTTTTATATATAACACCAAAAGCACAAACAACAAAATAAAAAATAGACAAGTGGATCTACGTCAAACTAAAGAGTTTCTACACAGCAAAGGACACACTCAATAGAAAGAAAAGATCACCTATGGAAAGGGAGAAAAATATTTGCAAACCGTATATCTGAGAAAGGATTAATACCCAAAATATACAAGATACTGCTACAACTCAATTGCAAACAAACAAATAATCCAATCTTAAAATGGGCAAAGGTTTTAGGGCTCCTGGGTGGCTCAGTCAGTTAAGTGTCTAATTCTTTATTTCGGCTCAGGTCATGATCTCAGGGTCGTGAGATCGAGCCCCATGTTTGGCTCCATGCTCAGGGCAAAGTCTGCTTGAGATTCTCTCTCTCCCGTCCCTCCACCACTCCCCTGGCTCTCTCTCTCCCTCAAATAAAAAAAAACATGTATATAGCAGTCCAATTTTCCCAGCATCATTTATTGAAGAGACTGTCTTTTTTCCATTGCCTGTTTTTTCCTGCTCTGTCGAAGATTATTTGACCATCGAGTTGAGGGTCCCTATCTGGGCTCTCTATTCTGTTCCATTGGTCTATGTGTCTGTTTTTGTGCCAGTACCATGCTGTCTCGGTGATCACTGCTTTTGTCATATAGCTTGAAATCAGGCAACGTGATGCCCCCAGCTTTGTTTTTCTTTTTTAACATTTCCTTGGCAATTTGGGGTCTTTTCTGATTCTATACAAATTTTAGGATTATTTTTTCCAGCACTTTGAAAAATGTCATTGGAATTTTGATTGGGATGGCATTGAAGGTATAGATTGCTCTGGGCAGCATAGACATTTTAACAATGTTTATTCTTCCAATATTTGCAAATGACACTATAGACAAAGGGCTGATATCCAAGATCTATAAAGAACTTCTCAAACTCAACACACAAAAAACAAATAATCAAATCTAAAAAATGGGCAGAAGACATGAACAGACACTTTTCAAAAGAAGACATACAAATTGCTAACAGACACATGGAAAGATGTTCATCATCATCGTTTGAGGGAGAGAGCCAGGGGAGTGGAGGAGGGATGGGAGAGAGAGAATCTTAAGCAGATTCTGCCCTGAGCATGGAGCCAAATATCTGTTTTTAAAATAAATAAATAATTTAATTTAAATGAATTTAATGGGCGAAGGTTTTGAATAGACTTTCTCCAAAGTGTCAACAGGTATGTGAAAGATGCTCAGTGTCACTCATCATCAGGGAAATCCAAATCCAAACTACAATGAGATGTCACTACACACCTGTTATGACAATTGGTATTTAAAAAAACAGTCAGTGTTGGCAAAACTGTTGAGAAATTGGAACTCTTATATACTGTTGGTAGGAATGTGGAATGGGAGAGTCGGTACGGAAAATAGTATGGAGATTCCTCAAAAAATTAAAAATAAAATGACCATGTGATCCAGCAATCCCACTGCTGGGTATTCATCCAAAAGAATGGAAATCAGGATCTCAGAGAAATACATGCACTCCCATGTTTATTGTAGCACTATTCACAATAGCTAAGTTTTGAAAACCACCTAAATGTCCATCCGCCAATGAATGGATAAAAATGTGGTGCGCTCATACAATGAAATACTGTTCAGCATTAACAAAGAAGAAATCAGATAAAAAAAAAAAAAAAAAACAAAGAAGAAAAACCTGCCACGTGCAACAATATGGATGGACTTTGAGGACATTATGCTAAGTCACAGAAAGATAAATCCTATATAATTCCACTTACATAAGGTATCTAAAATAGCCAAACTCATAGAAGCAGAAAGGAGAAGGGTGGTTGCCAGGCACTTAGAGGAGGAAGAATGGGTAGTTGGTATTGAACAGGTATAAAGTGTCAGTTAAACAAAATGAAAAAGTTCTAGAGATCTGCTGTACAGCATTGTGTTTATAATTAATCATACTGTACCGTACACTTAAAATTTTCTTAAAAGGGGGGTGCGTGGCTGGCTCAGTCAGTTGATCATGTGACGCTTGATCTCACCGTTATGAGTTCGAGCCCCATGTTGGTGTAGAGATTATTAAAAATGAAAAATCTTTAAAAAATGTTTTTGTTAAAAAAGTAGAACTCATCTTAAGTGTCCCTACCACAATTTATTATTGAAATAAAATTGACATACAATATTATATTAGTTTCAGATATATAATATATTGATTCAACAATTCTATACATTACTCAGTGCTCACCACAGTAAGTATAAATAGCATCTGTCACCATAAAATGTTATTAAAATATTATTGACTATATTCTCTATGCCGTACGTTTCATCTCCGTGACTTGTGTAGGAAGTTTATACTGGACCTTTTTTTAATCCCTTTCATCTATATCACCCATCCCCTCACTTACCACCTCTGTGGCAACCACCAGTTTGTTCTCTGTATTTGAGTCTGTTTTTTTGCTTGTTCATTTGTTTGTTTTTTAGATTCCAAATAGAAGTGAAATCATATGGTATTTGTCTTTCTCTGTATGACTTATTTCACTTAGCATGATACCATTTAGCTCTGGCCATGTTGTCGCAAATGCAAGATTTCATTCATTTCTATGGCTGAGCAATACTCCATTTTATATATACATCACATCTTCTTTATCCATTTACCCATTGATGGGCACTTTGGTTTTTTCCATATCTTGGCTATTGTAAATAACACTGCAGTGAATATAAAGGTGCACTTACCTTTTTGAATTATTGTTTTTGTTTTCTTTGGGTAAATACCCACCAGTGAACTTACTAGATAATATGGCATAACTGTTTTTAATTTTTTGAAGAAACTCCATACCATTTTCTACAACAGTGCACCAATTTACATTCCCACCAACAGTGCGTGAAGGTTCCTTTTTCTCCACATCCTTGCCAACATCTTATTTCTTGTCTTTTTGATACTAGCCATTCTGACTGGTGCGAGGTAATATCTCATTGCGACTTTGATTTGCATTTCCTGGATAATGAGTGATGTTGAGCATCTTTGCATGTGCCTGTTGACCATCTGTATGTCTTCTTTGGAAAAATGGCTATTTAGATCCTCTGCCCATTTTTTAATTGGGTTTTTTTTAGTGTTACATTGTATAAGTTCTTTACATATTTTTGGATATTAATGCTTTATCAAACATATCATCAGCAAAAAACTTCCCCCATTCACTAGATTGCCTTTTTGTTTTGTTGATGGTTTCCTTCACTGTGCAAAAGCTTTTTATTTCAATGTAATCCCAATAGTTTATTTTTGCTTTTGTTTCCCTTGCCTGGGGAGACACATCCATAAATATGTTTCTAAGGCCAATGTCCAAAAGATTACTGCCTATGGTTTCTTTTAGCAGTTTTATGGTTTCAGGTCTCACATTTAGATCTTTAATCCATTTTGAGTTTATTTTTATGTATGGTATAAGAAAGTGGTCGAGTTTCATTTTTTTGCAAGTAGCTGTCCAGTTTTCCTAACATGATTTATTGAAAAGCCTGTCTTTTCCCCATTGCATATTCTTGCCTCCTTTGCCCTTAAAAAAAAAAAAAAAGGCATTTCCAGTAAGCCAAACTGTAGAGCTAATTTGGCTCATAGCACCTGACCCTTGGGAGCAGGACCCCATATGTTGTGACCCTCTGGTCCGAGCACAAGGTTCCCATCACAGTAAGTACTCAAGAAATAGATAGTGAATAATGAAAGTATAATTAGGTCCATATTTTACGGATGCATTTCCACAATAACTTTAAAAAAAAAAAAGGAAAAAGGAATTCACTCAAAAGGAAAACTCTTCAAAGGAAAGAGTGATACTTTACTTATAAACATGACTTTGCAAAATTTTGTCATCTGAGAAATTTTGACATAGGTTGGCTTAAAAGTGAACATATATCCATTACTTGTAACAAGAGTGAATGAAAAAATAGCTCTATAATAAGAAGGAGGCAATTTCCAAAAGATTATTTGACACAATTCTTCTGTAAGTAACCCATGTCTCACTAGAGGGAGCTCAGAACCCACTGATCAAGGGCAAGAGCTGCTGACTAAAATGTCATTTCACTTCGGGTGGGAGGGGGAAAGAATCTGAGTAAACATGACATTGATTTCCAGGAGTTGGTAATTTTTCATATGCCAATTATTAACTTCAATTTTTAATTATATAATAGGTAAATAATACAAAGTCTCCTAATAAACAGTCAATTGATTTAATAAGCTTTTATTGTAAGTAGGGTGTAGGACAAAAAAGAGACATGGCATTATCTTTGCCTTTTTAGGGGAAAAAATTCCCAGTATTCATGAAAAAGAGCAAACAATATAAGGCAGTAATGAGTATAGGTACCCAGAAAGGCTCTTTGGAAAAATATAATTCTCACTCTCTGGCGGCTCTTTTCCTATCTCCGTGGGTAAACATGCAGGGCATCTTACCCTTTAAAGTTGCGCCTTCTTGCGTACCTGTAGGGAAGGGGTCTTTCTCAGAGCCACACCAAAGCCAGTGTGCTCAGCAGCCTGCTTCTTCCCCTGTCACCCCCTACATCTCCTCTGACACTCTCACGTGAGAAACTAAAGAGCCACCAGCCCTTCCTCATCTCAAAGGGGCTGCCACCACCGTGGCCTCAGCTGTCAAGTCCTTCATTCCCAACAGCAGTGGTAACTCAAGACTTGGGGGAGCAAAGTTTTACTAAAGGCTTGGGGAGAAGAGCATCTTAAAAGTCCCTTGTCCCACTGTCCTCTCACTCTCCACGATTGGGACCTTCGCATCATTCGAGCATCGTTTCTCCTCAGGTTCCAAAAACACGACCACCCACAGGTTGCAAAACCTTACTCTACCTTTAGAAATTTTTCACATCTTTCTTTTTCCTAGGCTAGGGCTCCAATATGTCCTATTCAAGTATGTCCCAAATATTGGATGGGACATACTTATACTAAAAAACAATTCCTTGTTTATCTGAAATTCAAATTTTATTAGGCATCCTATAATTTTCCTAAATCTAGCAACACTACCTTAGAGGCTTTTCTCTGCTTCCCCTGGGATCAGAGGAGGAAACTCAGAATTCCTCCCCCTTTGTTAAATGAGTCCTTTTTTTAAAAGATTTTATTTATTTATTTGGGAGAGAGAGAGAACGCTCAGAGGGAGAGTGGGAAGCAGACTCCTTGCTAAGCAGAGAGCCTGACCCAGGGCTCAATCCTAGGCTCAATCCATGATCTCAGGATCATGACCTGATGCTGAACGCAGATGCTTAACCAACGGAGCCACACAGGCACCCCTAAATGAGTCCTATTTTATCTTCTCCCATTCAGACAATATCAAGAGAAGATAACTTATCTCACTTCTCTCCCTTGGAACATATATTTGGTTTATGTTTTAAATAACCAAGCTTTTCTTTCTATCTGGTAACTTATTTGTGCCCAACAAGTTAAAGTGATTTGTTCTCAGGTTTCATTATCATGATCAAAGAGAGGTGTTTCAGAATTGCCTCATCCACACATTTAGTTCATTGAATTCATGTTAATTCAATGTATGCTATGCGTTAGACACTATACCAGCTTATCTCCTGATAAGCATATCAGGAGAAAGAGAAGGGTCCTGTCTGGCAAGGCAGTGTAGTTTAAAATGAGTAAGTAAACAAGCTGATAGCTCATATCAGCTGATGGCTCAGAAGCCAACTGAAAAAGTGACGTCTCCCTACTGTTTTAACAGACAGGGTTTGTGAGTTGCTGACTTTTGAAGGGAAAGGGAACACCAGCATCACACTTAGATTATTCTTAAATAAAACTGCCTCCTTTGTGAGCAACACTGAGAGTTAATTCTCTCCTGTTGACCACCTTTCAAACTAAGACAAATGCCTAAAGCAATTTTGGAGACTGGTGGAGAATCCTTCCTTGAGAAAATGTAGACAGATATCCCTTATGGTAACTAACTACTACAGTTAGATTAACTCAATCAATGTGAATAGCTTCTTATTAGTTTCCTTCTTTGAGGATTATTTAGCTTCCAAATTTTGAGGTACATAATGGCATTTGCATGCTGTTACAATTTGAAATGGAATTCATCAATGATTATTACCCACAACATTTTTTTTAATCTCTTAAGGGTCATTAATTTTTCTTAGTATCTGCCCTAGAACTTTGCTACTTAAAACGTGGTCCTCAGACAAACAGCTTTGGCTTCTCCTAGAAGCTTGGTAAAAATGAGGACTCTGGTTTCACTACAGACCTGATTAATCAGCATCTGTATTTCCACACCATTCCTAGATTATTTGAAGAACAAACACTAGATTTGAGGAGCACCGGCCTAGGGCCTAGCATGGTGCTTGGACTAGTAGATGCATAATAAATGCTGGTTGAACTGTATAATGCATGACCATGTTTCTTTATATAGTGCATAAAAGAACACTGAATTTCCTTCTAATTACAATCATGATCATCTTACCTCATTCTCGTCACCATTTTAAAGCCATAGTCTAAGGGCACCTGGGTGGCTCAGTCCATTAAGCGTTTGCCTTCAGCTCAGGTCATGATCTCAGGGTCCTGGGATAGAGGACCAGGGAGTAATCAGGCTCCCTGCTCAGTGGGGCGTGCTTCTCCCTCCCCCTCTGCCCCTTTCCCGCTCCCCCCCCAGCTCATGCATGCTCTAGCTCTTTCTCAAATAAATAAAATCTTTAAAAATAAATAAATAAAGTTATAGTCTACTTACTGGTTTTACATTAAGTGCTTTGTAGTGTGATTTAGAAAGACATCCTCCTTTGCTTAGGGTGAATAGAGCAGCACTCCCCGCAGGACTTGGGAATTCTATATGGGTAGCTGGTATGCCAAAAAGCACTGGGCCAAAGGAAATATTCACTGACACCTCATGCCCCACCTTCAATCTTTGGAGTTCTTTCTAGCTATAACGGATGCTTGGTCCATGTGCTGGGAAGCTCTTCTTTTAGATAACACTAATATCTCCATTTCCAATTATTCGCCACCACCCGAATAAAAAGTCTTTCAGACAGTGCCCTAATCTTATCTAAATTCTTTTTAAAAGCTCTCTTTAGAAGTCATTAATAAGTTATGAATAACTGATAATACTTGATTATAGCATTTCCCAAGTGTGTTCTAGAAAGTACAACTTCATCAAGATGAGCCATGGAAAGGAACTAAATCAGTCAGGGAAATTCTGCCTATTCCTTATCCCTTTGGTGGAATATTGTCAGCAATACAATGGTAAGTATTCGAAAACTGGCTCTCTGGAAGAAAAGTCCTGATTTTTTAGATCTATAAGTTTCTGTGGTATGAATACTCCCACCATGGCTGATTTCAAGCTACCAACATGACACCACTGAACACGGAGTTGGTAATAGATGTGTAGGAGCACAACAATACACAGTATTTCCACCATACAGATACAATGGACATAAATAACCTCGACAGCAGAGATAACAGAGAAAGGTGGTAGGAATTAGAAAGTGGTGAGTTTTGAGTACTTATTACCTTTATTTTTTATATACTTTATTTGATTGTATTTCTTTAATTCCATTTTTAATGATGACTATGTTTAACAACTGGCTCACACACTGCCTGAACATTTTGCAAGCACCTGTCCAGCACACACAGGAGATGACCTCAGCTCACCGCTGAAAGAGCTGTCTCACAGCTCAGACATTCACAGGCTATGGTTCCTGCCACACACCGAGAAGAAAATGTGGCTCTTTCTCAAAGCTAATATCCTAGAGAAAGATTCTACTTGGTCTGCCATGGTTAGGTGTCTATTCTGATCCTGCTAGCCTTGTCCCAGGAGGTGGACCTAGCTACAGAAACCTAATTTGGGATGGAGGATGGATTTCTGGAGAAGAATTGGCTTATTGGTAGAGTATACCCCTTGAAATGCACGGCATTGTCTATTTTAACTATGGCTCTACCCTCCAACCAATTTTTAAAATACAATCCTTATGAGACTTCCTAGGCAAGAAGTTTTTTTTCTGTCTTTTGAGCAACTGGAGTTTCCATAGTCAGCAGAAAAAAGCTAGAAGTGGTATAGTCATCTGTGATGGTGAAGTTCACACTTTTTTGCTTGTATATTCCTTCAGAAGTTTTAAAAATCCATTATCTCAGAACATTTTCAGGTATACATTTATGAGTTCTCATTATAAATTTTGACAGTTGCCAAGGATGTAATTTCTGGTGTATTGTACATATTGGCACCTTTTAAATATTTATTTTATTTATTTACTTGAGAGAGAGAGCACTTGGGGGGAAGCAGGGGAGAGGGAGATAGGAAGAATCTGAAGCACACTCCCCGCTAGGCACAGAGTCCAACACAGGCTCTATATCACAACCCTGAAATCATGACCTGAGCCAAAATCAAGAGTCGGATGCTCAACAGACTGAGCCACCCAGGTGCCCCACACTTTTAAAATAGATGTGTTCTTATTGGTGGGAATGCAAGCTGGTACAGCCATTCTGGAAAACAGTATGAAGGTTCCTCAAAAAGTTGAAAATAGAGCTACCCTATGACCCAGCAATTGCATTACTGGGTATTTACCCCAAAGATACAAATGCAGTGATCCAAAGGGGCACTTGCACCCCAATATTCATAGCAACAGTGTCCACAATAGCCAAACTGTGGAAAGAGCCAAGATGTCCATCGACTGATGAATGGATAAAGAAGATGTGGTATGTATGTATACATATATATATATATATATACACACACAATGGAATATTATTCAGCCATCAGAAAGGATGAATATTTACCATTTGCATCAATGTGGATGGAACTGGAGGGTATTATGCTGAGTGAAATAAGTCAGAGAAAGACAATTATCATATGGCTTCATTCATATGTGGAATATAAGAAACAGCACAGAGAAGCATAGGAGAAGGGAAGGAAAAGTGAATGGGAAGTCATCAAACAGGGAGAAAAATCATGAGAGACTCTTAACTATAGGAAACAAACTGAGGTTTGCTGGAGGGGAGGTGGGTAGGGGGATGGGGTAACTGGGTGATGGGCATTAAGGAGGGCACGTGATGTGATGAGTACTGGGTGTTATATGCAACTGATAAATTGTTGAACACTACACCTGAGACTAATGATGTAGTATATGTTGGCTAATTGAATTTAAATTAAAAAATAGATGTGTTCTGGAGTTGGCTGGAGCTGTTGCCATGACAAACATTTTCTTAAGAAAGCTCTGCTGTTGAGACCGTCCAGAGCTGGGGGTTGAGGTGGGGAGCACGAACTTCCTGGGGAACCATCCCTCTGAGGAGAGCAAGGCCAGAGACACTTGTCCAGCTCCCCTGCACCCATTTTCTTCCAGGAACCTGAGAGGTCCTTCCCTTTGGGAGGGCCGGGGCAGGAGACCCAGCCCACTCCCTGGCCGTAGCTGGAAAAGCGAGAGGGCAGAGGCAGCATCTCTAGCATGGTTGCCACACTGGGGAAACCGGTGGATGGTCACCCCCACACTACCCCGTCCATGGAAACCCGGAGGGAGAATCCCACTTGGAGAAGCCTGGATCTTTGCTAGAAAGAGAGAGAGAGAGACCCAGCAAGAGAGGGAACGCAAGCAGAGGAGTGGGAGAGGGAGAAGCAGGCTTCCCGCGGAGCAGGGAGCCCAATGCGGGGCTCGATCCCAGGGCCCTGGGATCATGACCCGAGCTGAAGGCAGACGCTTGATGACTGAGCCACCCAGGCGCCCCCTGGAAGATATTTCTGAAGAAATTATATAGATGATGGAAAAGAAGATAGAAAATGTGGAAGAGGTGTACAGGCAGGAAAACAGAGCAGGGGTTGACAAAGTTTTTCTTTAAAGGGCCAGAGAGTAAATATTTTAGGCTTTGTGGCCCATATGGTCTCTGTCATAACTACTCAGCTCTGCTATTGTAGTGTGGAAGCAGCCTGTAGTCGATATGTAAATGAAGGGGTATGGCTGGATGCTAATCAGACTTCCTTTACAAAAACAGGCAGCTGGCCAGATTTGGACCATATGTTATAGTCTGCCCATCCCTAGAATAGAGTAAAAAGATCCCAGTGTACCTTTAATTGATGTTCCAAGAGGAGATAATAGAGAAAACAGGAATATGACAATATTTGAAGAAGTGGTGGTCAAGAATCGATGAAATACAATCATTATATTTATGATACCTAATGAATCCCAAGAGGGATAAATAAAATTCACCCCTAGACACATCAAAATGAAACTACAGAACACCAAGGGTAAATTATTTTAGAGTATACCCAGAAGGTAAATTGCTTTCCAGAGAATGACATTTAGGCTGACAACTGATTTCTCAACCTCAATGAGAAGAGACAGAAGACAGTGGAATAATATCTTCAAAGCGCTGAGAAGATAACTGCTAACACGGAATTCTAGCATCAGTGACAATCTTCCAAGAATGAGAGTAAATAAAGGCCTTTGTAGACAAACAAAAACAAGTTTCTACCAATAGTGATTTCTAAAGGAAATAGTTCAAGAAGAAGAAAAATTACCTTAAAAGAAGTCTAAAATTCAAGAAGGAATGATGAGCAAAGGAAATTGTAAACATGGTGCTAAATCTGAATACTGATGTCAAAGAAAATAAAGACAACAATGTCTAACTTACAGGGATAAAATGAAACTACAGTTAAAATCCCCAGTAACAATAGCATATAAATTGGAAGGTGAGTAGTTGGAGTTCAAATGTTCTCAGGTCCTTGCGTTGTTTGGGAAGAGGTTAAAGATACTGATCATAGGGAGTTTTTAAGTTAAATACATATGTTAAGATTTCCAGGCTAACACTAAAAAACTAGGAATAATGTAACTTCAAACTTGGGAAGAAAGAAAAGGAAATAGGAATGAAGACAATAGAAAATGTGGCTGTTAAAAAAAGGTTTAAGGTTGTGATCTAGAAAAAATAATAACTATTACCATTTATTGAGGAGCTACCATGGAGTCATTTTGATTCATTAACATTCATAATTTCATGTGATATGTGTAAGAGTGACAGGCAAAAAGAAAGCATACAAAAAAATAGATGTGTTCTGTCATTCATTTAAATGTATCTAATGTAATCTAAATACCAAACCTATTTAATACTCATCATCCATTTAAAAAATGCACAAACCCTTGACATCATTGCTTTTTCTCCTCAAATATATATTCTTATCACCTACAACATTTCATCTGATGAAATATAGTTAATGCTTGAAAGTCTTTTATTGATCAATGTATACTTCCCTATAAAAGTATGTATGGTGTGTATACACTATATATATGTGTGTGTGAGTTTTATATATATATATATAAAATTTTATATATATATAAAATTTCTTGTGATTACGAAGCTCTAATTTTTTTTATCCTGGATTGAGTTGTCTTCATAATTTTAATAATGAGAAAGTGAAAATCAACTCAGCTGGAAGTCAAGACCACACTGCCACTGCAAGAATTACTTCTGAGTGACTCCCCCTTCTTAGTAATGACACTCCAACCCCAGAGTCTCCTCCTGTTCCTCCCACTTCTTGAACAAAGTTACAAAGGTACCCAACTGCTGAACTTTCCCAACTTCTTGACATTATGCAATCCAAATCTGGCCCTGCTTCCCTTAGCTCTCCTTAAAAATCTCCTAGCACAAAGCAAAATAAGTCAGTCAGAGAAAGACAAATACCATAGGATTTCACTCATAAGTGGAATTTAAGAAACAAAACAAACAAACACAGGGGATATAAAAGGGGAGACAAACCAAGAAACAGACTCTTAACTATAGAGAACAAATTGATGGTTACCAGAGGGGAGGTGGGTAGGGGGATGGGTGAAATAGGTGATGGGGATTAAGGAGGGCACTTGTGATGACCATCGACTGTTTTATGGAAGTGTTCAATCACTAAATTCTACACCTGAAACTAATATCACACTATATGTTAACTAACCAGAATTTAAATAAAAACTTGAAAAGAAAAAAAATGTAGCACAAACCCAAATTCTGTAATAAGCTCCACTCAACTCCCTCTTACTAAGGAACACCATAGTTTCTTTGGTCTGTGCGTTCCTTTCCTGAGACAAGCTAAATGAACTTTATTTGACTTAGTGTCCTCCTGGTAGCCTTCAGGGGGGTGGGCTTCAACGCACTTGATCAACACAACTATAAATACATCAAAATAAATCTCAACTTTTTTGACAAAAGAACATTTTTGTTGGGAATGCATCTCATAATAACAAAGATAGTCTTCCCACACACATTAGTTCATACATCCAAACACAGCTATTACTTATTGCTAAAATGGTATAGTGTTCATTGTTAATTGCATTATTATGCTTTTATTTTACATTATATAGGCACTGAGAAAACTTTCCACATATGAAGGGGTGTGTTTACCCCTATTCTTAGTTCAATTCTTAGAACTCTGTCTGAACTCTGCAAAAATCAGTGATTCATACTCCAAAATTATTTTGAGTGGTCAACTGAAAGCCGGAGTTGGTTCTCCATTGTTGTTGAAAGCAAGACACTGGAAATGGTCTGATTTCCAGCAGAACTATTGAGTTTACAGGTATTTATTCTCAACCTGACAATAAAATTTTAGATGTGCAGGAGTTTTTACACGTGGGTGTATGTACTGTAGTACATTCAGGATGGACAGCAAATTACGTCTCTTCTTTGTAAGAAGGGGAGAGAAGATTATATCGGCAGAGCGCTGCATGAATGTAGGGATTTTCAGGCAGCTACATACAGAGGGAGGTGAGCATCTAGAAATTGATCTCTTAAAACAATTCTTTTTATGAACCTCTTGGAAAGTCTTCCTGAACTTTAAAGCACGAACTGAAACTTTGTGGAGCATGCAGCCAAAACCAGCAAGAGAATTTAAGTGAACGGAATGGTTATTTGCTTCAGACGGATATGGTCAGAGGCATCCAAGTTAAGAATGGGCTTTACCAAGGAGACCAAGAACTCAGTCCACGGTGAAGGCTTCCTCTCTCAGCAGTGCTTAATGAATCCAGTCCAAGTTTCCCACGGTTTTTGCCGTCCTTCTTACCACTGCACGTCTTTCTAAACAACACCCCCTTTTCTCATAAACACTTTTTTCTGATGGGCCAAAGCATTTAACCAGGCTCTGTTAAAACCTGGCCGCCTAGAGCAATCATTTGATTTTTGCTTTCTTGTGCATCGATCATTTATGTGTAGATTTTACTCTTTAGCTTTCAGAAGCAATCTCCCCAAACACACACACTCTTCTCATTTTTTGTTTAATTCTTGGTTGGAGAGAATTTTACTCTCTTCAGAAGGTAGAAGACAGCAGATCGGGTTCCAGTCTAGGATGTAGGTATAGTGCCTGATTCCTAGATAGGGTTTGCACAAGAACCTGTGAGTGATGCTCTCCGTGGCACTCAGCTCCAGGAGTCTGCCGGACTCTCTCCACAACGAATCGCCACCAGCACAACCTGGCCTCGGAAAGAGAACGCTTAGCAACTCCAAGCCCCAGCCCTGAAACACAACTCCATAGACCAGATCGAAAGGGACAGAGCACGCATGCGCAGGGCGAAGGGGGCGCGGACGGCGCGCGGACCGGGCGCGCGCAGACGGTCTTAAGACCGTATAGGCGGGAACGCGCCCCGGGGTGGACGCCGGAGACTCGTCTGGCGTGGGCCGGAAGAGGACGTGCGCGAGGCGGCAGGGCCTCGGCCATGGCTTACAGGCCGAAGAGGACTTTCCGGCAGCGCCGAGCCCACTCTAGTGACAGCGACGGCGCCGAAGAGCCGTCTTCTGAACCCGGGGCGCCGGAGGAGCAGGCGGCCCCGGGCCTTACGGAGGAAGGGCCGCCTTCTGGAGGGGGACGCGTGGAGGTGACGGCCCGGCGTGTTCGGGGCCGGGGCCGGGTGTGGGCAAGTTCCCGGCGCGTCGCGGGAGCGGCTCCGCGCGCTGAAGGCGGCGCGGGCGTCCCAGGTGAGGCAGGGCGGGGTCCGCCGGAGGTGAAGCGAGGTGGGGTGGGGGGAAGAGGCCCCCGGGCTTCTCCGGAGGTTCCTGTGACCCGCTGCTGACCGAGAGCAGTCGCGGCGACAATAAACAAGACAGCCCACTTCGAGCACTCGCCCGCAGCCCGCAAGTCCGCGGTGGGGGGTGAGGGGGGAAGACCAGAAAGAATCCTGTATGGTTTGTGACTCGTCTGTGCTTGCACCATCAGGTGAACTCTCACGAGTTGTAGCTTTAGTGCAGTACTTGCCATTTGTGAAGAATCTGAATCGTCACAGAAGTTTAAAAAAAAAAATCTGATACTTTTAGGTAGGGGAAAGTTTTATGTACTTTTGGAAACAGCCCCAGTTATTTTTCTAGAAAACACTTAACCAGGATAATACACTAGAAGAATCTAGGTGACAGACACATGGGACGTTTTCTTTTGCTTGTTTTGTTTTTCATCAGTTATTTGCAAGAACGGAGATGAGAATAATCCACTATGTCCCTAAGTAACACAATGGGTTGACGACGCTGTAGACGGTACCAATAATGGCGTTAAGTACAATGTAATAGTTTTGAAGTACCCTTTCGTTTTTACAGAATTTAAGGAGCCTAAGCTTGTTTACATAAAACGTGTTCTAGTTTGAATTGGAGCTTAATAAAAATGCAGTTTTCGGTTAGTATTCAGGTAAAAAAATTTTTTTTCTACACCACTATTTTTAGTACAAGTGATTTTGGTGGTTTCTTAATTATGACCTTCTGTTTGTCTAAAGCTTTGAAGACTTATGTTTTTCTACTCTATGGAAGTCACCTGGTCAAACCTTAATAGGGAGAAGTGAGGCCAGGAGTTGCCTTTTTTTTTTTTAAGATTTTATTACAGAGCACGGGGGGGGGGGGGCAGAGGGAGAAGCAGCCCCCCCCCGCAGCAGGGAGCCCCGTGCGGACTCTATCCCAGGACCCTGAAATCATGACCTGAGCCTAAGGCAGCCACTTAACCAACTCAGCCACCCAGGCGCCCCCAGGAATTGCCTTTTTGCTTGCATTCTAAAACAGTGGTTCTCAAAACTTTTTGGTCTTAGTATCCCCTTTATAATGGTATCCCAGAGAGCTTTTGTTTCTGTGTATTATATCTATTGATATTTACCGTGTTAGAAATTAAGATAAACTTTTATTCACTTTTTTCTAAATTAAATCATTACACGTAAGGATAAGCAACATTTTTGTGGGGGGGGGAACTTTTCCAGAAAATAGAGTGACATTGTTTTCAATTTGCAAATGTCTTTAATGTCTGGCTTCATGGAAGACAGCTAACTTCTCAAAGCAGCTTCCACATTCAGTCTCTTGTGATACATTGTTTCATATGAAATATGAAAAGAAAACCACAGGGATGTATGTGGTGTAATAGGAATACCTAATAGCCTTTTTAGATAATTGAGTGTGTTCTGCTTTGATATTACAACAAAGATCAACAAATAGTAGCTTCTTAAAGGTAGTTTGCAACATGGCAGCTGAAACCATACCTGTTAGTTTTTTTATACTCCATTACATTAAAATCCATTGGTCTGTTTGCACCTCAATGAATCTTTTACCCATGCATGATTGGTAACATCATGCATTGACTATTGGAAAGTATTGGTTCACTGAGTTTGCAAATGTTGGTACATTTTATTATATAATATCCAAAAAAAAAAAATCTGTTAATGTCACTGCGTTACTTCTGATAATCATCAGTCGTTAAGTGACTGAAAGATACTAAGTTCACAGAGCAGGATGTTAAGTTTTCCAAAATTCTTGAAGTGATAGGCACATCTTTGTTCATTTTTGAGAAAATTTGTCAGCTATACATGTAGGAATAACTAGAGTTTGTCAGTCATTCTTTCAAGTAAAACAGTGTTGCTCCTTGAAGACAGTGGGTAGTTCCACTTGTAACTCATCGTATAAATGCTTTTCAGTGAGGCAACCATTGTGTTTCAGTATCCCCCAGAAGTGCTTTATACACACTTCCATTTTGTCCCACAGAATATTTAAAAGATGTGTACTCAAAGGTCAAGATTTAATAAAGTTAATAACTTTTTATTGCTTCATTAAGGATGGTAAGTACAACTTTTTTGTTTTTTGTTTTTTTCCTGGCAATGCATGGTGATGAATACAATGGCTGTCACTGTCTTGATTCATACGAAGAAGCCAGGGGTTTTACCCACCACTGCTTTTGCTTCATTATGTAAATAGCAACAGACTGAAAAGGGCAAATAACATAATACTGTGATGAAAGTAGTTTTGAACTCACATACCCTATGAAAGGGTCCTAGGGATTTCCGGGGGTTGATGGCAGATGCTCTTGAGAACCACTGCTCTGGTGTTAATCCACTTTGACAGCAAGTAGGAATTGTCATAACTAGTAGCAAAGAAAGATATAATTTATAGTTATATTACTTTGTGTTCTAAGTTTTGATCTTCAGATTTTTTAAATTCTTTATAGGTCTATTAAGGGACATTTTTAAGGTAAAGAGTACTATTTATGTAATCTTAAGTTTTAAAGTTGTTCATAAAAAATACAAAATAATTATAAACTAGCCAGCCCTTTCTTGTCAATAATACCATGAATTCTTTCACATTTTGTTCATTCAATTCTCACAACACCCTTAACACCATTATGGGTGTTATCTCTTAATGTTATCTTTGCTTAATAGATTATGGACAGATTTTCCTTCCCAAAATCACGTAGTGGAAACAAAGAGATCCGTTATTTAATGGAGACCACAGTGCTCATTACAGTACTACTTGCCACCAGCCATTGACATATGGCATAGTCTAAATTTCAGAGGTGAATAAAATTAGATTGAAAGCCCTGCTTCTCCACTTAGTAACTTTGTGACACTGGACATGTTATTTAGCCTCTCCAATCCCTAATGTCCCCATCAATAATAGCACTTACTTTATAGAATTGTGAAATTCTGTAATTGTGTGAAATAGACCTTGTAAAACAGATTTAAATGTAGCATATAGTAAGTGTACATTCAGTTGTTTTTTTCATCTTGAACTTATTCACTACCACTATTTTTCTTTTTTGTG
Organism: Eumetopias jubatus; assembly: GCF_037043125.1. Taxonomy (NCBI): domain Eukaryota; kingdom Metazoa; phylum Chordata; class Mammalia; order Carnivora; family Otariidae; genus Eumetopias; species Eumetopias jubatus. Next base: position 48,285,311 of record NW_028274815.1, read on the forward strand.
TTAAATTTTCCTTCACTTTTTGATGCTTTTTTTCTCTACTGTTCCCTTCCCTTTTCTCATTGCATCTTTTAAGAGAATATTTTATTAGATAAGTAGATCTATACACTTATTAGATCATCCATTGGTTTCAGAAAGAAGGGAAACGGAGAAAGATCTGTATATATACTTTAAATACATGGAGAAAAATTAAAACACTGTACATGTATAATGCTATGTGTTGTGTAGAATTTCAGTTATTAATTCCACTATCTTGACTCTTTCTTGTTGTATTCAAAAAATGTCCTGTTAGAATCCAGAGTGGTTGATCTTTCAACAGATGAAGAGGGTGAAGCACCTCATTCCTCAGAAAGTAAGGATGATCAGAGTTCATCATCCAACAGCTCTAGCTCTTTGGAAGAAGAATTTTCATCAATAGGTTAGTAAATTTTGTAATTTTGATTAACTTTATTTCTAGTATCAGTATTTTCTATACCAGTGATTCTTATTATTGATAACACAGCTCTAGTGAAGTATGGAGCAAGTAAGTCATTACCAATGATTGTCAAAGTGCCAAAATTAACTGCTGTTTTCCATTACATGCCACGTGCAAGGTCAGACAGCTTATAAGAGGCAGAGCTAGGATTCAGACCCAGGCAGTCTGCTTCAGAACCTTTGTTCTTAAGCACTGTGCTATACTGAGTGATTCATGCCAGTATCTGAAGGATGGTAAGAATTTGTTACCAAGGATGATTCTAGTATAGGATATAGCAAATGTAAAACTCTAGGGAAGTTAACATAGCATATGCAGAGAACTAAAAATAGTTGTTGAAATGAAAATACTTGGTTGGAGTTTAAGAAGGAGGAACAACAAAAACAGACAAATTGGAGTCAGACAATATAGAGTTTGGGAGAATTTTATGCAAATAAATGGCATGACTATTTTTGTGTTTTGGAAAGATAAACCAGTTCAGTGGTTGGCAAATTACCACTTGTGAGCCAAATGTGACCCATCACATGCTTTTGCAGATAAATCTTTATTAAAACACAGCCACTCTCATTCAATTATATATTGTCTGTGGCTGCTTTTGCATTACAGTAACAGAGTTTAGAGGTTGTGACCGCTAATTTCTGAAAGCTGAAAGTATTTCTCTGGCCTGTTACTCAAGCTCGGGGGTTTGTAACTTGTTTTGTGCTTTGAACTTGTCAGTCCCATGAAGTCTGAGACCCCTTCTGAGAAAATAAAAATATGTAGCTTTATAAAAGAAACAAATTAACTTGAAATGTAATTGTTTAAATACATTTTTAAAAGACTGGAAATAGGCCACCTAGGTGGCTCAGTCAGTCATGCGTCTGCCTTGGGCTCAGGTCATGATCCCGGGGTCCTGGGATCAAGTCCCGCATCAGGCTCCCTGCTCAGCGGGGAGTCTGCTTCTCCCTCTGCCCTTCCCCCCCTTCCCATGATATCTCTCTCTCTCAAATAAAATCTTAAAAAAAAAAAAAGACTTGTAATATAGTGAAAGTGCTTCATTAACTTATTAAATAACAAGAACCAGTAGCTCTTGTAATTTTTTTCTGATACAAGTTCACGAGGTACAGAAATACTTAATGATGAAACCAGTATTAAGAATTGAAGCCTGGTAGATGAGTGATTGCCTTGTCTAGACTGGAGATAATGGTGCTGTCCGATAGAACTTTCTGCGATGATATAAAAGTTTTATATCTTCATTGTCCAGTATATTAGTCCATAGCCACATGTGGCTGTAGAGCTCTTGAAATGTGGCTGGCTAGTGCAGCTAAGGAACTGGATTTTTAATTTGGCTGAATTTAAATGGTCACATATGGCTTGTGGTCACTGTATTGTACAGTGCTGCTTTAGAAAATGGTGGATTAGACAGGATAAGCCAGTAGTTGTAAAGTGTTGGCAGCCTTGCACATCTAAGGAGAGAAGACATTGTTTGCCAGTGCGTGGGATAGTTTTTAATTATTGTCGTGACAGAGGTATTGCTGGCATGTAGTGCCTTGGAGGCAAGAAATGACATGTGTCTCAGAGTACAGGGCAGTTCAGCACAGTGAAGAATTGTCCCTCCCCAAAGCTCATTTCAGAAACACTGAAAGTTGAAAATTTGTCCTGTTTTTCTTTCTTCTGGAGAAGAAAAGATGAAGGAATGTGAGAAGTTTGGGGATTGGTTTGTGGATGAGGGAGTGCATTTGTTTTTTGTTCAAACAGTGGAACTGTTAGAATGATCCAGTAGTGGAATATCTGCCTTGAGATGTTGCAGATGCAGCATGTTACACACAGGGCATGATGTTAACCTGTACTCCTTAGATAAGATGATGTATGTGAAAATTATTTAGCTTATAGATCTGCGTGTTTATATTATCAAGCAGTATGCTAACGTTATTCATTCCACGTTTGGCCAGTGTCTCTGAGAGCTAAATGCTGGGTGTAGACAGGACAGGATAGTAACTCTTGTCTTGAACCTTTTTCTTTATTGGTAGCTTTATGTAGCACTAGTACTTTGCCAGTGAGTCTGTTGCCTGTGATTTGTTAAACCCCATCAGGTCATTTGCAGATGAATCACTTACACTTCCTACATTTCTGCTTTTGTATTCATACACTTGAGTATTTGAACCTAAGTACATCATCATTTTACATTAAAATTTCCTAGAGGTCTATAAAAACATAGTGCTGCTCAGCTCCACCTCAGATCAACTGAATCTGAATCTCGGATGGGGGGCTTAGGTACCAATAGATTATCAAGTTTCCCAGGTGACTCTGATGTGCAACAAGCGTCAAGAAATGTTAGTGTTGGGGCGCCTGGTGGCTCCGTCGTTAAGCGTCTGCCTTCGGCTCAGGTCATGATCCCGGGGTCCTGGGATCGAGCCCCACATCGGGCTCCCTGCTCAGCGGGAAGCCTGCTTCTCCCTCCACCACTCCCCCTGCTTGTGTTTCATCTCGCTGTGTCTCTGTCAAATAAATAAATAAAATTAAAAAAAAAAAAAGAAAGAAATGCTAGCGTAACCTGCTGTGAAGGTTTTGAGTCTTAATTCTGCTTTAAGTTATATTTAGACATGCCCCTCCCAGCTTTAAGGACATGTCTTTTTATCTTCGTTCACATCACATTAAGATCATTAAACCAGGCAAGAGGAACCACAGAGCCCTTAGCAGATCCTTACAATGCTTCATAATCAACATTTTTTTTGGAGTAATTATTCAACCAGTTAAGAATCCTGTGCAATATGTGATGTCCCCCCTCCACACACACACATTTTAACATTATCCACAAGGAAAACATGCAACTGTTAAATTCTTTGGGAGGATGAAGAAACATCTGACCTGTATTATTTCCCTGATACTAATCTATATATTAGTACTGGTCTATAAAAAGTAAGTCACTTGATTTGATATTCCTTGTTTGGTTTTTTTTAAGATGTTATTTATTTATTTGAGAGCACACACTGGTGTGGGGAGAGGGAGAGGGAAAAGGAGAGAATCTCAGGCAGACTGTGCTGAGCACAGAGCCCAATGCAGGCTCAATATCATGACCCTGAGATCACGACCTGAGCCGAAACCAAGAGTTGGCCATTTAGCCTGTTGAGCCATCCAGACACCCCTGATATTCCTTGTTCTTAGTGAACATATGTTGGTTTTTACTGATCACCTGTTACTGTTTCATAATTCAAGCACTTGTTTTCCTTAGCACCAATGTCAAGCATATTGGTCCATAATTTCTATATTTTTTTTCTGTTTCAAAAGTTGGAACATTTCCACATCTCCAGGCATAGGACATCTTTTTATTTCTCAAAGAATTTGGAACAGTTTATGGTTAAGTTTAGAACCTTTTACTTGAGCTTTGATAACTTAACATCCCTAACTAACATTTTGAAGTGCTTGAAATAGTGAAAATTTCTTTTACCATTTTGTTTACCTTGGTATTTTGCTTAAGAAACTATTTTTTTTCCAGAAAGTAAAGATCAGTTTCAGCTTAGATCATGCATGAAGAAACTTGTTTTGAATTAGAAGAGTACCCATTAATATGGTTTATACTCTATAAAGAAAAACTAAAGCCTGTACTAAAAGATGTCACTTAAATATTTTTCACCTAGTTAATGAACCTGATTATTTTCTTTACACTTTTTAACTTCTTATATTTATTCATGTGGAAATCACCACAGGACCTTGGAGGCTGACTTAGTTGTGTGCTGGTTTTAGTCTCTTTCTCGCTCCCTATATGCCTGGGTGCCCTAAGGGGAGGGGCATCCTCTCCCTCTTTGTGAGTCAGACTGGCCTATCCCCCATCATTCTAACCTCTACAGTTCTGACTGACTAAAGCAACTCCATGCTCAGCAGTCTCGACATCCCAAACCTCACAATCTCAGAGCTTCTAGAAATGAGAAATAGTCCTCAACTAAAAGCCAGCAACAACAGCTGATGAATAAGAGAGCTAAAAGATAAATTGAAGTGATATCAGTATATTTTCTGATACTTCTAGATTAGGTTCATTTTCTAATTTATATTTAATCTCTACAAAAGTAATTTTCTTATGATGTAGATTTTGAGCTGTGCAGTTACATTTGTATCAGAATAGGAAAAAGATTGGAAAGACACTGCTTTTTTATTTTATTTAAATAATGAGGATATGTATTTCTGTTGGTGTTTGTTTTTCATTGTCTTCCTCTTTGTTTCTTTCAGTAAATATCCCTGATGCAGCTTTTATTCAGGCAGCCCGCAGAAAACGTGAATTGGCCAGGGCCCAAGATGACTATATCTCTTTGGATGTAAAACATACCTCTGCCATCCCTGGGATGAAGAAAAACAGTGATGAAGATTCTGAGAGTGAGCCTGACGACCATGAAAAGAGAATACCATTTACCCCAAAGCCTCAAACCCTTAAACAAAGAATGGCTGAAGAAACAAGTACATACTTAATTTATTTACAATATATTAATATTAAGGGATTTTTCACTTGAATATAATATGTTAAAATCTCCATAAAAACATAATGTAGTGTCTCATACTTTAAAAGTGTTAGAAGTTGGTTTTTATTTAATACCAATTTGGTCAATGACATCATAGTCTCTGAAAGACATGTCTATTAAAATATTACTATCAAATTGTAATAACATTTACTGTTATCTGACCTCCACTTGATCTTTTTTGACAGGTTAAAAAAAATTGTACAGAATCTTATTTTTGATATTGAAAATTTTCATTCTCACCTTTATAAAGATTTTTTTTAACATGGAAGCATCTACAGGAATTTTAGCTGTCATTTATTAAAATCTCCCCTGCTCTAATAAAATATTTCCTCTACTGATAATCCTTAGGTCTCAAAGGACTATTTTTACATTTCACATTTATAAACAATATGTTTTACCAAAACTTTTGTTACTTCAAATAATAATTTTTCAGAATGAGACTTTTGGTTTCCTTATAACCCAGAAATTATTTTTCAGTATTTAGATTTTTTTTTTTTAAGATTTTATTTATTTATTTGACAGAGAGACACAGCAAGAGAGGGAACACAAGCAGGGGGAGTGGAAGAGGGAGAAGCAGGCTTCCCACTGAGCAGGGAGCCCGATGCGGGGCTCGATCCCAGGACCCTGGGATCATGATGTGAGCCAAAGGCAGACAAGCCACCCAGGTGCCCCTCAGTATTTAGATTCTAAGGTGGAATTAATAATCTCTGATAAGGAATACCAAATGTTTCATTTTTTCCAAGTTTTTTTTTTTCCCATGTGTGAAACTGTAGTGTTTTCAGTGGGACAGTTTGGTGATGAGTACAGATTCCCAGATTCAAGACTCGGCTTCAGCACATTCCTCAGACAAATTATTTAACTTCCTGATAGGAGTTTCCTCATTATAAAAAAAAAGTGATAATAGTGCTTTCTTCCTAGAATTATTGTGAAGAATAAGTTAACACATGTAAAGCTGCTAAGCCAGCAAGTTATAAACCCCCTAAAAATGTTAGCTGATGCTACTAGAATGGAAAAATATGGACTATTCATGAATTTTTTTTTTTTTATTCCTAGCACCCAGAAATGAAGAAACAAGTGAAGAAAGTCAGGAAGATGAAAATCAAGATATTTGGGAACAGCAGCAAATGAGGAAAGCAGTTAAAATCACAGAGGTAGTAATTTTTTTATACCATTTGTATTAATTTTCTGTGGCTGCTATAACAAATTATCACAAACTTGATGGCTTAAAACAAGACACATTATTCTCTCCCAGGTGTGGAGGCTAGAAGTCCAAAAGCAGGGTGTTAGCAGGGCTGTGTTCCCTTTGAAAGCCCTAAGGGAGAATCTTTTCTTGCCTTCCAAATTCTGGTCACCCCAGGTGTTCCTTGCTTTGTGACTGCATAACCCCTCTCTCTCTCTCCTTTATATGGCCTTCTCTGTGCCTCTAGTCTTATTTTATAAGAATACTTCTCAATGGGCTTAGGGCCCACCTGAATAATCCAAGATTTCTCATCTCGCGATAGTTCACTTAATTAAAACCACAAAGACCCTTTTTCCAAATAAGGTCATATTCACAGGTTCTGGGGGTTAGGACATAGACATATCTTTTGTGAGGCCACTGTTCAACATACTATACCTTCTATTATGTTCTTTTCCTTTTAAACACCTTCCACATTTTACAGGCCACTTGAGGGGACCATATTTTACCTTTAATTTTATAGTAACTGTGACATAGGTGTGTCAATGTAAAGTTTAAACAAATAAATAGATTTAAAACAAAACTAATTAAAAAATACTGTTCTTGAGGTCAAAAGTCCTGGATTTGGGTTCTGGCTGTACCACTAAAATATATGCTCCATGAGGTCAAGAATTACTAACTATTCAGTGTTTATCCCTCCGTGCCTAATACTATGAGTGCTCAATAAATATTTGTGCAACTTTGAGCAAATTATTTCTTTTTTTTTTTTTTTTTTAAGATTTATTTATTTTAGAGCACACACATGCCTGAGCAGGGGCTGGGGGATGGTTGGAAAGGGAGAGGGAGAGACTCTCAAGCAGACTCCAGGCTGAGCATAGAGGCCGATATAGGGCTTGATCTCCCGACCCTGAGATGAAACCAGGAGTCAGACATTCATCTGACTGTGCCACCCAGGCACCCCACATTATTTCATTTTCTAAATCTGTTCTCTCCTCATCAGTAAAATGGGAAGGTAATGTTAACTACATGAGTAGCTGGCTATAGGCTCAAAATCATAATTTAAATCAAAGCACTTATAAATTATATAATATTCAAATATAAAGGTTTTATTTTTTTTTAATCTGTTTAACAAGAATGCTTTGAAAGATTATATGCTCTTTTAGGTAAGAAAAGTATTCAGATCTCTACGTTATTAAAACTAAAAAGCTAAGTAAAGGTAAGCCTTTGGTTGTAACAACATTTAAAATCTCTGACCAGAGAAATGGTTTAAAGGGCTATTTTTATGATGTAAAAATAATAGATGTAGGACCCCCTTCCTCTTTTTAGTAAAGTCAGTATAGCTAAACAGCATGAAAAAAATACTTTGAGAAAAAACATGTCACAGTCCTTACTCTGACTGCTCAAGTTTGCATAATTATTCCTTTTTAAGTATTTTTTTTAACTGGAGTCATAGTATATATTAGAAGTTCCCAGACTTCCCATTCATGGAGCCCTCAGTGTCAGTAACTTTATCTTGGTTCCCCCAGGCCAAAAGAAGTACCAAACAATTCTATTTATGAAGTAGTTAGGGTCAAAGAATTTAATAATGTTTATGTCCTAATAACTTAGTAGCTTTTGGAAAACACATAGATAAATTAAGAAAAAAATCTATTAATTGCATTTTTAAATAACCACAATTACTTATTAATAGGATGCACCTCTTGGGCACTGCATGACATCTCAGACCTTGGAATCATATTGTTCACTGTCATTCTCACCTCCTTTCCAAGTTGATTTTCAGTCACTACTTCCTTTTCATTATGTCCACCAAGAACCCACCTTCACTAATAAGACTTTATCAGAGGACTGTAGCACAATCTAATGTTGCAACTGTGAACTAGTAAAAACTAGTAGTCCAACAAATGATGAATATGTATTCTCCTAAAATATTTTAAATATCTGTATTTAAAATGTATATTTAAAATATTTCATAGCACCCCTTTGATTTCATGGGGATGCCTTGGCACATAGTTTGGGAACTACAGTATGCATACAGTTTCAAATTCTGGGTTTTTTGCTTGACATGTTATAAATATTTTCCCTTATTTCTATACATAGTTATCATAATAACTAATTTTTTAAATTGCATAATATTTATTAGAGTCAGTGAATCATAATTTCTTAGCCATTCTTCCTTTTGGCAAACATTTTAAATTATTAACAGTCTGAATCTTTTTTTCGATTATTTTTTTTAAAGATTTTATTTATTTATTTGACAGACAGCGAGAGAGGGAACACAAGCAGGGGGAGTGGGAGAGGGAGAAGCAGGCTTCCTGCTGAGCAGGGATCCCGATGTGGGGCTTGATCCCAGGACCCTGGGATCGTGACCTGAGCTGAAGGCAGACACTTAACGACTGAGCCACCCAGGCGCCCCTTTTTTTCTATTAATAAAAAATAGAAGGGGCACCTGGCTGGGACAGTCAGTAGAGCATATGACTCTTGATCTCAAGGCTGTGAGTTTGAGCCCCACGTTGGGTGTGGAGATTACTTAAAACTTTAAAAGAAATAGTAAGAATTGGTAAATATTTGCTTGCCTTTTTTTCTTTTCTTCCTTTTGTTCAGATGTATGTTATCTTAGGATAGTGGCCAAGCGTGGTGTTACCAATAAAGGACATGAACATTTTTATGGCATTTACTACACTTTTCCCTATTGCTTTCTAAAGAAAATTTAGAACAATCTGTAATGCCGCTGATATTATGGGAATGTTTCATTACAGTCTTGCCAGCTTAGATGCAAGATTAGTTGCACCAAAAAATGGAATCTCAAGCTATTTGATTTGCATTTTTTATTACTAACTGTGAGTATATTTACAGGTTCCTTTATTGAAGATCTACCACATGCTACTGTGTTAGTTTCGTGTGACTACTGTAACAACCACAAACTTTGTGGCTTAAAACAACAGAAATTTAGGGGCGCCTGGGTGGCTCAGTCGTTAAGCATCTGCCTTCGGCTCAGGTCACGATCCCGGGGTCCTGGGATCAAGCCCCACGTGGGGCTTCCTGCTCAGTGGGAAGCCTGCTTCTCCCTCTTCCACTCCCCCTGCTTGTGTTCCCATTCTTGCTGTCTCTCTCTCTCTCTCTCTCTCTCTCAAATAAATAAATAAAATCTTCAAAAAAAATTTATTTTCTCACATTTCTGGAGGTCAGAAGTCCAAAATCCAGGTGTTAGTAAGTCTGCACTCCTTCCAAAAGCTCTAGAGGATAATCTGTTCTTGACTCTTCCAGCTTGTGGTAGCTGTTGGGATGTAGCCACCTCTCTCTCTTCTCCATATTCACATACCTTTTTTGTGCCCCAGAACTCCCTCTTCCTCTCTTATGAGGATATGTGTATTGCATTTAGGACTTATCTGGATAAACCAGGATAAGCTCCATCTCTCCAAATGCTTAATCACATCTTTGGCCATGTCAGGTAATATTCACAGGTTTGGGAGATTAGGACATCGACTTACTTTCTGGAGTCGCCATTCAGCCCCTACACCACTTAATAATGATAGACACTAGAATGTACAATCTTTATATGGAAGAGAGAGCTAAACAAAGTAATTGTAGTGAAATCTTACAGATTCTTTGACAGAACCTATACCGGGTCCTGAGATAGCACATAGGAGCAAGTGAGTGGTCAGTTTTATAGGTGATAGGGAGATTTGGAAGAGCCTCTACAAAAGTTGATCATATTTAGATGGGTCTTTGAAAGAGGTTTATAATGTAAGGGATTTGAGACAATATATCAGGATGTAAAGACATAAGATGTGAAATAATCTAACTAATTTGAGGATTTGCAGGAGTGATTAGAGCCGGATGAGAGGATTGGTTAAGAATTAGCATGAGAAATGATGCCTTGTGGTAAATACAAGGGTAGTTAAGCCAGTGATTTGGCTTATTATCTGGTCCACTTTGCATATCCTTATCTAAAACACGTTCTTAGAACCCTTTCAACATGCTAAGTATGATGGTGATAAGCTATGATTAGTCAGAGGATAGTAATACGAAATGTTATAAGGTGTACTAACTAGAACATGGTCCTCGACTAGTAATAGATAACCCAAATAACAACAGTAGCTTAAACAAAACTAAAAGCTTTACCCAGAAACCCTCCAGAAGACTTCCATTTACTTTTCTTTGACTAGAGGAGTTAGGTGGATACTCCCATCATGGAAAACATAATCTTCTGAGAGTACATTAGATCATAAACAAAACTAGCTTTAAAAACACTGAGAAGCAAGCTTTTGTGAAAAGTAAGATTTTGTAATTTGCCTCTTGCATGCAAAAGTTATATATATTTTTTATTTTGTTGTTTTTTTATTTTTGAGAGTGTGAGCGGGATGTGGGGGGCAGCGGGGCAGAGGGAGAGAATCTTAAGCAGACACTGCCCTGAGCCCTGCGGCCCAACGCAGAGCTCAATCTCATGACCTGTGCTGAAATCAAGAGTCGGACGCTTAACCAACTGAGCCACCCAGGTGCCCCTAAAGTTCTATATCTTAAAACTAAGAATTATAAAAACATTTTATTGTAACTATAAAAAACGTCAAAGGCACGGAATTTTGAGCTGGTTGAGACATTGGAATACCCAGTCTGCTTTCATGCTATTAATCTTTATAAGATTAATGAGTCTTTTAAAACAGTACAAATTTTCATATTTTTAGGGACCAGACCTAGATCTTTCCTACAGCAGTGAACCTCAAACAGTAAAGAAGTTTGATACTTTGATTTCATTACCACCAGTAAATTTAGAAATTATAAAGAAGCAATTAAATACTAGGTAAGTAAATACTGATTTTAAAATACATTTGTCCTAGACATTTAATAGTGAAAAAAAGCACTGTGTTCTTCTTAAGTACAAATTTAAGTACTTAAATTAAGTACAAAAGTACAAAAATAAGTTGGGAGTGATGTCAGGAAGATGACATAGTAGGAAGCCCCAAACCTCATTTCCCCTTAGAGATACCAATTTAATATACAGTATAAAAAGCCTTTTTGAGAATTCCAGAAACCAGTTAGCTCAAAGCCAAGAATAGCCACACTGAAATGGGTAAGAATCCATTTCTTTTTTTAATTTAAATTCAATTAATTAACATATAATGTATTAATCTCAGAGGTAGAGGTCAGTGATTCATCAGTCTTCTATAATACCTAGTGCTCGTTACATCACGTGCCCTCCTTAATGTCTGTCACCAAAGCCATTTCATTTCATCTGCATCAACCACTCTTGCAAGCCTGCACTGCTTGTGAGAGAGAAAAAGCCCAACTCACAGCTTCTCCACTGAGAGGGAAAAAAGAAGAGTGGAACAAACCTCCAACGTTTTGGCTTTTGGAGGGACTGCCTGAGGGACTGCTTCTACCTCGTCTGTCTCAGAGCTGTAATGGGGAACTGTCATACCTTGGTTGACTGGGGACCACAAAGAGCAAAAGACAGCTCAGTTGTTGCAGAGCCAGAAAGCCTGCCATACTGCAGACAAACACCAGAGGGAGCAAGAGACTATGAATGCCTTAAAAAAGAAACACACAACCTCTCTAATAGGGAAATTTCATATAGAAGCCCAGAGAAGATACATCCTCCATGAAAGATTTGAGGAGACCTCCCCTTGCCCCCCAGGTCTCTAGACAGGCTGACTGGTGATGTTCCTTCCCCGTATGAAACTATTTCCCTTAAGTGCATTTTCAAATGCATAAGACAACAACAAAAAATAACAGGGGACATAAACAGGAAAACCTGGCCTAACCAAAGGAGTAAAATAAATCTCCAGAACCAACCTTTAAGAAACATATCTATGAATTACTTGACAATTCAGAATAATCTGCTAGAAGCTGGAAGTGCTACAAGAGAACACACACAACTAAACAAAATCAGGGAAAGAATACATGAACAAAGTGAAAATATCAACAAAGAGAAACTATAAAAAAGAACCAGAGATTCTGGAGCTCAGCAATACAGTAAGTGAACAGAAAACTTCACTAGAGGAGATCAGCAGCCTATTTGATATCAAGCAGAAAAAAGAAGCAGTGACCTCAAAGACTGGTCATTGGAAATTATCAAGTCAGAGGAACAAAAAGGAAAAAATGAAGAAAAGTGAAGAAAGCCTAAGGGACTTACAGGATACGTCGAGCAGAACAACGTATACATTAATGGAAATCCAAGTAGGAGAAGAGAGTGGGGCAGGGGGCTTATCTGAAGATACCATGGCCACAATTTTACCAATCTGAGGAAGGAAGTGGACTTCCACTCTCAAGCATAAAAGAGGACAAGAAGAGTGAACCCAGAGAAGCTCACACTGAGACACAGAATCAAACTTTCAAAAGGCAGAAAGAGAATTTTGAAAGCAATGAGACAAAAGCACCTCAGATACTAGGGAGCCTCATAAGATGATTAGCTTTCTCAACAGAAACATCATAGGCCGGAGGGAGTAGGGTCACATATACAAGGTGCTGAAACTCCCAGCCGAGACCTGTAACCGGTAAAGGTGTCCTTCAAAAAGTGAAGGAGATACAAAGACCTCAGATAAGTCAGAGCTGAGGGTGTTCATTACCATTAACCTGCCTTACAAAAATTGCTATTAAACGTCCTTCAAGTTGAAAGGAAGCCAGCCGATAACATGAAGCATATGAAAACAAAATATAAAGCTGTGTGGTAAACATATATATGTAGACAAATAGATACTCATGCCCTAATGTAAGGTGATGCGAAAATCACTTTTAGTTCAGGTATAGAATTTAAAAGATAAACACATACAAAAAACTGTAATACTGTTCCTGAATACAAAATTTTAAAATGTAATTTGTGACATCAATTAAAAAAATGGAGGACATATGAAGGAATAAGTACAGTTTTTTGTATGTGATTGAAGTTGTTACCAGCTTAGAATAGATTAGAACTGTAAGATGTATTTTGTAATCCCTATGGTGTACACACACACACACACATGCACGCACGCACAGAACCTATAGAAGATAACACAAAAGAAAATGAGAAAAGACTGAGGGCATGTCCCTATAAAGAATCCACAAAACACTAAGGTAGCAAGAGAATAAAAGGCAGAAAATGACTACAAGACAGAAAACAATTTACAAAATGGCAATAGCAAGTCCTGTATTAATATTACTTTAAATATAAAAAGATTAAACTGTACAATCAAAAGAGCGGCTAAACGGATAAAAAAATTTAAGATCCAGCTACATGCTGTTGCAAGAGACTCATTTAAGATTTAAGGATACAAATAGACAAGGTGAAAGGATTGAAAAGTATACTCCATGCAAATAGTAAACTAAAGAGCAGTAGTGGCACAATTAAGAACTATTACAAGAGACAGAGAATGACACTATGGTATATGAAGAGATCAGTTTATCAGGAATTATAACTAAACAATTACAAATTTGCATCTAACATTACAGCACCTATATAAAGCAAATATAGACGGCTGAAGAGAGACATAGCAATACAATAATAGTACAGGACTTCAGTATTCCGCTTTCTGTAATGGATAGAACATCCAAACAGAAAATCAATGAGGAAACCGTGATCTTGAACAAAATGGACCTAACCAGACACATAGAACATTCCACCCAACAGCAGCAGAATGTACATTCTTTTCAAGCACACATGGAATACTCTTCAAGAAGGATCAAATGTGAGGTAACAGAAAAGTCTTAACATATGTAAGATTGAAGTCACACCAAGTATCTTTTCCAAACACAATGGAATGATGATGTTCATAAAGAACATTTTCGTTGCTTTTTTTTTTATGGAAATTTTTTTTCTAATACATAGTAATAGGTTCCAAATTTTCTTCCCCTGTATCTTTTGTATAAATCAGCTTTAAAGTAGGTTCATTCCGTAATCATATTGCAGTTAAGATATATTGGTCATAGTCGCTCATTTAAATGGTTTGACATAGAAAAGAACATTTTATAGCATTGTATAGTGAAATAAATTTAAAAATTTTTAGATGTACTAGTTTTAGTTTTAGACTATATTATAGGGAGTTAGCAAATTACCACCCCACTGCCTATTTTGTAAATAAAGTTTTATTGGCATACAGCCATACTTATGCATTTATGTATTGTCTTTGGCTGTTTTAGTGCTACATCACAGAATTGAATAGTAGCAATAGCAACCATGTAACTCCAAATCCTAAAATAGTGACTATCTTGACCTTTATAGGAAAAGTTTGCCAAGCTGTGTTGTAGGTCATTGTTTTTCAGTAGTGATATTAAATGATGATGATTGCCTTGATTCAAGACTATTTTTGTAATAACCTCACTATTATTTACTCTCCTTCTGATAGTCCTTCCTTAATTGGAAGAAAAGAGCTAGAATTATACTTATTGCATCAAAAATTGCATATAACTCAGGACTTGGGGGTTTTTGTTTTTTGGCTTTTTTGAAATTGTGTTGAAGACAGTTGTCTTGCATGAATTATAGAACAGGAAAAAGGTAGCAGACCACTGATAGAGATTAGCATTTCACTTTATCTGGATAGGTTTTATTTTCAACTTCAGTGCATTTTTTTTTAAGATTTTATTTCTTAGAAGGCACAAGAGCAAGGGGAGGGACAGAGGGAGAGAGAGAATCCCAAGCAGACTCTGTGCTGAGCATGGAACCCGATGCAAGGTTTGATCCCGTGACCCTGAGATCATGACATGAGCCAAAATTAAGAGATGCCCAACTGATTTAGCTGCCCCTATTTTATTTTTTTATTAACTGGGTTTTTTATTTTAAAAAGAAAATATGTTTTCATGGTCCAAATACTAAAGACAAAATCAAACAATACAAAAAGATATGCAGAGAAAAGGAAGTCACCTTACCCAGAGGAAACCACTCCTCCCAGTTTCTTATGTTTCATTCCAGAAGTAGTCTGTATATCTATACAAGCACATATATACTTATGTATTGTCCCATTTTTTTATACAAACATGAAGCCCACTGTATACCCTGGTCCTTACCTTGCTTTTTTCATGTAATACATATTTATGAGCTTATTGCTATAGCCAATAATATTCCAGTCAATTCAAGCATTTTATTCATAATGTTTTCTGTCCGTTATTGTCTTATTTCTTAACTGTCTCCATTCTTTACATAAAGCAAGGAAAAACTTTGAAAGACAAATGCATTAGTCAGTGTTCCAGGGAAACTTTAATGACATTTGGTTTAAGCAAGTACTTACTAATGACTTTTCAGTGTATAGCAGGTTAGCTGGAGGAGTTGAATTTTTGAAAAAAAGTTCACTTCAAGACCACATACTACAAATTTGATATTTCATTTGTAGATAATTCTCTCTAATGTACTAACAGTGTCGAATATTAGTGGAAAATACCTTCCAGATATTTTTAAAGAAAGAGGTTTCTTACTCTTCTACTGGCAGGTGTATGGAGAGAGAGCTTATTTTAAAAAATAAGCAAACATTGAATTACATTTGACACTTTTTTTCATGTTACATCAGTTGATATATGTGATATTCACAAGGGTTGAGAACAAAGGCTGTCTTATCAGTAGAGAAGTGTATGGGGGCTACAGCAAAAACAGGAAATGAAATATGCCTCAAAGAACATCGAATTCTAATGACAGATAAAACCATTGAGTCACAGATTATACCAAATCATAACATGCTCAAATGGTTTTAATACCAGCTTATTCAGATATTCCAAGAAAGACCACAGACTGATCTAATAGTAACTCCAGATGGATTCCCGAGTTTCAAATATAAGACCTAGGATTGTTCTAGAAACTCACCAATTCTGATCAATCCACACTTACTAACTTTCTAAAATTACCCTCTGATTAGCTCGAGCACCTAAAAACCTGTAAGTGTCCTCTCCCACCTCTTCCTTTGAGACCTCTTTTCATTGTGGCGCTCTCCTTTGCACAGCAAGTCTCATAAACCCAGGTTTATAGGATTGTCAGTTTCCTTGGTGGTCTCTGAAAGTAGCTTTGAAAAAATTTCATTAGACTGCTATTTACTGTAGTAGAAATAAAAGTTGGAAAAACAAAGCAGTTTTTAGTTTTCATTTTTCTTTATTTTGTTTATTTATAGATTAACATTGCTACAGGATACTCACCGCTCACACCTGAGGGAATATGAAAAATATATACAAGATGTCAAGAGCTCAAAGAGTACCATCCAGAACCTAGAGAATTCATCAAATCAAGCTCTAAATTTTAAATTCTATAAAAGCATGAAAATTTATGTGGAAAATTTAATTGACTGTCTTAATGAAAAGGTAACGTGGTTATAAACACAGTATTTCCTTTTTTATAAAGAAATCCCCTTACCATGAGATTTCTTAAAAGTAAATCCTACAACTAAATACTTTCCTCTAGGGTTTTCTTATACATCTTTGACATACTGCAACATTAAGTACCCGCTTAATGTTGGACAGTTAGGTTTTTTGCAATTATTTTGGCATAAAGTTTTATATATAAATTTTTATGTTAAAATTCCATCTGTTTAAGAAAAATTCCTAGAGGGCGCCTGGGTGGCTCAGTTGGTTAAGGAACTGCCTTAGGCTTGGGTCATGATCCCGGGGTCCTGGGATCAAGCCCCACATCCGGCTCCCTGCTCTATGGGGAGCCTGCTTCTCCCTCTTCCTGCCGCTCCCCCTGCTTGTGGCGCGCGCACTTGCTCTGTCAAATAAATAAAATCTTTAAAGAAAAAAAAAGAAAAAAATTCCTAGAAGGGGAATTGATAAGTCAGTGTCCAAATATCTTTAAGACTTATGAAACATTGTTTAATTATTCACCAGAAAGATTGTATCACTTTTTTTTAGCTTATTTCATTTAAAAAATGATTTTTGTTTTTACATAACTTTTTTCTCATTTTTTTTCCTTTTTTAAAATTTAAATTCAATTAACATACAGTGTATTATTAGTTTCAGAGGTATTCAGTGATTCATCAGTCTTATACCCAGTGCTCATTACATCATGTGCCTTCCTTAATGTCCATCAGCCAGTTACCCCCCATCCCCCACCCCCTTCAGCAACCCTCAGTTTTTTCCCTATGGTTAAGAAAGAGTCTCTCATGGTTTGTCTTCCTTTCTGATTTCGTCTTAACGTATTTATTTTGATCTGAAACAACCCTTTGTTTTATTAACACATGTAGTCTTTTTTCTTGCGAATTGTCTTCTTTGCCCTGTTATCTTTTTAGTTCATAGTGGGGATTTTTCTTTTTCCTTTCTTTTTTTCCTTATATGGTGAAAATTTCTTACTGCTTAAAATTTTTAAATATTTTATCCTACTTGATGTAGATAAACTTACGGTTCATCTTTTGATTTCATTTGCAGTGGTTTTTTTGACATCCTGATGTTTTGAAATTTTTATGTTAATCAAATCTGTGAATCACTTTTTCCCTTTATAATTTCTGTTTCTGTTTTATACATACTAAGTCCTTGCATTAGGGTCTTGAGTTGACATTTTTTTCTTTTTAAGTAGATGAATCATTTTTATTTTTATTTTTTTTAAAAGATTTTATTTATTTGAGAGAGAGAATGAGAGAGCATGAGAGGGAAGAGGGTCAGAGGGTGAATCATTTTTAAAAATACACTCTACTTTCTTCGTTGCTTTTTATTTACATTTAAAATGTTACCAGTCAGATTTCTTCTCTCCTGTTGTTTCAAGCTGACTACTTTTTACTGTCCCTTGGTAGTTACTTTCTGAAGTATTTATTGCAATACAACTTTCTTCATTGATCCTTGAAGAATGACATTGTTAAAATTTCTTGGCCTACACATTGATGTACCCGTGGCAGCTATTATGGAACATGATTGGAGTGGGGGGAATTGTTGCCCAAGAAATGTAAGAACACCGATTTTAAATAATCATTCATTTCTGCTTCACAGCTTTTCTACCTGTCTGGTTAGGTCTCTTCCATTCTCCATTTTTTCAAATTTATCAGTTTCGTCAAGTGTGCTCTTACAGTCTGCCCCCTCGGCTTGTGAAAAATAGGTGCACCCCTCATTTTCTCCTCATATCTCAAATAAAGAATCCTATTTCTTATCTATCCATTCTTACCCATATTCCTGACTCCAGCCCATTTGCTTTCATTATTTATGATATTTATAGCTGTTTTAGTACAGTAAGTTGATTTTCTGGTTTTATCAATATTACAAACATTGGCAACCACATCTGTATCTCACCATATTTTTTTAATTAAAATGTGGTAGAATTGAAAATGTTCCTTTGTATAAGAACGTATTACTTTTTATAATTCATTATTGATGACCTGCAAAATGTTACTTATATGTGTATTTCAGATTATCAGCATCCAAGAAATAGAATCATCCATGCATGCACTCCTTTTAAAACAAGCCATGACCTTAATGAAACGCAGGCAAGATGAATTAAAACATGAATCAACGTATTTACAGCAGTTATCACGTTAGTGTTTTTCATGTTCAATATAATTTATTATTCATTAAGCTGACAATCAGCTAGAGAATAAAATATTTTTATTCCTGTATAAAAAATGCTTTTTGGGTATCTTCCCACTGATCTTTCACCCCTTTTAAAAACTTCAAAATATTTAGAGTTAGGGCTTCAAAATGTCCTGAATTCAGTCTAAGACATAAGTAAGAATAAAAATTATAACTTCTAATCATTTAGTATTTGAGACAGGATATATGGTCAGATAATGAGTGTTTTGAGACGAGTTGACATAAATCTATAGGCTCTGTCAGAAATCTAACTTAATAAAGATTTCATGGCCCTCCCACAGATTATTTATGGAGGTTAAAGATGTTTTGGTGGGTTTCAGGAGAGAATCATCTGTGAGATCTCAAATAAGATTTGGATGCTACCTTTTAGTTCTCTCACTGGTTTTGTATTTTCAGAGATCCCTTCGTTGATTAAAGTGCAGTCCAGGGAATAGTGAAAGAGATGAGATCATAACTAAATAGATGATTAAAGCAAAGTGACTCTCAAACACATGACTGTAGTTGTTTATAAATTATACATACTAAAGTAGAAAATAATATAAAATATTGGTAATGCAAACAATTCTAGCAATTCAGGGACAGAAAAAAAAATGGTGAAAACTACTGAAAAAGAATATGAGAAAAAGAAACTTGGTAGAATTTTGTTAGTATTCTCAAGTGCTGAACTGTATTCACCAGCCAAGGTATCAGGCTGGCAAGCCCAATAATGCCTATTAATATTGTGATAGGGAGTTACCATTGAAATTTCATTGCATGATGAAATATGCAATTTAAGCATATTAAGTGTATTTATATATACCTGTATGTATATACACCCAAGATACAATTTTGGTTTAATAGTGTCCCACTTTATTTCTTTTAAGAATGAAATCAATTTTATTCATTAACAGGCAGAGCTGAGACATCAACGAATGAAAGCTTGGCTGTAGATGAAAAAACTCAATGGATTTTAGAAGAGATTGAATCTCGAAGGTAGCTATATAAACTGAAGACTTAAAGCATCATTAAGCAAGTATTTTTCACTACTTAAATACAGTTAACCCGTATGGTATAATTAACCATAACTGAACATTAATTTGTGAGAATGATGTAAAACCAAAATTTAGTTAAACAGTCCTCACCCCCAGGGTTTAAAGACACAGTGGTGTATTAGGTCAGTCAAAAGGAATGGGTAAGATGGCATTTATTGGTCCAGGAATTGCTTGTAACTACAGCCAGTCATTATTATATTGTTACCACCTCTTTAAAGTCTGGGTAGCCCATGGGAATGTTCTGTAAGAAAAAGGGGGAGAACCACCAATTCAGATTAATCAAGCTGAAATGCCAAAAATATTAGCATAAAATTCTGTGGTGTATATTCTGGGCATTGATGAGTCCAACTTTTTGTTTTAAAGCATTTCTTTTCAGCAGGAACTGTTTGTTTTTAATTTGTTTTCGGTTTATTGCAAAACATAGATCACGAAGAAGACAAGCAAGGACACTTTCTGGGAATTGTGATCATCAGGAAGGGACATCTAGTGATGATGAACTGTCTTCAGCAGACATGACTGACTTCCAAAAAACCCAAGGTCAGTTACCAAGTTTCTAATATGTCTTAATTTGAAATATTGAAATGGTAGGAAATGCTTCACAGTGCTTGCCCCCCCTTAAATACATAAGCTATATAAAATCATTGGAAAAATTTAGGAAAAAAAGAACACAGTTTTCCCCCTTTTTAGACTTTTCTTGGGGTACCTGTCTGCCTCAGTAAAGCATGTGACTCTTGATCTTGGGGTCATGAGTTTGAGCCCCCACTTTGGGATTAGAGTTTACTCAAAACAAAAACACCTTTTTCTTCCTCTGAAAAAATGGGATAAAATGGAGGAACATTGTGGGTATTCTGCATCTTTATAGTTTTTTTCCCTCAGCCTTCCTCATCTTTTGTAAAGGAACCATGGCCATTTTTATTTTGTTTCTCTACTACATACTTTGTATATCATTTTTAATTGAAAACTTAAATTTAGGGGTGCCTGGCTGGCTCAGTCACTAGAGCATGCAACTCTTGATCTCAGGATTGTGAGTTCGAGCCCCACATTGTTGGTAGAGGGTACTTAAAAATTTTAGTGATATGAGAAGGTAAAATATTGTATATTTGAAAGGATGTGGGCCTTACAGTCAAATAGATGGGTTTGAAGAAGGGCTGTATTCTGTGTGATCTTAGGCAGATCCATTGATCTCCCTGAATCTCATGTTGCTTGTTTGCTTGTTTTTTGTCTGTAAATAGGGTAGTGATACCTGCTGTAGTTGTGATGCTGACATAGCAGGGACTCAGTAAGTGGTGGAATTTGTTAGTGTCAATATTGCTATTAAAGTGATTTTTTTTTAATAAAAGCTAATTTATATGTTAATATCGAAGGAAAGTTTTCAGCTCGGTTGATTATATACATCTTTGTACATGACTTTATAGGAAACAAAGTTCACAAACTTAAAATGTATTATATACAGAGACTCATTTTGTTTACAGGTGACATTTCACAGGATCATAAGAAGATTTTTGAAGATGTACATGATGATTTTTGTGATATCCAGCATATTTTGTTGAAATTTCAACAATGGCGAGAAAAGTATCCTGATTCTTATTATGAAGCTTTCATTAGTTTGTGCATACCGAAGCTTTTAAATCCCCTAATCCGAGTTCAGTTGATTGATTGGAATCCTCTTAAGGTATTTAAGCTTAACATATAAAAGAAATAATTCTGTCATGTTCATTATTTAAATGCCCTTGGTATCAGGTTAGCTTTAAAATACATAGAGTTGGAATTGATAATTAGTGTTTTGGGGTAATAGTTTGCATTCATCTTTTTTATTTTTGGTTCCCCCTTTATTTTTAAGCCTGAATAGCACTAAGCATCTGTCAAGGAAGCACTTTTTTTTTTTTTTTAGCTTCTTCTGTGATAAGTTTGATATTTTTAAATGATTTAAAAACGTAAAGGTAGTATTTTAAGAATTTTAGTCTGTTTGAGGAAATTCAACATAGGTACCAAGAGTTCTGAAGTTGGAGATGATATATTGGTGGTAATTTGGTTTGGAAAGCTGCATTGAAGAGGGGGAGTTGAAATGAGGATTGGAAGGGTCTCGAAGATTTAAACAGGAGACAAACTTTTTTGTAAAGGTGAATAAGGAGAAATCGTACTTCAGGAGCTAGAGACTATATAGAGATTCAGATCCTAAATTAAGAGATAGGAACTTATTTTGGTAAATAATGGGAGGAGTAGCATTATGAAAGTAATGTTTTAGGAAGCCCTAGCAGCAAGGTAACTTGGAGGGAAGGGAGATAAGAAGAGGTGGATATAATACTGAAAGGCTACTGCTGAACCCCAAGTCCAAGGTAGTGAATTCCTCACAGAGAATGGTAGTGACAAAGGAGAGAGAAAGAAAGGGTTGATTAGAGAGAGAGAAACACCAAGAAACAGACTCATAACCATGGAGAGCAAACTGATGGTTACCAGAGGGGAGGGGGACAGGGAAATGGGTGAAACAGGCAATGAGGATTAAGCTGTGCACTTGTCCCTGATGAGCACTGGGTGATGTATGGGGTGTTGAATCACTACATTGTACACCCGAAACTAACTCAACTGTATGTTAACTATATTGGAATTAAAAGGAAGAATTCGTAAAATACTGAGAATAACACATTATCACATCGAAAGGTGACCCCGATGTTTTGATTCTGGGTTATTAGAACAGTGGTAGTTCCATTAATAGGAATGGGGACTTTCAGGAGAGAAAAAGATTTTGAAGGAAGTTTTACTGATAGTGGAATATCCATGTGGATATGTCTAGTAAGGAAACAAATGAGAAAATGAAATTGAAGGAATAGAGGAGAACCAAAGGTAAAGATTTAACAGAGTAAAGGAGACAGAGCCATGTCCTTTTATCTTTCTCTGTCCTAGTCATGCATGCCTGTTGCTGTGTTAGGTTCAGGTCCAGGCAATCTTCATAGTACAGGAACTAAGCTGATCCCTCAGAAAATTAGTAGTTGGTTGGACAGCAGCCTAGTTGTTAACCACTCAAGCTGATCTGTTCATTCATTCAACAAATAATAATTGGCCATCTGCCACTTGCCTATTAAGCTAAACCACCTGTAAAAATACATATTTGTCCCTATGAGAATTGAGAGAACCAGAAATTAATTTTGCATGAGGTAAATGAATTTTTATAAACAAATTCCATGGTTATTCTAAGCGCTATTCTTACCAATGTATATTTTGTTCCCAAAAGTAAAGTGTGGTAGGTTCTGAACGTAGTGGGCATTTTTGGAGTATTTGTCATATGAATGATGGATAGAATGTAGTTTCTTGTCATACTGTTTAGACATCATGTCTTAGTCATGTCATCCTGCCTAGTTTTGGTGGTCTAGTGCTAAATACAAGGGGTTAAAATACGGAATTGTTCTTTTTTGATTCTCCGAAAAGTTCCAGTGATTACTGAAAAATATAACTATTTTAAAATCATGTTTAAGAATGTATTGATAATTTTGATAATTTTATTTATAAGTTTGATGCCATAGGTATAAAACAGATGCCATGGTTCACATCTATAGAAGAATTTATGGCTAGCAGTATGGAAGATTCAAAGAAGGAAGATAGTGCTGACAAGAAAATCTTGTCCACTGTCATCAACAAAACACTTATTCCTCGACTTACAGGTACTACTGCTTTGTAATCTTGGTAAAATTAAATTATTCTCTGGCAGAGTCTAAGATCATTAATTTCTCTTACATTCACAGATTTTTTTTCAGAAGTTTTTGAACACAGGGAAATGTAAAATGCAGTAAAAATCAATAGATGTCATAATTGAAGGTGATTAAAAAGTGCTTCTTTGCACAAGTGATCGGCTACCAGACTGCTAGTATTGTTCAGCCTTTAGCATTTGTGACATTGGTGTTGCTTCTATAACACCTAAGTCATTTATTAGTGACATACTTTCATTCCTACTACAGTAGGATTTCTTTCCCTTGACTTCTCCCCGTTTCTTTTCATTTCTTTCTTTAAAAAACCTTACTACATCTTCCCGACATCTGCACTTATCATTGATGCTTGTTTGTGCTTCAGTCTGAAGACTTGTTTCATTTGAAATTGTACTTGATAAGGATCTGATTGACCATGTCCTTGAGAACAGATTCTGATAGCAAAGACTACAGAACTCTTCAAAAGTGAAGCAACCACCTTTGTATTACTTGTTAACCAGTTTAATTAAACTTTATTTTTCTCAGTGTGTCTTGCAGTACAGTCATGGTTGTATTAGAAAGTTACTTTTACCCAGCTCTGTTAATGATAGCACAGAATATGTATGCCTCATTTAAGTACTCTTCTAAAAACTCCAAATACATCACTTAAACAGTCCCTCAAATAAGTAGAATTATGAGAAATTAATACTATATATTTATTCTCAGGTCTATCCTGGACCCTCTTGTTCTCTTCATGATCCCCATGGGTAATTTCATGCTCTCCTTTAGTGCCATCTATATCTGTGTTGTTCAGTGTGGTAACCAGTAGCTAAATGTGGTTATTAAAATTTTCAACTAGGTAAAATTAAAATTCAGTTGCTCAGTCACACTAATGACATTTTAAATACTTAATAGTCATATATATGTAGCTCATGGCTATCAGATAGTAGAGCTATAATGTGTTTTTTCCATCATTCAGAAAGTTACTTCGGGTAGTGCTGCTCTACATAATTTTAAATCCAAAAGAACCGGAGGAAGTCCAGATCTCTCTTATCAAAGTACCTTCCAAGTACATCCACTTGGATGTCCAACAGGCACCTCGCAGTCCACAAGTGACATCATACTTACCATCTTTGCTGCAGATCTGCTCCTCTTATATTCCTTATCGAGAAAGTGACATCTCCATCTACCCATGTATTCAAACCAGGATTTTCAAGTTGTTCACTCCATCTTTCTCACTTATATAAGCAATTGCCACATCTGGTTTGGGTTTGTTTGGTTTCTTTTCTCTCCCATTTTCTAATCTATTTTCTATACTACAACCAAAGTAATTTGTCTAAAATGGGAGTCTGATTCTGTCATACCTCACTTTTAAAACCCTTTCATTATTCTTAACTGCCCTTGGGATGAAGCCTAAACTCTTTAACATGGCTTTCTTGGCCTTTCAGAATCACTCTCTGCTTAGTAATTCTCCAGCCCCATCTCTTGCTAAGCTCTATTCCTTCTTTTCCTCATTCCCACATTTCAGCTATATTCTTCCTAGGCCTTTGTATCTTCTGTGTTCCATCCGTTTGACAAACCTCCTAGCCCCACCTCTTCCGCCTGGCTAAGTCCCCTTCATCTTTCAGGACTCAGTATAGACATCACTTTTAGGAACTGGTTCATGCATACCTCTCTGGGTTCCTGTAGCATTCTGAACTCATACTTATAGTAACACCAACACACTGAATTATAATTGCTTATATAAATGTATTTGCCCTTAGATAAAGTTGTTCAAAGGCAGCTACCTACCTAATCTTATTCATTGCTGTGTCTCTTGTATTGAACACTAGGCACATAGTAGGCTCTCAGTATTAGTTGACTAAATATTTCTAAGGTTATTAAAAACCTTCTAGGGGCTCCTGGGTGGCTCAGTTCGTTAAGCGTCTGCCTTCAGCTCAGGTCATGATCCTGGGGTCCTGGGATTGAGCCCTGCATTGGGCTCCCTGTTCAGCAGGGAGCCTGCTTCTCCCTCTCCCTCTGCCGCTCCGCCTGCTTGTGTTCTCTCATGCTCTCTCTTTCAAATAATAAAATCTTAAAAAAAAAAAAACTAACCTTCTAGATGCTTGAGAAATCACTGTTTTTTCTTTTTTTTTTTTTTTTTAACGTATCTCATTTTTTCTATTATTTAACTTGTATTTTACAAGGGTCTACCCTGTGTCAGGCACTTTTGTTGACTCAGCATATACAGTAGTGAACAAAATAATAATCCCTTCCCTCCTGGAGCTTACATTCTGTGAAAAAGACAGATAATAAATAAAATCTGGAAAATGTTAGTTATGAGGGCTGAGATGAAAAAGTAAGAGAAAGGGATACAGATTATCAAAGAGGAGTGCAATTTAAAATAGATTGGCCAGAAAAGGCCTTCCTGAGAAGGTCACAACTGAATAGATTCTGAAAGGAGGAAGTGGGCCATAAGAATATCAGGGGATACAGAATCCAATGCAGTGGAAACAGCAAGGCAGGAGTCAGCCTGATTTGCTTGAAAAACAGCACATAGGCCATTTTAGCTATAGTGGAGTGAGGATGGGCAGAGAACAGGAAGAGGTTAACAAGATGGTAAGAGCTCAGGCACCTGGGTGGTTCAGTCAGTTAAGCATCCTACTCTTGGTTTCAGCTCAAGATATAATATCAGGGTCATGGGATTGAGCTTTTCATTGGGCTCTGCACTCAGTGTGGAGTCTGCTTAAGATTTTCTTTCTCTCTCTCTCCAAAATAAAAATCTTTAAAAAAAAAAAAAAAAAGAATGACAGGGGCTACATTATATGGATCCTTATAATCATTTGTAAGGACTTCACTTTTTATTGTAAGTCAGAGAGTGAGAAGTAATTGGTCTGCCTAACATTTTAGCAGAATCACTGTGGTTACTGTGTTGAGAATGAACTGTAGGCAAACCACTTAGGAAGTCTTTGCAGTAATCCAAGCAACAGATGATACTGGCTTGGGCTAGGGTGTTAAAAGTGGAAGTGCTGAAAAGTTGAATTCTGCATACACTTTAAAGATAGCCCTAACAGAATTTTCTAATGGACTGGTTGTGTGGAGCAAGAGAGAGAGGAATCAAGAGTGACTGCGTGGGTTTGGGCCCGAGCATTTGGAAGGACAGAGTTGCCATTTCCTGCAGTGAAAGAGACTGAAAGGAGCATGGTTAGGGTAAAGGGGGTGTTATCAGGAGCTCAGTTTGACAAATGTTGAGTTTGCAATGCCTGTCATCCAAGTAGAGATGTCAACTAGGTTGTTGAATATATGAGTCTAAAGGAGAGGGCCAAGTAGCAGACATAAATTTGGAATTTATCAGCACATAAATGACATTTAGAGCCACAAAACTGACCTTAAATACTAAGGGTATAAATGTAGACAGGAAAGAGAAGGTAAGTGACCCGAGTCTTGAGGTACTCCAGCATTTATGAATCAAGGAGATGACAGGCAGCCAGCAAAGGAGACCACAGAGATAGGTGGGAAACCAGGAATGCTATCCTGGATGCCAAGAAAAGAAATGTTTGTAAGGGGAATGATCAGCTGTTCCAATTGTTGCTGATAAATCAGATGGGGACTAGAATCAGCCATTAGGTTTTGCAATGTGAAGATCATCTGCAATGGTAAGAATAGTGTAGGTAGAATGGTTGGAGATAAGGCCTAATTGAAGTGAATTCAAGAGTTAATAGGAAAGAAATCAGAGATAGTTTCAACAGTTTTTTGAATTTTGTTGTAAAGTGAAGGAAAGAAATAAGGCAGTACTAGAGGGAAAGAAGGGTCAAGGGAGGGATTATTTTCAGTATAAGAGAATAATTGTTTGTAGGCTGATGGGAAAGATCCAGTAGAAGTGATGGCAATACCAAAGTTAAGAGGGCAGAATTCTGGGAACAGGATCTTCCAGTAAGCCAAAGGGGTTGAGAACTTTTGCACAAAGTGAGGAGCTTGGGTGCTTCATCCATAAGAATGGAAGACGAGTATGTGGGCATAGTTGTAGGTAGGTATGTAGATTCTGCAGTAGTTGCTTATAGAACTTTTCTTCTGTTTTCTCATCAGTTGAGGAAATATCAGCATGAGGGTGAGAGCAAGGGAAGAGAAAAGAAAAGGTAAATAGTTGTCTAGAAGAGTCAAGTCCATTAACTGAGAAAGCAAGAAGGGAGAAAAGGACAGGAAGTGATCACCTGGATGAGAGGGAGAGGGAGTGGGCCAGGGAAATCTGATTGCTGGGCGGCATGAGGGGCTCACTGGAGTTTCACCATGATAAATGTAAAGTGTATTTTTTTCCAGCCCTGTTTTAGCCATATGGTTGGAGCACAGACTCGGTGACAAGTGGATTTAACTAGGGCTGTGTTTGAGTTAGACAAGTTCAACAGAGCCCAAAAAGGACAAGGAAATTGAGGATGTGTGCAAATACATAATGGTAAAGATTGGCATGGATTTTAAATCGCACAGGATGGAAGTCTTTGCTAAGGGCCTCAGTTGTTTATACGTGAAAAGCAAAGCAATCTAGTAAATAAATTGTACACTACTGAAACTTTTGTTTCAGACTTTGTAGAATTCATTTGGGATCCCTTGTCGACCTCACAGACAACAAGTTTAATAACACACTGCAGAGTGATTCTTGAAGAACTTTCCACTTGTGCAAATGAAGTTAGTAAAGGCAAACAGGTAATAATTTCTAGAGTTAATAAACTTCTTGATTTATTTATAGGTTAATGTACTTTTGTTCTAAATCTTTGTTTCCAGAAGATGCAAAAGAAGTAATTACCAAAAAACAATTTGGGAAAAAATAGATTTACTTCTGATTTATAGAAACTAGGATTGACCATTTCTTCTTTAGAATAATAAGATGAAAGATATCTTTATGTTTATGAACACTCTAACAGGGATGACAGTCATTATTAATTGTAGGAGACACATACATGTAATAAGACCCAGATTATTATTTTTATTAGTTTATTCCTCTCTGTTCAGTGGTCTGGTTTTTGTTCTCATGGTCCAGCCAGCCATTTTTCAGGTTTGTGAATATACATTGGCCCTGCAGAGATGAACAGGCATAAATGCATTGTGCAAATTGGTTTCTTCTAAGAGGAAAAAATTATTTTCTTTTGGCAAAAATCTAGTAGTGTAGCTTTGCTTTAACAATGATTTTTAAAATTAGGTTAACGTTCATTATATGAACTAGTTATTTGTAATCTGCCAAAGTTAAAAGCAGCAATCTCTTTAAGGATTCAAAGTTCAGTGAATATGGGGCACCTGGCTGGCTCAGTCAGTAGAGCATGTGAGTCTTGATCTTGGGGTCATGAATTCAGGCCCCACATTGGGGTATAGATTATACTTAAAATTAAAAAAAAAAAATCCTTAAAAAAAGTTCAATAGGATAGATTTTCATCTTACCATGATTTAGAATTTTTATTCAACATAAGACATAAGGAGAGACCTTTTAGAGGCTTTGGTGAGAGTTTAAATCTTACTTTTATTGTGGTACTGTTTTTTATCATTCTGTTTGTTGATGAGAATGTCATATATTCATACAGTTAAATCAGTAAACCAATTATATGTTGACCTTTAAGGAAATTGAGAGAGATTGACGGTCTGGAGAGCTTCTGGATAAGCAAGGTGGTTGAGAAGTGAGGAGGCGTGTCGCATTCATATTCCCAACACCATTAAATTTTAGCACTAGGAATTACGAAGGAGGGAAGCTGTAAGAAGTAAGAGGGAGAAGAGGGAAACCAGCATGATTCCATCTTCAAGAAGCATGTAATCTAAAAGGAAATAAGATGTAGATAAATTGTTATTTAAGGGGCGCCTGGGTGGCTCAGTCAGTTAAGCTCCAACTCTTGATCTCCGCTCAGGTCTTGACCTCAGGGTCATGAGTTCAAGACCCACACTGGGCTCCATGCTAGGTGTGAAGCCTACATTAAAAAGGAAAAAAAAAATGTTATTTAAAATAGGAAGTGAGAGGTGGGGGAAGACAAGGAACACTTATTTAATTCCTGCTAAGTACTTGGTACTCTGTTAGGTTTTGTTCCAATGTCATCTTAGTTCTAGCAGCTCTATTAAAAAATGGGTGATAGCTTCATTTTACAGATGAAGAGACTGAGTCTCAGAAATTTGTTCATAGTAATACCTTGAATTAGAACTAGGATTTGAACCTTAATCTTATTTTAAAGCCTAAGCTCATGTCACTGACCACATTGCCTCCCCACCTTCCCGCACCCCCCACCACCTGAGCAGCCCAGATAAAATACTGTGAAATGTTCAAGGTGGCATTTGAGCTGAGACCTAATGGAAAGTAAAGGATTTGAACATATAGCAACTGTGATGGGGAAGAGGGCATTCTTCACCTTCCTCCAACAGAATAAAGACCTATAACTTGAAAATCATTGCAGAAATTAGAGATATTTAACTTAGAAGAATATATACATGAAGATTCTACATTTGAAGAAGGAATGGGTTTATTCTGTGTTGTTACAGAGCATAGAACCAGGATTAGTAGATAAGAGCCACAAGGAAGTAGATACGGAATCTGACATTTGCTCTCTATATGGGACTATGTAATTGTAACCTAAATATGTATAGTGTTTTACTGTTTACTAGACATTTTCACATTGTCTCATTTGATCATCACAACCTTGTGAAATGTATTGACTTTAATTGCATTTTCACAGACGAAGAAGCTGGGGCCCAGAAGGCCACGTCCCTTGTAAAAGGTCACTTGCGTACTAAAGTGGTAGACCCGGCACTTCGTAATTTGTAGTAACTAAAATTTTCAAAAGTGTTACAGATTCACTCATGAAGTTTTTATACCAGTAATTTTTATTCTGGAAGCCCTCCCACAATAAGTGTGGAAATTTCAAATGGGTTCTTTGTGTAATTAGTAGGAGACTGGACTACATCAGGATTTTTCAGCTTCAACAGTCTTGACATTTGGAGCAGATAATTATTTGTTGTGTTAAGTCCTGTGCACCATGGTATGCTTAGCAGCTTCCCTGGCCTCTGACCACTAGATGCCAGTAGTGCTCCCTAGTCTTGAAAACCAAAAATATCTCCAGACATTATAAAATATTCCCTGGGCGTGGCGCAGTCACTCCTACGTAAGAATCACTGAACTACATAGTGTTCCTGGTTACTAAGACAGTTTGCCTTGCCAGTGAGATCACTGTGTTTTTTTCAGCGATGTGTAAGAAATTGAAGAGAATGAAAAAGGTTCTAGAAGAATGGACTCAGCGTAGTTCTTGTTTTCGAAGTGAGAAGCAAATGAATCTATAAGCTAATGCGTGGTTGAGAATAGTTTTGATTCTTGTTAAGATTCTAAAATAGATTATTACAGAGATAGACTATGAACACAAAAAGAAAGTAGCAGTTACAATAATCTGTTGCTGATAGGATACAGGTGATTGCTTATTGAAGCAAATTCTCCCATATTATCTCAGTTACTTTCACTGATGACTAAGATACTGTCAGGTAGAGTAGGTAGTGTATTTAAGTATGTTATGATTGTTCCTGTGAATTAAATGAGGAAAGATAAGCTTAGCAGTGGTACAGTTAGGTACAAGAAACTGGTAGAGTGTAGCTACAGAATACTGGACCGAGAGGGATGTGGCTGCCTTTGCGGGGAGTCGTTTAGTATTAGATACCTTCTCAGTATTTGCCATGTTCAGTATTGAACTGGATGAAGACGTAAAATGCATGCTAATAAAATTTGTCAATGGCACAAAGCTAGGAATTCTGCATAGATTTAGGGATAGTAGAATAGTATCCAAAAGGATTCCAAATACTGAGAAAATGGACTAACTCTCAAAATATATGGTGTAAAAGGAATATATATTATGTCCTACCCCTGTATTCAAACATTCAACTGCAAAAATGAAAGAAACGGCCTTGAAGCAGCATTGGTAAGCCAGAGAAGGGTATAATCAACAGTAAACCCAATATGAGTCAGTAGTGTCACTTGAGTAATAGACTATGGGGAGTTCTTTCTACTGGGTGTGTGCTATTTTGAATAAAAATGTTAATATGTGCTCTGCTCACAGGTAAGACTTCCCTGGGTATGTTGCATTTAATTCTGGGTGTAAGTGTATTAAATGGAACGTGTCTAAGATGGTGTGGGAAAGAGAAACTGTAGAAAAGTGAAATACCAGTCTTAGAATCTGAAGAATTGTCATGTGGAAGGGAGATTAGTTTTGTTCTGTATGATCTTAAGAAGTAAATTAGGACCAAGGAGTGGAAGGTATACAAAAGTTTGTTTCTCATTGTTAACTGAAATCTAATAGTTAATAACGGCCCAAAGTTATGGGCGGCCTCAGGAGATCATGATTCCCTATCACTACATGTTTTTAAGCATAAGTTGATTGACCAGTTAGTGGAAATGTGAAAATGTTATCAAGTATTTAGATTGCTAGTTTTCAAATTTCTTCTATCTACAGAACTTTTTTCACATAAAATCTTAACACACGCCTGTACACAAACACACAAAAGCAAAGCTGCTCTGCTATAGTCAGCACCTCCCCTCACTCTCCCTTGAGGGCCTCAACATCTGCCCAAGCCACCCAGGATTATCTCCGTGGATATACAGAGCAGTGTAAAAACTACTAGCTAAAGCTTCTAAGAGTCTTTTCAATGCTATTTTAAAGAATGTATAGTGTGTGTGTGTGTCTGTGTGTGTGTATGTGAGAAAACTTTACTGTTTGGAGAACTTTTTTTTTCCCCCACACCAAATAATGTATTTGAAAACTTGAAAAAGTTAATGAGCTCAGAGTTATAAAATATATGAATTTGTTTTAAACAAATATTTGGAAATAATGTCAAACTTAGAGAAAACTCTCATGAATAAAAATAGCATACTCATAGGCCATTTACCCAGATTCACCTGTCATTAATATTTTGCCCCATTTTGCCTTATTAGCTGCTGTCCCATTGTATATATAACAATTTGTTTCTCCTGAACACTTTGAGAGTAAATTGCATATTTGCTCAGAATAAAGATAGTCTGTTACATAACCATGGGACACTTACCATTTTCAGTAAACTTCATGATACTTAGTTTACCATCCATATTCCACTTCCATCATTTGACTCAATAATGTCCTTTATAGCATTTTCTTAGAGAACTGTTTTTAAGAAACAAAAATTTAAACGATATGGAAATACTTGTCAAGGCTAGCATTCAATTACAATGATGTAATTTAATTAGAAAAAAATCAAAACATAACTGTCTGTCTAGTACAAACACAAACTCAGTAATCTCTATAAGTTCAGATACTACTTTGTGGAGATAATGCCTAGAAAAATGATCTTTATTCTTTTAAAATCAAAATATTTTAAGAGATGGGGTAAAAAAAAATTGAATTTTTTGTTTTTAACATTAAATAGTGGTATGTGGCCACTGGAGAAATATGTCCTCGATATTTAAGTGGAAGAAGAAACAGGACTTCAGTTAGATATACTTTTTGTGGAAAAAAAATACATTTGGTTGAATTCTACAATCATGAGTGATTTGGCCAGTATGGGCTTTTTGAGAGCTTAATTTGTGCTATGCCCATTGTCACCGACTTGAAAACTATTCTAGTGTGTTTTGTGGCATTTTTATTTTCAAATATGGATTCCTTTTTAAGAATAAGAATAATATTATAGAAATTTTGGTAATACATGAAAAATTTAAATTCCCCTTATCTTTTCATCCTCGTACAAGGACTTGATACCGTTGTAGGATATTTTTATCCAGCCTTTTACTTCAAAGTTATAATCCTAGTGGACATGTACATTTGTATCCTACTTCTTTCCGTTTAACATTATCTCATTATTTAATTTTGTGTGTTACTACAGTCTTTATAAACTTTACCTAAGTGATAGTTTCTTGCAATGGATTATATAACATGATATCTTAAAAACACTCGGTGATCAAATATTTTGGTTGTTCCCAATTTTTTTTTTTTAAGATTTTATGTATTTGACAGAGAGACACAGAGAGAGAGGGAACACAAGCAGGGGGAGTGGGAGAGGGAGAAGCAGGCTTCCCACGGAGCAGGGAGCCCAATGTAGGGCTCGATCCCAGGACCCTGGGATCATGATCTAAGCCAAAGGCAGACGCTTAATGACTGAGCCACCCAGGCGCCCAGTTGTTCCCAATTTTTGATTCACAAACATTAAAATGAATGTGCCAAAGTGAATTTACTACTACATCAAAGGACATTGATAAACCAACAGAGGACCCATAGCTAAAGTGTATAAAAGACTTCTACAAATCAGTAAGAAAGAGAATCTGATTTTTAAAAAATACATATACAAGCAGCTTTTAATTAGGTACTTAGCAAAATGGCATATCCAAATGACAAGAATATTAGTGGATACTCAGATCCCCTGCTGGCTCAGTCGGTTAAGCATCCAACTCTTGATTTTGGCTCAGGTCATGATCTCAGGCTCCATGCTCAGCGGGGAGTCTGCTCCTCTCCCTCTTCCTCTGTCCCTCCCCCCACCCACATACACGCTCTCTCTCTCTGAAATAAATTCTTTCTGAAATAAATAAATCTTAATATGAGTGGATGCTCATCATCACATTACTTAACAGGAATATCAATAAAGTATGACTGTATACCCCAGGAATTGTAAACATTAAAAAATAAAAGGATACCACATATTAGTAAAGGTGTAGGGAGGCAGGATTTCTTATACATGTCTGGTGGAAATGTAAATGGGATATCACTGCTTCAGAAAACAATTTGGCATTATGTGCAAAGGTGAATGTATAGACATAAACTAAATTCCAGCAATTACATTCTTGTGTGTATATCCATTAGAAATGTAGGCCTGTGTATATTAAAAGACACGTATAAGAACTTTTATACAATATTGTGTGTAATATAGCCCCCAAACTGGAAACCACCTGAAGGTCCCATCATTAGTATTCATGTGACAGAATATGCTATATAGCAGTGAGAATGCACTAGCTACAGCTACATGCACCAGCATGGGTAAATAAAGTTCTCTTGTACCTAATTGATAGTTATTTTCACACCTGATTTTGTGTGTACAAATTTGTACTATACTTTTAAAATGGTAAATAGACTTCTACCTTTGGCCATCACTGATGCTTTTTAAATTTTTATATAATAGGATTTACTTAAATCCGTTGTTGTGAGAATGAAGAAAGCAATAGAAGATGATGTGTTTATTCCTCTGTATCCAAAGTGGTAAGAGCTGTTGATTTCTAGATTATATGAACTAGCTAATCATGTAACACAGAATTAAGAATGTAATACAAAAGAAACTATTAAGTGTTCTCTCAAACATACATACACCTATTAAGGTGCAAATTGGATTTCAACAAAATATTTCTCACTTTTTATATGCCATGTATGATACCTAGCACACTTGGACATCAGTTTTTTTATGTTAAGAACATAGCAGGGGGCATCACAGAATGGTTAAATCCATACACTGGAGCCCAAATTTACCATTACTAGATACTTGACTTTGGGCCTTTGTGTGCATCAGTGTCTTTGTATGTAAAGTGAGGTATTAATGCCTACTTCACAGGACATTGTGAAGATGAAGAGCATGCTCAGAACAGTGCCTGGCACAGAAAGCTAGAAATATCTGTGAATTGTGGATTTACTTTAGGAAACAAGTAGGGGTTTTTTTTTGTTTTTGTTTTCCTTGCCTGAGGAGACATTTTTCTAGATGAAAAACGTTGCTACAGCTGTTGCCAAAAAAAATTACTGCCTGTGCTCTCTTCTAGGATTCTTAGGTTTCAGGTCTCACATTTAGGTCTTTAATCCAATTTGAGTTTATTTTTATCTATGGCTTGAGAAAGTGGTCCAATTTTCTAGCACCATTTGTTGAAGAGACTGTCTTTTCCCCGTTGAATATTCTTGCCTTTTTTTTTTTGTAGAATCAATTGACCATATAAGTATGGGTTTATTTCTAGTTCTTTATTCTGTTCCATTGATCTATGTGTCTATCTATGTGCCAGTATCATACTGTTCTGACTACAGCTTTGTAGTATATTTTGAGATCTGGAATTGTGATACCTCCAGTTTTGTTCTTTCTCGTGATTGGTTTGACTATTTGGAGTTTTCTGTTGTTCCATGCAAATGTTAGTATTATTCTAGTTCTGTGAAAATGCTGTTGGTATTTTGATAGGGATTGCATTAAATCTTTAGATTGCTTTGGGTAGTGTGGACATTTTAACAGTATTGGATCTGCCAATCCACGAGAATGGAATTAACTTTCCATGTGTTTTGTGTTGTCTTCAGTTTCTTTCATCCATGTTTTATAGTTTGCAGAGTATAGATCTTTCACCTCCTTGGTTAAGTTTATTTCTAGATATTTTATTCTTTTTAGTACAGTTATAAATGGGATTTTCTTAATTTCTCTTTTTGCTACTTCATTAGTGTATAGAAATGCAACAAATTTCTGTATATTAATTTTGTATCTTGTGACTACTGAATTCACTTACCAGTTCTAGTAGTTTTGGTGGAATCTTCAGGATTCTATATACAGTATCATGAAGCAAGTGGTATTTGATGCATATTTATACATTTGCTAAGAAGGCATCAGTTTATAGTACTGGATCATGAACTGAAGCTATCCAGTGAGTGTTCACAGGATCGAAGAGTTTTTGTGGAGAGAAAAGAAAGGAACTTCTAAGGTTTCTGGCTAATTTAAATTGTGAAGAGATATCTGCATGTAAAAATTATGCCCTGTTAAGGCTTGTTGTAGAATGTTTAAATAAGAAATCTATTCACATGGTTCAAAAGTATGAGTATTTTTTAATTTATATTTAAAATGGGGTCTTCCTCCCTCCCACTCCTGCCCTCCATCGTTTTTGCCCTTCCTCCTCCATATACGTACATGCATGCCATAATAATCACTGTTAGTAATTTTACCTTTCCATAATTTCCTCATGCAATTAGAATTACTTATATATGCTATAATCTTATTTCTCCCCCTCCCCCGTTCTATAGCAGAGGAAGTACATTTGTAACCATTGTCTTGTACCTTACTTTGACTTAGTACATCTTTGAGATCATGTCATCACCAGAGTAGTTTCCTCATTCTTTAAGCTGCATAATATGCCTTCATATAATGTAGTGTAACTAGTGAGCGTGAGTGGTAAACCATTACCAACAGTGCTGTGAATTTTATAGACCCACCATCCAGTACATGTGCAAGTATACCTCCAGAAGGCATTCTCAGAAATGGGGTTGTTGGATCAAAGTGTACATGGAATTGTAATTTTGATATCATCAGAGCACTCCATTTACATTCTGTTAATGCGTTAAGGTTTAATTTGGTTGGTTTAAAAAGAGTTTTTTAAACTCTGGTTCTGAAAGATTAACAGTTGCATTTTGTCCTGTCTCGGTTTCAAACTAGGACTGTAGAAAACAAAACATCACCACATTCAAAGTTCCAAGAAAGGCAGTTCTGGTCAGGTGTAAAGGTAAGTAGAAAACTACAAAAATAAAATTTTTTTTATTTTAAATCATATACTGTAGAGCAGAGATTATCAAACTTCTGTAAAGGACTAGATAGTAAATATTTTCTGCTTCGAATGTCTGTTGAACTGTTCAGCTCTCTGCCTTCATAGTGCAAAAGCAGTTATAAACAATAAACAAATGAGCATGGCTATGCTTTGGTAAAACTTTACTTATGGACACGGAAATTTCAGTGTCCTGACTTTCACATGTTACAAAATACCCTTTTACTTTCTTTTTTCAATCATTTCAAAATATAAAAACCATTCTTAGTTTACTGGCTCTGCAAAACCAGGCAGCAAGCTAGATTTAACCCACAAGCCATAGTTGGCCAGTTCCTAGTCTAAAAGATAAAGGATGAAGTCATTGCTAAGTCAGTGGTAATAGGGAGGGGATGGTAAAAAGTTGGGTTCAGAAGATACT
The DNA here is from genome assembly GCF_037043125.1 of Eumetopias jubatus. NCBI lineage: Eukaryota > Metazoa > Chordata > Mammalia > Carnivora > Otariidae > Eumetopias > Eumetopias jubatus. The sequence goes on from NW_028274815.1 coordinate 48,322,524, forward strand.
TAGGCTGGAGCACTGAAAGGATGACTAAATGATAATTGTATATGAAGACTAGGGTACTAGCCAAGTTTCTGACTTTGGCAACTTGGTAACTTACTGACATTCTTTGAGGGCTTTGGAGGGGATGCAGGACGGAGAGGTTTGAAGGAAAGATAAAGGTCTGTTTCAGATGGTGAATTGAAGGTATCGATGGGGGAAAATATAGAAATAGATATGAGTCTGAATTGTAGGGGACAGTTTGGAGTTGGAGATTTGGGAGTCAGCCACATGTAGGCAGTATTTGGAGCCATGGTCATGAATGACAACCTCTGAGGAGATGGGGTGAAGCATGAGAAGAAGGCTAGAACACAACCTTGGGAAACACTGACCTAAGAGGCAGGCAGAGGAAGTGAAGTCTTCAAAGAAGCATTAGAATTTATTGTGAAACCTAAGAGTGGTCACAAGAGGGTAGCATTATGGAAACTAAGCAAAAGGTTTTTAAGAGTGAAGACAAAGTATTAAATGCCACCCAAGGGAATTAGGAGAAAGACTGAAAATGTTTACTGAATTTGACAATTAGGTCTTGGGTGCCCTCAGCAAACTTAGTTTTTAATAGGGTGAATCCATATTTGTTATGTAGTTGAGTCAGGGAAAACACTTTCCAGGAAGAGGGAACAACATGAATAATGACACAAAGTGTAGAAAAGCATTGCATGGCAGAGTAATAAATATAGTACTGGGAAGAAAATGGAAAACACCATAAAATTCACAGAAAGGTATGGATTTAGAGGAAGGAAAGGCAACCAGTATTTTATTAGAATATCTTATATTTTTTCATCTTCTATATCAGAGCAGTAATGGTTTCTCAGGATCACACATTAGTAATAGTGGCACTGGCTTTAACAGCAGTCCTTCATGAATCCTTGGGTCCTGTGGTCTTGCACCTCATGGCCCCAGACTCCGGGAGTATGAATTGAAGAGGAAGATTATTGATCTGGAAAGGCACCAGTGAAGTTATTTGAGATGGATTTTGGGTGATAGTCCTAAAAAAAAATAGGATGAGCAAATATATGGAGGTTGGAAAGAATTAAGTATTTGTTCAGAAATGTTTTCTATTGATAGTAAAATTGATACTTCTAATGAGTTTAAAATAGTTTGACCAGGGGCGCCTGGGTGGCCCAGTCAGTAAGTGTCTGCCTTCAGCTCAGGTCATGATCACAGGGTCCTGGGATCGAGCCCCGCATCCGGCTCCCTGCTCCGCGGGAAGCCTGCTTCTGCCTCTCCCACTCCCCCTGCTTGTGCTGGGTCTCTCTCTGTCAAATAAATAAAATCTTTAAAAGATAAAATAGTTTGACCAACGTTTTATGTTTGTTGGAGACTACTACAGTTTTCCTTTAGAGAAACAGCTACATACTCACTTGATACTTTATTTTAGCTCTTCCACAACATTCTTCTTTGGAATGGACTCCTCCCAGATGACACCTTGCAAGAACTAGGACTAGGGAAGCTGCTAAATCGTTACCTTATTATAGCTCTTCTTAATGCCATACCTGGGCCAGATGTTGTTAAAAAGTGCGACCAGGTCAGTGTAATTTTATCATTTTTTAAAATTATTAAAATCTGTTTTGTGGGGCACCTGGCTGTCTTAGTCGGTAGAGCATGTGACTCTTGATCTCAAAGGTCATGACATTGGGTGTAGAGATTACTTTAAAAAAAAAAAAAAAGTTTAAAATCTGTTTTTAACAGAATAATTAAAACTGTGGTACTCACATAATAAGTCAACTTAATAGATGAGAAACCCAAAAGCAACCAACCCCTCAGTATTTAAGAATTAGTATACTGGTTTGAATTATCACCAGCAGGGAAAAGAAATTAGTTAATAAATGGTGCTGCCAACAGGTTAACTTTATAAAAAGAATGTTAAATCCTCAACTTTCACTATATACCAGTATAAATTTCAGATAAAGTATAAAAATGAAACTATAAAATACTATACTAAGAGGATAAATGTATCTGACGGTAAGAGTCCTTTTGAATTTAAAAGCAAGAGAAGAAATGATAAAGTAAGCAATTTGATGAAAGTATAAAACTTCAGTGAATGAAAAAACATTTAAAAGGTATCAAGATTATGTGATCATTGTTAAACCTGGAGGATAGGTTCATTGGGGTTACCATACTTACTCCTTCTGTTGGTGTGAAATTTTCTATAATGAAAAGTTTAAAGGAAAGGGAGTTGAAAACAAATAAAAGTTATAAGCCACACAAAGATTACTATCCACCTTTTTAAAGTTAGTAAACAATTCAGATATTCCAATTAAAAATGGACAAAACACATGCAAAAGGAAATTCACCAAAATATGTAAAAATAATTTCTAAACACGTGGAAAAGGTTAACAGTACTAATCAGAGAAATGCAAAATAATATAGTAAGGATATTATTTTACCTGTTATGCTGGCCAGTTTTTTTTTTTCCTAATTCTTGTCATAGTGAGGAAACAATGGCACATTATTTCACGGGCACCTAGAATGGGTGGTGCTGGGGTTCTGAGAAACACTCTTTGCTGGTGGAATGAGGGATAGAACTCTAGAGACTTTTGGCATGAAGGCTACAAACCTTTAAAGTTCATACCCCTTGACTTAGGATAAATTCCTTGAAGTAAAATTGCTAAGTTAAAAGAGATGCACATGTAGATTTGTTTAAAAAAAATTCAGTGGAGTAAATCTGAGATCCAAGTGGCTCTATTAAGGATCCGTGAATCAGGCAGCATTCCATCTAGCAAGTAGAGAGAGACTCTCAGGAGTTGTACAAAATGGAAGGCTTTCATAAGAAAGAGGGTAAGACAAGAAAGCTATTAGCAAAAGAAAAGGATTATTTCAGGCCAGGACAAGGTCTTATTGGGGAGAGGAGAATCCAGAAATTTGGGGATTGACTGTTAAAAAAGTGACATTACTGGGATGAGTTGAAACTGCAGATAAAGTCTTGGCTTTGCTGTTGTAAGGAGCAAATGACTATTTGGGGCTTCTTTATCAGTTTTAATACAAAGAATATTATTGTAGCATTATTTATAACAGAGTTGGAAACAACCTAAATATCCAAAAACATTGTCTATTCAGCAGATAAAAGCCATTTTTAAGAGTATGGAAAAATGTTTATAAATTTAAAAACATCATTAGATAGCAATTCCTAACCCGCCATGATTTTTTGGGCTATGGTCTTTATATCACATAGTTTTAAATTACATTTTCCCCCCAAAATTGAATTCATCATCCATGCTATGTATTTCAGGTTCAGTTTAGTCCCTTTTGACCATGAGTCTACTATCAGAAGTAGAAAAGTGGCAGGACATTCTCTCCACAGCTTGTGGCTAGAAAGCCATGCCAAGGAGCACCTGTGGCTCAGGCGGTTGAGTGGCCTACTCTTGATTTGGCTCAGGTCATGATCTCAGGGTCCTGAGATGGAGCCCTGCCTCAGGCTCCCTGCTGAGCGAGGAGCCTGCTTGGGATTCTTTCCCTTTGCTTGCCCCACCCCCATACACACACATGCTCTCTCTCAAATGAATATAAATCTTTAAGGAAAAGAAAAACCATACCAAGACAGTGTGGCTTTAAATCCTGGGATCATTTATGGGAAAGCTAGGTAGTTCTGTGAAAATGTTATTGAGTTATGTGATACAGAGCAAGAGAAAAGCATGTACAAATAAGTATTTCTACCCTAGGCAGTCAGGGTGTCTGCATTTTTTTCTGTAACTGAAAAGGGTGATTAAGGAATAGGATAAATCTTTTTTCCTCAACTGTGTTTGAAAGAGTACATTCCAGAATTTTCATTTAACATACTTTATAATGTATATGTGGTGTATTTTTACAAATACTGATCTTGATAATAACTGTAGGATAACCTACCTATTTGTCCAAGAATTTCTTTGCATAGTATGATCTCAGGTTTTTCCTTCCTCCCATTCTCTTTCCTTTTATTCTTCTGCTATGAGGAAGTGTTTTTTTTGTTATTGTTTTTTAACTTAAACATCTGTTTTTACCAAAACTTTCCCCAAAATCATATTTTACCTTTAGCATAATGGTGTTGGTGCTTTCCCCCCAAAAGAAAAATTGAATGCAACAGATTCTGTATGCTGCCATGAACATGTAAAGCAGTGTATTAAAGGATCAAAACCATAATTTTTATTCTGTGTATCTCACAATCCTCTATTCGATTCCTTAACTATAATTTGTTTATGTAGATCATATGCTAGGTCACCTAATTTCTTAGTATGAAATAATACTAAAATGTATTTTATATTTATGTTGACTGTGTTTTGTGTCTAGGCATTTCTGGTGTTTAGTTGTAAATGGCATTTGTACAGATTTAATGGCTTAGGAATACAGAGTATAGAAAGTATTACAAATACCCCTAGAGAGTAATCATAAAGAATAGTCTATTTTAAGCTCTTGGCATTAAAATACAATTTTTTTAAGAAGTATAAACTTTGACAAAGGAAAATTCTCAAAATTTATTCTACCATAACCATAAAGGATTAAATGAGATGGACTGATGTTAGCAAAAGGCCTTAGATAACTGTTATTAAAAACTGACCATGTGTTTTAATTAACAGATAGCAGCATATTTACCAGAAAAATGGTTCCAAAACTCTGCCATGAGAACATCTGTTCCCCAGCTAGAAAACTTCATCCAGTTTTTGTTGCAGTCTGCACATAAATTATCTAGAAGTGAATTCAGGTAATTTTGCGTATTTGTATCTCTATAAACGCACAATTCAAGGATTCTGTTTTACACTCAGCAATTTTTAGAAAGATTTGTACTTTTATTCTATTTTTAAAAGTCTGTGGAGACTACCACTCTAGAGTTAGTACATATTTTTATGTGCAGTCTTTGGAATCACTATTTTATACTCACACCTCATGCCTAATAGTTCATATTTTTAAATGTAAATCTCTTCCAAAATAAGCATTTTAAAATCTCAGCAGTTGTTAAGTACAGGTCTGCAGCCTGCTCTTTACCCAGCAATAACTAGAATCTGTTTTGGATGTTTCATTAACAGCACTAAGTGTTTAGGGGCTTAACACCACTAAATGTACAGTAATGTTCTGGTAAACCACTTCCCCAAAAGTTTAAAAAAATTTTTAAAAGTACAGCTTTGTAGCATTCCTGTGGGTAAATATTCCCACAGAGGCTCCCGCCGTAATAGTCCTTACAAGCTGATAGCCCCACACTGTAACTCAGTTTTCTGACGATAGATTTAACTGCTTTTTACAGTCATTCGCATTAAAATTTGCCAGCATACATCCCCTAATAACCTATATTTGAACACTGTATGGAAAAGATAACTGAATATTTTATGCTATTTTAGATATGGGCTTAAAATTTTTGTCTCAGATTAACAACTAATGATTCACTAGGCTCTCAAACTTTTTTTTGTTTTTCAGGGATGAAGTCAAAGAAATAATTCCTATTCTGGTGAAAATAAAAGCTTTGAATCAAGCAGAATCCTTCATAGAAGAGTATCACCTAGACCATCTGAAATCAGTAATTAAAGAAGTTTGAAGAAACTATAGGAAAGTACTAACATGAGATTTTAATATAGTGACACTTGCCTCCTTTGCTTGGGGGAGGTGGAGCAGGACTCCATCCCTCCATTCCCGTCTTACCTTCTGGTATCATGAAGGCTGCCCCCCTGTGGTGGTTGCAGGAATTAAGCACACGGGAGCACTAAGAGTTTAATTTACTCCCTTTGATTCTTCTCACGTCTCCAATTGAAGAGAGAAATTGGAGAAATCTTGCTGTTTGGGCTTTGATGAATCTTCTGAACTGCACCATAAAAATATCTGTTAGTTCTTTTCATTTTAACTATCTATTTACAAATAAGTTAAAATGGAAATCTTAATTGGAATGAATTATTTGCTAAGTATTAACTGGCAAATTGTCCTTCAGAAATCTGTACCAGTGACACCCGGGTGGCTCAGTCAGTTAAGTATCTGCCTTCAGCTCAGGTCATGATCCCAGGGTCCTGGGATCAAGCCCCGCATTGAGCTCCCCACTCAGTGGGGAGCCTGCTTCTCCCTCTGCGGGCTGCTCCCCCTCTTCATGCTGACAGAATCTTTCAAAAAGAATAAATCTGCACCAATATATTGTGCCAACACAAGTGTATCAAAGGCCAGTGAAACCCCCCCAGCATAGGTATTACCATTTTTTTTTAACTCAATACAAATTTAGATGTAAAAAAAAAAATCTTATTTTAATTATTCATTTTGGCTATTGGAGAGTAAGTACTTGTTTTTTTTTGGCTATTTGTAATTTTTTTTAAATAATCCATTCATCTTAGGGATTTGTCAGAACTTTATATTTTAAAGATATTGATGTTTCACCTGTCCTATGTTATAGTTTCTTCATTGCCATTTTTATTTTAATTTTGTGTATGATTTTAGTGTGCTAAGGCAGTACTTGTTAGGTACTTAACTACTTTTGTTAGGGTTTTGTCATTGGGGGTAGGCTTAGACAGGAAACAGGTATTTTAAATACTCAGAACATGTGATAAATTTCCTGGTAAAATTTGTGTAATTGAAAAGAAGTTGAAAAAAATTAGTAAACGCTCATTTTGAGAAATCTTTTCTTAAATCTATTTGTTAAATAACAAGAGCAACCCTGAATATGTATTTTGTAAATTATTGCCTCAAAGATAATCAGGAAAAATTTGATTTGAACATGTGGCTTCTGCCATTATCATCTCTAGTTTTCAAGCTGTGTATATTTTAACAAGTTGATGTGTTATTTCTACTGCAGTGAAGACTTGGGATTCACTAGTAGGAACAGTTTAAATTTTCTTTTATACATAATATATAGGAATAGAATCTCTTCTAGAAAATTCAGACTGTTACTGAGAGCATTTAGCATTCCTTCACAGTTGCTGTCCCAGACGTAACTGTTTTCATTTTAATGTTATCCTTTCAGACCTTTTCTCTACTTACAGAAACATATGTGTGTGTGTTAACATAAATGACAGATTTATTGCATATGAAATTTCTAATTTTTATTAAAATGTGTATTTGGAAATTTCCCTAAGACTTCTGCATTTTTAATTAAAGATGTATTGGATGTGTTCCCTACATTTTTAATTTGGGCAGGGAGATTTCTTTTTTCATAGAATGGAAAATTTTAGAACCTGCTTTTAAAACTACAAATTGAATTAAACTCCCAATAGTTTAACTACATTTCATTACACTAGGCTTCATTATACTTGGAGGTTGAACCTCGAGATTTTTATCCATCATATACTCTGATTGAGGATATTCAAAAACATGTGAGAGGAGGAGCAAGATGGCAGAGGAGTAAGGAGACCTAACTTTCATCTGGTCCCAAGAATTCAGCTAGATAAGGATCAAACCATTCTGAACACCTACAAACTCAACAGGAGATCGAAGAAAAGAATAGCAGCAACTCTCTGAACAGAAAAGCAACCACTTTCTGGAAGGTATGACGTGCGGAGAAGTGAATCCGAGGCAATATTCGGGAAGATAGACGGTGGGGGGGGCCTCCATCAGCCACTACTGACAAGTGATAGAGCAGTGGAGCACAAAATCAGAACTTTTAGAAATCGGCTCTGCTGAGGGACATCGCTCCAATGGCTAAGCAGGGGGTGGAACCCTCGCGAGACAGTGTGGTCTCAGCACCCTCGGGGTCACAGAAAGACTGGGGGTGCCTGAGTGCAGCAGAGCTCCTGGGTATCAGAGCAGGGAAGCCAGCTGCAGAGACAGAGCCGAGGAGCGGGCTCTCAGCTCAGGGTGGCCATAAACTGATCCGCAGCACAATTGGGACACTGCTCTTCCAGCAGGGACCCAAAAAGCGGCAGATCCGGGGAGACTCCCCTCCCTCCCCTGGGAGGAGTGGCAGGGGAGCGCACCGCAGGGATCTGCTGGATTTGGAGACTCCACATGGGCTTGGGTGCCAGAGACAAAAACACTCGGTCACAGGCTGGGTGAGCACAGAGTGCAGCCGGAGACCAGGGAGACAGGAGTGATTGACTGCTTTTCTCTGGGGGCTCACTGAGGAGTGGGGCCCTGAGTTCTCGGCTCCTCCGGCGCAGAGATTGGGAGGCCGCCATTATTCACTCCCGTCCTCCAAAGCTGTACAGAAAGCTTGCTGGGAACAAAAGTTCCCGAGAGCAAACCCGAGCAGATTACTTAGCCTGGACCTGGCAAGGGCGGGGCAATTCCGCCTCCGGCAAAGACATTTAAGAATCACTGCAACAGGCCCCCCAGAAGATCAGCAAGGACAGCCAACCAAGACCAAGTTTACAGATCAATGAGAATGGCAGAATGCGAGTGCTAGGGGAATACAGCACATAGAATTCATGGCTTTTTTTCCCCCATGATTCTTTTAGTCTCTCATAGTTATTTTTTCTTTTTCCTTTTTCTATTTTTTTTCCTTTTTCCCTTTTTCAACCAATATCTTAACACTTTAAAAATTTTTTATTTTTCATTTTTAGTCATTCTATCCTTTATCATTAACCTTATTTTTGGTATATATATATATAAGTTCTCTCTTTAAAATTTTGGGATACAATTTCTTCTAACCAAATGTACCCTAAATCTCTAGTGTATGGCTTTGTTCTAGCCTCCTGCCTGATCACATTCTTTTTTTTTTAATTTCTCTTTTTCAACCAACTTACCAACTCCTTTTATAAAATCTTTTATACTTTTCATCTTTACAGTCATATTCCATCCCTTCATATTTACCCTTATTTTTGTACATATATAAGTTTTTCTTTAAAATTTTGGGAGGCAGTTTCTTCTAACAGACCAAAATACACCCAAAACCTAGTGTGTGGCACTGATCTGTTCACCAGCCTGATCATATTTAATCTTTTTTTTTTTTTTTTTTCTTTCTTCATTCCCTTTCTTTTCCCCCTGGTTTCAGGTCTCTTCTGATTTGTTTAGTGTATATTTTGCTGGGGTCACTGTTACCCTGTTAGCATTTTGTTTTCTCATTCATCTATTCTCTGGACAAAATGGCAAGACAGAAAAACTCACCTCAAAAAAAAGAACAAGAGGCAGTAGCGACTGCCAGGGACTTAAATCAATATGGACTTTAGTAAGATGTCGGAACTAGAGTTCAGAATGATGATTATAAAGATACGCGCTGGGCTTGAAAAAGGCATGGAAATTACTAGAGAAACCCTTTCTGGAGACATGAGCTAAAATCTAACCAAGTCAAAATCAAAAATGCTATTAATAAGGTGCAATCAAAACTGGAGGCTCTAACTGCTAGGATAAATGAGGCAGAAGAGACAATTAGTGATATAGAAGACCAAATGATGGAGAATAAAGAAGCTGAGCAAAAGAGACAACTACTGGAACACGAGGGCAGAATTCGAGAGATAAGCAATACAATAAGACGAAACATTAGAATAATTGGGATCCCAGAAGAAGAGAGAGAGGGGCAGAAGGTATATTGGAGCAAATTATAGCAGAGAACTTTCCTAATATGGGGAAGGAAACAGGCATCAAAATCAGGAGGCATAGAGAACCCCTCTGAAAATCAAAAATAGGTCAACACCCCGACATCTAATAGTAAAACTTACAAGTCTCAGAGACAAAGAGAAAATCCTGAAAGCAGCTCGGGACAAGAGGTCTGTAACCTACAGTGGTAGAAACAGATTGGTAAAAGACCTATCCACAGAGACCTGACAGGCCAGAAAGGACTGGCATGATATATTCAGACCACAAAATGAGAAAAATATGCAGCCAAGAATACTATATCCAGCTAGGCTGTCATTGAAAAATAGAAGGAGAGATAAAAAGCTTCCAGGACAAACAAAAACTAAAGGAATTTGCAAACACGAAACCAGCCCTACAAGAAATACTGAAAGGGGTCCTCTAAGCAAAGAGAGAGCCTAGCCTAAAAACAACATAGACCAGAAAGGAACACAGACACTATACAGTAACAGTCACCTTACAGGAACTACAATGACACAAAATTCATATCTTTCAATAGTTACCCCGAATGTAAATGGGCTAAATGCCCCAATCAAAAGACACAGACTATCAGATTGGATAAAAAAAGACCCATCGATATGCTGTCTGTAAGAGACTCATTTTAGACCCAAAGACACCCCCAGATTGAAAGTGAAGAGGTGGAAAACCATTTACCATGCTAATGGACACCAAAAGAAAGCTGAGGTGGCAATCCTTATATCAGACAAATTAGATTTTAAACCAAAGACTGTAATAAGAGATGAGGAAGGACACTATATCCTACTTAAAGGGTCTACCCAACAAGAAGATCTAACAATTGTAAAAATCCATGCCCCTAATATGGGAACAACCAATTATATAAACCAATTAATAACAAAAGCAAAGAAACATATCAACAACAATACAATAATAGTGAGGGACTTTAACACCCCCTTCACTGAAATGGACAGATCATCTGAGGAAAAGATCAACAAGGAAATAAAGACTTTAAATGATACACTGGACCAAATGGACTTCACACATATATTCAGAACATTCCATCCCAAAGCAACAGAATACACATTCTTCTCTAGTGCCCATGGAACATTCTCCAGAATAGATCACATCCTAGGTCACAAATCAGGTCTCAACTGGTACCAAAAGATTGGGATCATTCCCTGAATATTTGCAGACCACAATGCTTTGAAACTAGAACTCAATCACAAGAGGAAAGTCGGTAAGAACTCAAATACATGGAGGCTAAAGAGCATCCTACTAAAGAATGAATGGGTCAACCAGGAAATTAAAGAATTTAAAAAATTCATGGAAACAAATGAAAATGAAAACTGTTCAAAATCTTTGGGATGCAGCAAAGGTGGTCCTAAGAGGAAATTATATAGCAATACAAGCCTTTCTCAAGAAACAAGAAAGGTCTCAAATATACAACCTAACCCTACACCTAAAGGAGCTGGAGAAAGAACAGCAAATAAAGCCTAAACCCAGCAAGAGAAGAGAAATAGTAAAGATCAGAGCAGAAATCAATGAAATAGAAACCAAAAGAACAGCAGAACAGATCAACGAAACTAGGAGCTGGTTCTTTGAAATAATTAACAAGATTGATAAACCCCTGGCCAGACTCATCAAAAAGAAAAGAGAAAGGACCCAAATAAATAAAATCATGAATGAAAGATCACAACACCAAAGAAATACAAATTATAAGAACATATTATGAGCAACTATATGCCAGCAAATTAGATGATCTGGAAGAAATGGATGCATTCCTAGAGATGTATCAACTACAAAACTGAACCAGGAAGAAATAGAGAACCTGAACAGACCTATAACCACTAAGGAAATTGAAGCAGTCATCAAAAATCTCCCAACAAACAAAAGCCCAGGGCCTGATGGCTTCCCAGGGGAATTCTACCAAATATTTAAAGAATTAATACCTATTCTTCTGAAACTCTTCCAAAAAATAGAAATGGAAGGAAAACTTCCAAACTCATTTTATGAGGCCACCATTACCTTGATCCCCAAACCAGAAAAAGACCCCATCAAAAAGAATTACAGACCAATATCCTTGATGAACATGGATGCAAAAATTCTCACCAAAATACTAGCCAAGAGGATCCAACAGTACATTAAAAGGATTATTCACCATGACCAACTGGGATTTATCCCTGGGCTGCAAGGTTGGTTCAACATCCGCAAATCAATGTGATACAATACATTAATAAAAGAACAAGAACCATATGATCCTCTCAATAAGATGCAGAAAAAGCATTTGACAAAGTACAGCATCCTTTCTTGATCAAAACTCTTCAGAGTATAGGGATAGAGAGTACATACCTCAATATCATAAACGCCATCTGAGAAACCCATAGTGAATATCATTCTCAATGGGGAAAAACAGCTTTCCCCCTAAGGTCAGGAACACGATAGGGATGTCCACTATCACCACTGCTATTCAACATAGTATTAGAAGTCCTAACCACAGCAGTCAGACAGCAAAAAGAAATAAAAGTGTTCCAAATCAGCAAAGAAGTCAAACTCTCACTCTTTGCAGATGATACGATACTTTATGTGGAGTATCCACGCCCAAGACTCCACCCCAAAACTGCTAGAACTCATACAGGAATTCAGTAAACTGGTGGGATATAAAATCAATGCACAGAAATCAGTGGCATTCCTATACATCAACAAGACAGAAGAAATAGAAATTAAGGAGTCGATCCCATTTACAATTGCACCCAAAACCGTAAGATACCTAGGAATAAATCTAACCAAAGAGGCAAAGAATCTGTACTCAGAAAACTATACAATATTCATGAAAGAAATTAAGGAAGACACAAAGAAATGGAAAAACGTTCCATGCTCATGGATTGGACAAACAAATATTGTGAATATGTCAATGCTACCTAGAGCAATCTACACATTTAATGCAATCCCTATCAAAATACCATCCACTTTTTTCAAAGAAATGGAACAAATAATCCTAAAATTTGTATGGAACCAGAAAAGACCCTGAATAGCCAGAGGAATGTTGAAAAAGAAAAGCAAAGCTGGTGGCATCACAATTCCAGATTTCAAGCTCTACTACAAAGCTGTCATCATCAAGACAGTATGGTACTGGCACAAAAACAGACACATAGATCAATGGAACAGAATCGAGAGCCCAGAAATGGACCCTCAACTCTGGCCAACTCATCTTCGACAAAGCAGGAAAGAATGTCCAATGGAAAAAAGACAGTCTCTTCAACAAATGGTGTTGGGAAAATTGGACAGCCACACGCAGAAGAATGAAACTGGACCATTTCCTTACACCACACACAAAAATAGACTCCAAATGGTTGAAAGACCTCAATGTGAGACAGGAGTCCATCAAAATCCTAAAGGAGAACACAGGCAGCAACCTCTTCGACCTCAGCCGCAGCAACTTCTTCCTAGAAACATTGCCAAAGGCAAGGGAAGCAAGGGCAAAAATGAACTCTTGGGACTTCATCAAGATAAAAAGCTTTTGCACAGCAAAAGAAACAGTCCACAAAACCAAAAGACAGCCGACAGAATGGGAGAAGATATTTGCAAATGACGTATCAGATAAAGGGCTAGTATCCAAAAATCTATAAAGAACTTATCAAACTCAACACCCAAAGAACAAGTGATCCAATCAAGAAATGGGCAGAAGACATGAACAGACATTTTTCCAAAGAAGACATCCAAATGGCCAACAGACACATGAAAAAGTGCTCAACATCGCTCAGCATCAGGGAAATCCAAATCAAAACCTCAATGAGATACCACCTCACACCAGTCAGAATGGCTAAAATTAACAAGTCAGGAAATGACATATGTTGGTGAGGATACGGAGAAAGGGGAAGCCTCCTACACTGTTGGTGGGAATGCAAGCTGGTGCAGCCACTCTGGAAAACAGTATGGTGGTTCTTCAAAAAGTTGAAAATAGAGCTACCCTACGATCCAGCCATTGCACTATTGGGTATTTACCCCAAAGCTACAAATGTAGGGATCTGAAGGGGTACATGCACCCCAATGTTTATAGCAACAATGTCCACAATAGCCAAACTGTGGACAGAGCCAAGATATCCATCGACAGATGAATGGCTAAAGAAGATGTGGTATACACACACACACACACACACACACAATGGAATATTATGCAGCCATCAAAGGGAATAAAATCTTGCCATTTGCAACTACGTGGATAGAACTGGAGAGTGTTATGCTGAGCGAAATAAGTCAGAGAAAGACATGTATCATATGACCTCGGTGATATGAGGAATTCTTAATCTCAGGAAACAAACTTAGGGTTGCTGGAGTGGTGTGGGGTGGGAGGGATGGGGTGGCTGGGTGATAGACATTGGGGAGGGTATGTGCTATGGTGAGCGCTGTGAATTTACAAGACTGCTGAATCACGGATGTGTACCTCTGAAACAAATAATACAATATATGTTAAAAAAAAGAAGAAGATAGCAGGAAGGGAAGAATGAAGGGGGGGATGGGGCACCTGGGTGGCTCAGATGGTTGAGTGTCTGCCTCCGGCTCAGGTCATGATCTCAGGGTCCTGGGATCGAGTCCCGCGTCGGGCTCCTTGCTTAGCAGGGAGCCTGCTTCTCCCTCTGCCTGCCACTCCCCCTGCTTGTACTCTCCCTCTCTCTCTCTCTGGCAAATAAATAAATAAAATCTTAAAAAAAAAAAAAAAAAAGAATGAAGGGGCAGAATCGTAGGGGGAGACAAACCATGAGAGACGATGGACTCTAAAACAAACTGAGAGTTCTAGAGGGGAGGGGCGTGTGAGGACGGGTTAGCCTGGTGATGGGTATTAAAGAGGGCACGTTCTGCATGGAGTACTGGGTGTTATACACAAACAATGAATCATGGAACACATCAAAAACTAATGATGTAATGTATGGTGATTAACATAATATTAAAAAAAGACAAAAATTAAAAAAGCATGCCATCTGGATCTCGAGGTTGTAAGCTCAAGCCCCACACTGGGTGTAGAGATTACTAAATAATCTTTAGAGAAAAAAAAAAGTTTAAGTAATCAAGACTGTATTAGGAGAATAGATTAACATATCAGAATCAAGAGTCCAGAAACAGACCTACACATAAACAATTTTTGACCAAGATGCCAAGTTAATTCAATGGGAAAAGGAAAGTATAACTGTTGGTGGAACAACTGAGTATCTGTATGAAATAGAAAGCCTTGACCCTTTTCTACTCAGATGTGCCTATGTACGTGCGTGCCCCCCCCACACACAAAATCGTGGATTTAAATGTAAAACCCAGGGGGAAAAAGCATGTAGAAAAAAAAGATTTATCTTTGATCTTGGAGTAGGTAAAGATTTCTTGGGTTGGACACAAAGTACTAACCAAGAAAGAAAAAAAAGGACAAGTTAGACTTCATCAAAATTCAAAATTTATGCAACATCTTAGGTCCTCTGGGAAGTACAAATTAAAACCACAATGATACACCATTTCACACCCACTAGAATAACTGAAAAAAGACTAACATCCACAAATGCCAAGAATGTGAAGCCACTGAAACATTCTTACATTGCTTCTGGAAGTGTAAAATGTTCACCTGTTCACCAGTTTCTTAGTAAAGTTAAACATTCATTTGCCATCCAATTCAGCAAATCCATTCCTAAGCATTTATGCAAGAAAATAAAAATAGGTTGGGGTGCCTGGGTAGCTCAATCAGTTAAGCATCCCACTCTTGATTTCAGCACAGGTCATGATCTCTGTCGTGAAATCTTAAGCCCTGCACTGGGCTCTGTACTGGGCATGGAGCCTGCTTAAGATTCTCTCCCTCTCCCTCTGCCCCTCCCCTGGCTTGTACGTTCACGTGTGTTCTCTCGCTCTCTCAAGTAAATAACCAAAATCTTAAAAAGAAAAATGTTCACAAAAACATTAGAGTATACGTAAGTATAACAGTGTTGATATGAGCCTCAGTAATAGCCCAAAACAGAATGGATAAACTGGTGGATTCATAAAATAGAAAACTACTCAGCATTAGAAATGAGCCAAGGCATATAACAACTAAATCACAAAACATCATTAAATGAAAGAAGTTAGAAAAGAATGCATGCCTTATGATTCAATGTATAACAAATGTAAGAACAGACATAATTAAAATGATGGAGGAATGAAAATAGACAAGGAATTTTCTGGTAGTGATGGAAATGCTCCATAACTTGATTTCCATGATGGGTACATGGGTGTATTCGGTTTTTAACTCATTGAATGGAAAACCTAAGATCTGTGTATTTTACTGAATGTTGTAGTGATTCATCAATTGCTTTAAATACGTTATAGATCAGACAAGTGTCTGGAATAGTGAACAATCTCAGACAGTTATCAATGGGTTGAGTACCATTGAAGACCATACTAATTGCTCTTCATGATAGTTTTCAAAGGTCATTAGTGGACATTAACTGAGGAAAATGGATAGGGACATCCAGAGATATTTTTGTTTTTAACATACATCGTCCATTAGACTAGTGGTTTTTAAGCCCTTTCTACCGAAACAAACCTAAACCTAACAGATTTCCATCAAGAATAATGCCTTAGAACCACTGCCCTGAAGGATTTCCTGTTAGGGATTCAGTGTTATCTGCTAACCAGAAATGCCCCAGGAAGATTCTGTAAGAGAATCAAAGACTAATTTATGTTGACAATATTCTCTTAAATTGTCAAGTCTCATGGAGTTAGTCCCAAGAAATGTGAATTAATGTCAATAAAGGTTTTCCAGGCTTTTTATTAAATGTCAAAGGAGGATTAAGGTTGACTATTCAATTGAGTATTTTCATGTATAATAACAAATGTAGATGGTATTGAGACAGAATTAAATAACTATAGACCCACAGTTCCCAAACTGAGCTGAGATGCCCCAGGCTCTGCTGTAACTCACAGGGCATTCAAGGGGGAGAGCAGTACTCACCACCAGTCACAAACCACTGGAGCTTCCAGCTCAAGGTTGTTCAGGGTCAACATTAGATCATGTTACATTACTTTAGAAAACTATATATATTCATGTAGCTGGGTTACCAGAGGTTGCTCTTGTTAAAGGCAAATGGAGACCAGCCTTGAAAATTCCCTGAGCAGGCAAAACCAGTTTTGTCCTACAGGCAAAGTTTAATTTAGCTTATTTTGCAAGACTGCCATGACCTGGGCCATTTATGTTTACACTTCTGGAAATCATAAGCAAAACTTGAACTGTTTCCCCAGGTTGATATAAGGTCACCACTGACCAATTCACTATCATTTAAGAAAATTCTAATGTAACCAATGAAGAATAAAGTCACTGCTTCATCTATACAAACTGTTCATAAGAACATGTACCTGAGGGGCACCTGGCTGACTCAGTTGGAAGAGTGTGCTACTCTTGATCTTGGGATCGTGAGTTCAAGCCCCACGACGGGTGTAGACATTACTGAAATAAATAAACTTTAAAAATAACAGCATACAGGGGCACCTGGGTGGCTCAGTCATTAAGCATCCGCCTTTGGCTCAGGTCATGATCCCGGGGTCCTGGGATCGAGCCCCACGTCGGGCTCCCTGCTTGGCAGGAAGCCTGCTTCTCCCTCTGCCACTCCCCCTGCTTGTGTTCCCTGTCTCTGTCAAATAAATAAAATCTTTAAAAATAAATAAATAACAGCATACACCTGAGCTTCGTTCCATGTTTTGGCTTAAGTGCTCCCAGTTCACAAACTATCTTTACTAATTACTACTTTGGTGATTCACTGGTTTTACTCCTGTTATTTCTGAACTTTTGACACTGTGATAAAAAGCAAGTACCCCATGAAATTCCATGTGGAACAGAAAATGAGTGGTAGTGCCCAATCTGATTCCAAGGTCTGATAAGTTGTTCAGTAGCCAACAGATACAAACATCCCAATTAGTAATTGTAATTTAAGGATGCAGTTTTTTTAAATATTCAAGTAATCTCTACACCCTACATGGGGCTTGAACTCACGACTGTGAGATCAAGAGTCACATGCTCTTCTCACTGTGCCAGCCAGGGGCCCCTGTGTATTATTTTTAAATATCTGAACCTAAATGGTTAATAAATGGTGCTCAGTATTTCTTCTGGTCTAGGGGGTACCCTTTAAAAATTTCTAAAATACTAAGTTCTCTGTTAAGAACCACTGAGAATTTGTTCATCAAGAAATGCAGAATATTCCTAGACACATTTGGGCTTATTTTTAAGATTTTATTTTTAAGTAATCTCTACATCCAACGTGGGGCTCGAACTTACAACCCTGAGATCAAGAGTCACACGCACTAGACTGAACCAGCCAGGCACTTCTTAAAGCTAAAGAAAGAAATACATAGGGAAACCACTTCTCTACTGTGCTCAAATTTTCAGAAACACATCTAGGATTTTTAAATCATAAAAGACTAATACAGATCATTAAATTCCATAAATATCTGCCTGATAGGGTGGCCAGCCATAGTGGTTTGCCAGGACTCAGGTTTTTCAAGATGCAGGACTTTCAGTGCTAAAATCGGAGAAGTCCCCAGCAAACCAGGACAAGTTGCTTACTCTACTGCCTTCATTGGAAATGACCCGAGCATTTTAGTTAGAGGCCTAATTTAGAGCAAAATGACCTGCCTTGAATTTCACCTCCATTTCGCCGTTTTTCTGTGAGAAACAAAATGTTAAGTGCAGTGATTCTCAGAATTAGTTGTACATTAGAATCATATCAGGAGCTTTTTAAAACATCCCTTACCATCTCAACCTATGCTGATATAATCTGGAGACTTTAAAAAAAAAAAAAACTGATTTTAAGAGTTCCGGCTCAGGCACTCCTGAGGTTTAACATTAGCCTCACCACCTACTATATGTGGCACTTTAGACAAGCTGCTTACCTCTCTGAAGCGATCTCGTCTGTGAAATGGAGCAGAAGCACCTGTCTCACAAGGTTTTGTGAGCAAGAGACATGAAATGCCTTGCTCAGTGTCTGGAACATGGCAGCCCTAACGGGTCAGAGACTAGCCTATCCCTGAAAACTGAAAATTTAAATACATCATTTTTCTTTTTCTAATTGGAAAAGCCTAACAGTCTGAATGTTGTGCATTATATAAAAGATTCAGGGAGTTATTTCTTTTAAGCAATTGTCCTACCACAGCGCTAAAGGGAGATTTAAAAACAACACACACTTGAGCAAAATGATAGAGTAGGCAGCGTCAAGGTCTCGTCCTCCCACAGAAACATTAGAAAACAAGCAGGAATGGTCAAAAACTTTTTCAGGACTCTAGAAAACAGTCACATTTATAGCAACCAAGCAAACATGGGATCAAAAAAAAGGCAACTTTATAAAGGCAAGAAGTCACTAAAATAGCAACATAGGTCATTCCAGACTTTGCACCTCCTCACAAGAATTAACAAGTACTCATGGACAAGACACCACTGAAAAATCCTAGAACATGGACGTGAGGCTGAAGCCCGCGGGGTGCCGCCCCACCCTCCACCCCCAGTGCGCACCAGAGACCAAGGCAGACTGCATTAAAAGAGGGGGAGCATCTACACGTTCACCACGTTGCCCCCTCCTCTCGGCTGGGGCAGCACCCCAACAAGGTCTTCACTGAGCCTTCCCTGAACCCCAGAACATTTGGTCACTTATTGGGAGTCCCACCCAGTCTTACCTTACAGGAAAAACCAGCTCAGAATACCTGGAAGTTGCATATCCCAGCGGCACTTGAGCAGAGTCCAGCAGGCAGAATTGGTCATCCTCAGATCAAAGCCAGTGCCACCATTCAGCCAGACTTTGGCATGCAAGTCGCCTTGAATCAAGACTATAAACAACCTACTTGCCCAAACTTAGAACTAATTCCCCTGCTCCACCAGGGCAGAGAAGCTAATTTATAACACCACGGAGTGTAGCTCCTGGCCCCTCCTGACCAGAAAGCCTGACTAGAAACACCTGAGAGGATGCTTAGAGCTGGCTTTCCTGCTTAGTCGGGGCAGGGAGCTATATCACAGGCCCAATCACTGCTGAGTAGCTTCTGGCCCCATCTTAGTAGAAACACTAATCAGGAACACGTGGGAGGCTGCTTGGAGCTAAAACTCCTACTCTACCCAGGCAGGGAAGCTGGTTGATAGCCCTTCCCACTGCTGAGTGTAGCTCCTGAATCCCACCTGGCCAGAAAGCTTGGTTAGAATACCAGGAAAGCTCCCATAGCCCTGTAACAATGTAGAGCTTAAGGGTGCCAACCCCTATGCAGTCGAAAACCACATAAAACTTTGCACTTTCCCAAAACATAACTTACTTAATAGCCTACTATTGACTGGAAGCCTTACTGATAACATAACTAGTCGATTAACACATATTTTGTATGTTACATGTATTTAATACAATATATATACTGTATTCTTCCAATAAAGTAAGCTAGAGAAGAACTACCATAAGATCCAGCATTTCCACTTGTGGGCATATATCTGAAGGAAACACAAACACTGTCAAAGAATTGCCTGCACCCCCACATTTACAGAAGCATTATTTACAATAGGCAAGACACAGAAACTAAGTGTCCAAGTACAGATGAATGGATAAAGAAATTGTGTTATATACGTATGTACACACACACACACACACACACATTCACATCATACACAGAATATTATTCAGCCACAGAAAAGGATTTCCTGCCATTTGTGACAATACAGATGGACCTTGAGAGTATTATGCTAAGTGAAAAAATCAAACAGAGAAAGACAAATACTGTATCTCACTTAAAAGTGGAAGTAAAACAAACAAATACTCATAAAGAGATCAGATTCATGGTTACCAAAGGCAGGGGGTGGGGAAACTTGATGAAGGTGGTCAAATGTACAACCTTCCAGTTTTATAAATGAGTACTGGGGGGGGATGTAATAATGTACCACACAATGGTTATAAACACTGAACTATGGTATATTTGAAAGTTGAGAGAAGCTAAAACTTCTCATCACAAGGAAAAAACCCACTTTCCCCCCCCCCTTTTTTTTTGGTATATGTATGAAATGATTGATATTAACTAAATTTATTGTGATAATTATTTCACAATACATGAAAGTCATATCATTATGCTGTAAACCTTAAACTTATATACTGCTGTATGTCAACTCTATTTCTTTTTTTATAGCAGGCCTTTTTTTTTTCTAAAGATTTTTATTTATTTATTTGACAGAGAGAGATAGTGAGAGCAGGAACACAAGCAGGGTGAGTGGGAGAGGGAGAAGCAGGCCCCCTACCAAGCAGGGAGCCCAATGCGGGGCTTGATCCCAGGACCCTGGGATCATGACCCAAGCCGAAGGCAGACGTCCAATGACTGGGCCACCCAGGCACCCCTCAACTCTATTTCAATTAAACTGGAAAAAAACAAAATGATAGGAAAGATTTGTGGCCTTTTTACTTGCCCTTTTGATGTGGCAGCAGTCCTGAAAATGGCAGATATATTATCAGCTTTCAACTCAGGCTGTTGGACTTAGTGCAAGCCTGGATAACTATTGGGGGAGCAACCCAGAAAAGAGACAATTGGCAAAGACTGGGAGAGGTGTTTGTTCTAGCTCCTGGCTTTCAAGGAAATGCTATCTAAACACAAGTTAAGAGATAGGCTTCAGTGATCACACACAATAAGGGATCAATTCTTTGCAAAAATAGTTTGGAAACTATAGTCCAAACAAATGGACTATAGTCCAATAATCATGATAAAAGAAACTCTGGGGAAGGAGAGGGAATGTCTGATTTCCAGAATCACATTATCATATTTAAATGTTCAGTTTTCAACAACAACAAAAAAGTCACAAGACATTCAAAGACACTGGAAAGTATGGCCATCAAAGAAACAAAATAATAGAAAACATCCCTGGAGAAGCACAGACATCAGAATTAATAGACAAGAACTTTAAAACAACTGTCTTAAATATGCTTGAAGTGCTAAAGGGAACCATGAACAAGCAATTGAAAGAAATCAGAAAAGGGATATACAAACAAAATGAGAATATCCATAAACATAAGGAAATTATAAAAATGAACCAAAAAGGGTGCCTGGGTGGCTCAGTAAGGTTAAGCAACTGCCTTCGGCTCAGGTCATGATCCCAGAGTCTGGGATCGAGTCCCACATTGGGCTCCCGGCTCAGCGGGGAGCCTGCTTCTCCCTCTGACCCTCTCCCCCTCATGCTGTTTCTCTCTCTCTTTCTCTCAAATAAATAAATAAATAAAATCTTTAAAAAAATGAACCAAACAAACTCTGAGGCTATAAAGTATAATAATTGAAATTAAAAGTTCACTAGTGGAGGGCGCCTGGGTGGCTCAGTTGGTTAAGCGACTGCCTTCAGCTCAGGTCATGATCCTGGAGTCTCGGGATCGAGTCCCACATCAGGCTCCCTGCTCAGCAGGGAGTCTGCTTCTCCCTCTGACCCTCTTCCCTCTCGTGCTCTCTATCTCTCATTCTCTCTCTCAAATAAATAAATAAAATCTTTAAAAAAAAAGTTCACTAGTGGAGTTCAAAGCTAATTGGAGCAAAGAGAAAACAGAATCAGCAAACTTGAAAGCAGGACAGTTACAATGACCAAGTCTGAGGACTGGAAAGAAAATAGAAGAAAAGTAAACAGAGCCTGAGAAACTGGTAGGACACCACCAAACAGACCAGCAATATATGCATTATGAATGTCCCAGAAGGAAGGAGCAGAAAGAATATTTAAAGAAATAATGGTGGGGCGCCTGGGTGGCTCAGTTGGTTAAGCAACTGCCTTCGGCTGAGGTCATGATCCTGGAGTCCAGGGATTGAGTCCCGCATTGGGCTCCCTGCTCAGCAGGGAGTCTGCTTCTCCCTCTGACCCTCTTCCCTCTTGTGTTCTCTATCTCTCATTCTCTCTCTCTCAAATAAATAAAATCTTTAAAAAAAATAAAGAAATAATGGCCAAATACATCCAAAATTTGATGAAAGACATGAATTTGCAAATACCGGAATCTCAACAGAAACTCCAAGTGGATAAAGACAGAGGCCCACACCAAGACCTAGTACAATGAAACTGCTAAAATGACAAAGGCGCCTGGGTGGCTCAGTTGGTTGAGCGACTGCCTTCAGCTCAGGTCATGATCCTGGA
Source organism: Eumetopias jubatus (assembly GCF_037043125.1). Taxonomy (NCBI): domain Eukaryota; kingdom Metazoa; phylum Chordata; class Mammalia; order Carnivora; family Otariidae; genus Eumetopias; species Eumetopias jubatus. The sequence continues at coordinate 48,345,076 of NW_028274815.1, forward strand.
GTCCCGGGATCGAGTCCCGCATCGGGCTCCTTGCTCAGCAGGGAGTCTGCTTCTCCCTCTGACCCTCTTCCCTCTCGTGCTCTCTGTTTCTCATTCTCTCTCTCTCAAATAAATAAATAAAATCTTTAAAAAAAATAAATAAAATGACAAAGGCAGGGACAGTCCCAAGAGCAGCAAAGGAGAAGAAGCTCCTCATGATCAAAAGACCCTCAATAAAATTAACAGCCAATTCTCATCGACACCATAGAGGCCAGATGCAGTGGGTGCCATATTTAACACATTCAAAGAATAATACAGTCACCCAATAATTCTGTATCTGACGAAACTGTCCTTCAAAAATGAGGGAGAACTGAGGACTTTCCCAGATAAACAAAACCCAAGGGTATCCACCGCAATGAGACCTGCCCTACAAGAAATGCTAAAGGGAGTCTTTCAGGCAGAAATAAAAGAACAGTAGATAGTAATTTGAATCTGCATGATGAAATAAAGAACTCCAGGAAAGGTAAATCAGGGGCAAATATAAAAGCTAATACTGGGTTGTATTTTGTTTTTAACTCCTACATGACTTAAAAGACAAATGCATACAAAATAATTATAAATCAGTTACTGAGCACACAATATAGAAAGATGAAATTTGTGACATCAGTAATATAAAGGGAGAACAGAACTTTATACGAGTGGAGATTTTATATGCTATTAAAGTCCTTGGTATCAACTCAAACTAGATTATTATAAATTTAGGATGTTAAATGTAATCCCCACAGTAACTTCAAAGAAAACATTTAACAAATATATACATAAAGAAATGAGAAGAGGATCAGTTCACTCCAAAAAATCAACTTAACACAGAAGAAGGCAGTAATGGAGAAAATAAGAAACAAAAATGGTATATTTTAAAGGAAACAAATAACAAAATATCAGAAGTCCAGACTTTTACTATCTGATTTAAATGTAAACATATTAAACTCTGCAAACAAAAGGCAGAGACTATCAAAACAAATAAAAAGCAGACAAAAACACAAGATCCAGCTACATGCTGTCTACAAGAAACTCACCATAGCACCAAAGACACAAATATGTTGAAAGTGAAAAGGATGTAGATATATACATATGTGTGTATATAAATATAAATATATATATATATATATTTATATTTATATACACACTTTTTCCCCCCAGTAAATTCTACCGCCAATGTGGGGCTTGAGCTCAGGACCCTGAGATCAAGAGTCACATGCTCTACTAAGCCAGCAGGCGCCCCATGAAAGATACTCTATGTAAACAGTAACCCAACAAGAGCAGAGGTGGCTTTAGTAATATCAGACAAAACAGACTGTAAGCACAAAATTGTAAAAGAAACAAAAGATATTACATATTGATATGTCAATTCATCAAAAAGATATAATAATTTATGCACCAAACAAAGCCCCCAAAATCTTTGAGGCAGACATTGACAGAATTAAAGGGAAAACTAGAGAGTTCTACAATAATTGTTGAAAACATCGATATTCCACTGTCAAAAATGGATAAAACACTGAGATCAATAAGGAAACAGAAGACTTGAACATTATAAATTAACCAGGCCTAACAGTCATTTATAAAACACTCCATCCAACAACACAATACACATTTTTCTCAAGTACACATAGAACACTCTCCAGGATAGATCATATGTTAGGCTACAAAACTTTCAATAAATTAAAAAGATTGAAATTAAAAGTATCTTCTCTGACCATAACAGAAAGATGCTAGAAATCAGTAACAAAAGGAAAAGTGGAAAATTCACAAATATGTAGGAATTAAATAGGACCAATGGGCTAAAGAAGAAATTGGAAAGAACATTTAAATACATATGAACCAGTAATTACATTCCAGGGTATATACCTGGAGTATAAAGAGAACATGAAAATAGCAGCTCAAAGAGATATGTGTATGTAAGCGTTCACTGCACTACTCACAATAACCAAAAGGTGAAAATAACCCAAGTATTCATCAACAGGTGAATGAATAAACAAAATAAAGTATATTACATGACAGAATATTATTTAGCCAAAAATGAAATGAAATTCTGGTATGTTACAATATGGATGAATCTTGAAAACATATTCAGTGAAGTAAGCCAAACACAAAGTACAAATATTGTATGATTCCACTTAAAAGAAGTATCTAGAATAGACAAATTAAGAGTAGAGTGGGATTTACCAGGAACCTGGAGGAGGGGGGGATAGAAATAGTTATTACTTTATGGTCACAGAGTTTCTGTTTGGGATGAGGAGAAAGTTCTAGAGGTAGTGGTGATGGCTACACGACACTGTGAATGTAATTAATGCCACAGAAACTACATCTTAAAAATGGTTAAAATGGCAAATTTTATGTTATATATCTTACAATAAAGTTTTTATCCTATACACATTTAATACATTAAGATTTGCTTTGTTTCTGGAGGAAAATTCACAAGAATTTTAAAGATAACTTTACAGAGTGAAAACCATGACTCGCTGTGCTGTTATGAGCATGACGTGTACTTATGAGCGGGTCGTATTTACACAGCTTTAGATCTTGAAATGGATCATTCATCTGCTCTTCTGCCAAGGTTGAAGTGTGTTTATCGAGGTAAAAAATGAACAGGATTTAATGGTTATCTTTTGACAAGTTAGAAGAAAAATATCAAATGCAGACTCTTGCTAAAATTTTATTTTCAGAAGCTATCTCGGCAAGTAATCCACATACATGGTATATCCGCTGCTTTCTGAAAGCAGTCAGATGGCCACGGAACAACTATTTGTGGAAAAGATCAAGGATGCGCTGAATGTTGAGAACCCCAAAGGTTAATACCTAAATATTTCTTTTGGAGAGGACATCTATTATTGAAAAAAAGGGCTACATAGGTTAATTTGTCAAATGAGTTATTCAAATGACCATTAAAATATACCACAGAGAAAGAGACAAATCCACAAGGAAGGAGCAAACAGGACAACATGCAAGCGGTACGAAACACTGCAAGCACAGAAATGAGACATAAAACCATGGGACGGAACAGGACAGGAAGAAACAATCAGAACACAACCCTAAAAGTTGACAAAGCATATGGATTGATTGGCAGACTCAAGAAAGGCCAATCGAGCCAGCAGTGGGGAAAGGTGAGAATCCACTTAATTCACCGCTCAGAACTGTCCGGTCAGCAGATCCAGTACCTCGGCAACGGGGGTTTAACAGTGGTTAAAATAAGAACCTAATGAAAACTATTTGGAGGGTATATCCCTAATATCCCTTCCCCTATTCCTCACCATGGTTTGTCTGGCCAAAGAGGGTTTTCTGTACTGCAGATACTGCGTGAGTAGCAAGCCAGAAGTGTGTTGGTAGGGAAGGGGCAGGATGGACAAGACGGCCACACATATGTGCCATGGCAGGAAGTCCACCCTTCTTCTCCCGTAAGGTTCCCACGACACTAGCAGACAGATCCTTACCATCCAGGAAGGAGACTAGAAGCCTCTACTCTGGAGAATTTAACCAAACCAAGACATTCATACGGAGGATGGGACCCCCCAAAAAAGTCCACCCAGATAATCCTGAAAACAACCCCTTCTCACAAGTCCAAAGCTCCTAATCAGCTTTTTAGTCCACTGTTCAACCAGAAGTAGACAGCCAAGAATTGCCTAATGTCTTGGAAAAGCCTAAAACAGGAACACACACACACACACAGAAACAAATTTGAAGAAAACAGACCCTGCAGAAAAACAATTTCAAAAAAAAAACACACACACACACACACAAACACTATCATGAATATACTCAATGGTAACGGAACAAATCCATAGGCAAGGATACAGAATAAGAACAAAGTACTATATAAGAAAAGGAACATTCAGAAATCAAAAAGGAATCTTCAGATTTAGAAATACGAGAGCAAAGAAGAGTTGGAAGATCGAATTAGCTAAAAAACAGAGATGGGGTTGGGGGAGGGAGGGATAGAGATCCAGTGCTGGAGATCCAACATCAAAATAACTGCTCCCTGAAAGAGAGAAATCATCAATGAATAAGATTCCCCTGAAGTGAAAGATACAAGTTAGCATACTGAAAGGATTCATCAAATGCCCAACATAATGGATAGATATATATCCACACCAAGGCCCATCACTGTGAAATTTCATTACCTTGAGGAGCAAGATAGTCTACAAGCTTTCAAGTCACATACAAAGAACAGAAATAAAGTAGCTTTGGATTTCTCAGCACAACTGGAAACAAGACAATGTAGCAATATGTTCAAAATCCTGAAGGAAAATTATTTCCCACCCAGAATTCTACAAAGTATCAAATATGATGACATGCAAGGTCTCAAAAGATTTACCTCCATACATATTTCCCCTAGAAGCTACCAAAAGATATGCTCCAAAAGTTAGTAACCAGTAAAATGGAAAACAAAAAATCCAGAAAACCAATCAGCACAGGAGAGAAGTGAATGCAAAACCCCAATGAGTCAAGCACCGGAGGGTAGATACACACAGCATGATTTCAGACAGACAGGTTGAGGGTTGCCTCATCAAGACCTGTGCTAGTACTGTACTCTTCCTAACCCGAGGAACGGCATGCTCAGGAAGTCTAGCTCAAAGTACCTGGAGGCTGGTTTTCACCGTGTCCTTACACGCCAGATTTCCACTCCATTCTCAGCTACATGGATCAGCAAGTATACTGACATTATCCTACGCAAGTATTGTTTTGACCTGTCCTATGAGCTGGAGTTTGATTCATCATGAGCTGAAAACCAGAACATATAGAGCAGTCTGTTCCCTCCAACCACATTTCTGCCAGGCCTCAATTACTGACACTCTAGCCTACCAGATGGCCTGTGGTGAGCCTTCTATTTAAGCAGGATTCACTCACGACCTTGGCCATGAACCGCCTCAAAGTGACTTTGTATGCTCTCGGGGAAAATGCAGCCAGACTATGACTGAAAGACTGCTACATCCTCCCTGAAGCCTCCACATAATAATGATGTTGTCCTTTTGTATCTGCCAATAGGTTTCCCCAAACTAGGTACATTGTTTTAGAATGTATATGTACGTCATAAACTAAAAGAAACGCAAGAGAATGATTGACACGGTCAGGATAGTGCTTATATCTTTTTTTTTTTTAAGATTTTATTTATTTATTTATTTGAGAGAGAGAGAATGGGAGATAGAGAGCACGAGAGGGAAGACGGTCAGAGGGAGAAGCAGACTCCCTGCTGAGCAGGGAGCCCGATGTGGGACTCGATCCCGGGACTCCAGGATCATGACCCGAGCCGAAGGCAGTCGCTTAACCAACTGAGCCACCCAGGCGCCCCTGACAGTGCTTATATCTGAGGGACGGGAGAAGGGTGCAATTGCAGACACACAAGGGTCTACTCAAATCCGAGTAAATGTTCTATTTCTTAACCTTCTTAGAGATTACTAAATCTTCTACCTCTTACCCTGAGGTGGGCACATCAATGTTCACTTTATTACTACTCTTCATATCATCCACTTTCTTGTACTTATAATTGATTTCACAAACTTAAAAAATCATCCTACCACTTCTGTGTTCAGGATCCAGGCTCAATGAAGAGCATTTTGGTAATGATTAAACTCTAAAGTAATAAACTGGTGTGCTCATCTTATTTTTTTTACAACAGTACTCATAAACTAATGAACGTTTAGTTGATTTAATGACTATGTCCTCATATATGAAATTAAATTGGTCTTTAAATAAATCCTCCGGGAGGCAGTATCCCCTCTGCAAATAACCAAACTGATTCTCAGAATCAGGACTTTTTCGATTCTTCAATTTCATCCCATATTGCAGCTTCAATTTTTGAGGTATCATATTCCCTCATCATATCAAACTCAAGCCACGGCTGACTCCACTTCTGAGCTTCTTTGATTTGCTCTTCAGTTAAACAGAGATCAAATCTGATGCCTTTAATATTAAATTTTGGACGTTCCCAGCGCTTGGACCAGGGTTTAGGCTTCATTTTTACTTTCAGCTACAGAAGATATAAAAAAATAATAATAATAATTTAGGCTGATAGTCACAAGCAAAAATTCTTCTCAAAGCTTTCGTTAAGATGACTCTTTCTTATTGTATAGAGAACTTTCAGTTCCAAAAGTACAACTTATACCTGATTCACAGGAACATCGTGGCTAGGTCCATGTACTACCGGCTTCATATTCATATCCAAAGTGCTATACTCGGGAAGGGCATCTCGTAAGTATAGCAAACTATCATCCAGCCGTTTCTCTAATTTCACCACTTGGATCTCCTGGATTCGAGGATTATAAAGTTCAAAGCAAATCTCAACACCTAAAAAGAGAAAATATATTCTTACAGTCTGAACCCATATGTCTGCATATGCCTCACACAACAGTAAAAACTATTTCATAATGGAACTGGCATAGAGTTTTGCACAGAGGAACTGTGACATAAATTTGTCATTTTTAAGATGAAGATTATCAAAAGAAAAAGAAATAAAGTCCGTGTAGATTTAAAAGTGAAAAAAATCTGAGTTACAATGATAATCTAAAGAAAAATGTCTTCTATAAACAGGCATACATTCTTCACTTCTGATAGTATTAACTTGGAGAAACTTTGAGTAAATTCTTCTGTCATGTTCTTGTTTATTTCCCAATTACTTAAGTAAAACTTATTCTTCTGCATTAAGGGCAACAGGACTGATGATGTAAAAAGGGTAAATAAAATTTTAAGTTCTAACTTTGGTTTAGAAGCCCCTCCTAAGGATGGCCTGGGTTTAAAACATGCTGGGGCTCTCCATGTGAAGCAAGCTAGGAACAGCTTAAGATACATCCTCTGTAGTGTCAAACACTAGAGGGAAAGAGCATATTCTCAGGTTTCCTGAAAGAACCCCAAGAGAACTACAAATATATATCATCAGCATTAACATCTACTATTAAACACCAGGATTTAATCCGGGATTTACTATACACCTGCTCCAGGTACGAGGCATTTAGGAACTATACCTAGAGCAAACCCAAAGTAGGTTAAGATCCTTTTCCTCTCATAAAGCTGACATTCTAGTGGATGACAAACAATAAACACACCATTATTTCATTTACAATTCATAATTCCAGCTAATTTCATAGAGTCAAGACAAACAGTGATGACATGTGGCTGGGGAATAAGTAGTATATAAAAAGAACAGTCAGGGAAAGCCTCTCTGAAGATGATCTAAACTGACGTGATAGGGGCACCTGGCTGGCTCAGTCAGTAGAACATGCGACTCTTGCTCCGGGTTTTAGGTTTGAGCCCCACATTGGGTGGAGAGATTACTTAAAAATCTTAAAATAATTAAATAAACGGAAACTATAAATAGCCAAGAAAGCTCCAGGCAGAAAGGACAGCAAATGTAAAGGCCCTGGGGTCTTAACAAATTTGCCATACTGGGGAAAAAACAGAAAAAGGTCCTTCTGGCTGGAGCCTAGTAAGTTAGTGGGCTAGGAAAGTAAACCTGAAATACAGCACAGCTGCCGGCAGGGGGCAGTGGTGGCATGGACGGGAGTGGTGGCCATGGAGATGGGAGAAACAAAAACTGGGACATATTTTTTGGAGATTAAGTCAAGAAAAACTGATTGACTGGATGTGGGAAAGAGAATAAACAAACTATTTATAAGCTATTAATAAGCTATATTTATAGCTCCTCAATTTTCGGTTTCAGTAAATGGGTGGGCAGTGCAGGTGTTTCTGGACATAGAAAAACGAGGGCGGCACCTGGGTGGCTCAGTCAGTTAAGCATCTGTCTTCAGCTCAGGTCATGGTCCCAGGGTCCTGGGATCGAGCCCCACATGGGGCTCCCTGCTCCGCGGGAAGCCTGCTTCTCCCTCTCCCACTCCCCCTGCTTGTGTTCCCTCTCTCGCTGTGTCTCTCTCTGTCAAATAAATAAATAAAATCTTAAAAAAAAAAAAAAACGGAAAGGAACACACTGTGAGGGGACACAGAATTCTATTCCGAACTTGTCTCATGCTTAAAAGACATCCAGTTGGAAATGTCAAAAAGCTAGTTGTATGTGCAAATCTGGAACTTGGAAAGGGTCAGTTCCCTTTGAGGCTTATCATCATATGGATGGTATTTAAAGCCAATGGACTGAAAAGAACCACCAAAGAAAGGAGTATCAAGGGGGAAGGTCAAGGCAGGTTGCAGTAGTCAAAAGTACTTTATTTTTTGTTGTTGTCCCCCCGCCACTACCTGTCCCCTGAAAATACTTTAGGGGAGGGCAACAGGGAGTGAACATCTCTGGAGGATTCAATGTCCAGTACTTCATATATAGTATCACACACAGCTGACCACAACCCTGGGAGGTAGAAACTACTATTATCTCAACTTTAAGAAAGATCAAACCAAGGTCTAATTCACGTGTGCTCATGTCTGTTACAAACTTCTCCGAGCACCTGACCTGATGGAAGGCACACATTTCTGCAACCAGTCTAGTCCTGCTGAGCCCCTCCATGCAGGGCACCACGGGCCACAACCAGATAAGGAAGAGTCACTGTTCTCACTGTTTAATTTCCTTGAATATAATACTTCACTGTTGGGGATCATGAAACACACAACTTTGGAGTATGAAAACTTTACTGTACTGCCATTTTGATTCATAATCTTTCTAGAATTTTGCCACTTGGGCCTCTGTCTTACTCGGCATAAGAAACAAATTTTGCCTTTTTAAAGATTCCTCCAATTCGTATCAAACAGTATCTACTGTGGTGACCGTCGCAATATAAAACAAAATGGGGGCATCCATTTTAGGAAGAAGTGACTCATACAGACATCACTGTGTTTATCTTAACATTCTCATGGGTTATTTACTCCACCAATGAATGTCCCCCCACTGTGTCCAGTCCCCTGCCTCCTCCTGTGATGCGGCCAGAGGCTGACAGGTCTGCTGGTCACTGGGCTGCGCCAGAAGCTGCCCTCACAGGAGAGCGCCACACTGACCGTGGATCCAGCAGCCTCCGTCCGGTCCGCTCTCAGGCCCCAGGCTCCACGGCAGTCCCAGGTGTCTCATCCCAGGATGCAGAACGCAAAATGGAATCCTGAGAGAACACCTTCCAGAAAATCAAACTAACGCAATGAAACCCACCTTGTCCTTCGATAGTATTTCTAAGGATAAAAGTGGCTCCGAGGCCTGCTCCTGATCTCTGGATACAGATCCCCAGAAACTGGCTGGTTTTTCCACTGGCGTATGGGTCGGCTGTGGTAACACGAAGTATGCTTCCTACACAGTCAGAGGAGAAGTGAGCTTTGACGTGACATGCAGAAACACACAAACAGCATGTCTAGGTAAACTCATAACTTCCTAAATATTTTAATATATTAGGAAGGACCCCATTTGGGCAAAAACCAGAGAGGTGGAAAACAATATTCTCTATTTTCATATATCTATATGAATTTCTATATCAAAAACGAGCCCCTCCCACCACTAATAATAAAAGCATCCAGCTCTTACTGACCAACATAGAACTCTGGAATATGAAGTATTTTTCTCCTTTCTAACATATCTTTTCTTTCTATTTTAAATTTCAAAGCATTTGTTCTTCCCCTTGGAGGAATAAATTCGGGACTCAGGAATCTGTGAAAAATAGAAATAAAAAAAATGAAAGGCAAACTTAAAAGAGAAACTGTTGCTTTACCAAAAAAACGAAAGACTATGATGTTGACATGTTTTATTCTTTCTTCTCTAAAGAAAAGTCAATTATTTATTTCTAAAATTGTTGTCAATGCTCATGAAAATAGCTAACAATTCCCAAGTACTCACCTGGCATTGTATTTAAGGGTTTATGAAAGCCAAGAGCATAAATTAATCCTTACAACAATCAGACAGGTATGGGGTCACAATCTCCTTTTCACAGATGAAAATGAAGCTTGGAGAAGGTAAATAACTGACCTATTGTTATATTAGCTACAAACTTATCAAGTCAAGATTTAGATGTAGGCATGTCTGTCAGACTACAAAACCCATGGCTATAAACCACAGGCCTTACATTGAGTTGTATTTGTGAAAAGAAATAACACTGGAAAAATATAAACCTAGAAATCATTAACTGCAAACTAACTTTAAAAAGTAATCTCCCTATTCTCTTCCTTAACTTCTCTAAGCTAACTTCTTTAAGGTATAAATGACATTACAATGAAAATTCATGTCCTTATTACCCATCCCAAGAAATAAATTATCAATATACCTGAAGCCCCAATGCACCCGTCCCTCCCCTCAGTTAATTACTATGGCGTAATTCATTAAATTTGGTGATGATTATTCCTATGCGTTTCTTCCTTTTCCTTAAAGTTGAGTCACCAGTCTCTAAGGAGTTCCCAGGTGTACTCTGAAACTGGCCCCCATACTCTTAAGGGCAAAGAGATACTGAAGAAAGAAGCAGGCCACTCCAGGTGGGTAGGCGGCAGTTTCAATAACAGCAAAGGGAACTTAACATACGGGCTTGTCTTGGGCGGCAGCAGGACAAATCGATCCCCATACCCACTGCCTAATCTTAAAAATTTATAAAGAGGCCCTAAGAGGGCTCAGTCATATATACCATGTAGTCATTTCAACACATCATCACATCTCAAGGCTAGGTCTTTGGAGCTGCCTCTGGGAGCAGGAAAGGCAAGCAGAACCCACATTCCAAGGACAGGAGAGGGGGTGAGGAGGTGGCACCCAGCCCACAGATCAATCAGTGGTCATGTCGTTTTTTTTTTTAAGGTTTTATTTATTTATTTGAGAGACAGAGAGAGAGCACGAGCTGGGGAGTGGCAGAGGCAGAGGGAGAAGGAGGCTCCCTGCTGAGCAGGGAGCCCGATGCAGGGCTGGATCCCAGGACCCCAAGATCAAGACCTGAGCAGAAGTCAGATGTTTAACTGACTGAGCCACCCAGGTGCCCCAGTGGTCATGTCTTTTTGATGATGATGATCCCCAACACTCAATTACCTCCTTTGAAAATTATTAAAGCCACCAAAAAACTGAAATGGTAATACAATGAACACCCATATATACTTCACCTTGTTTCACCAATTGCCAAGATTTTGACATACTTGTTTCATATATACATATAATTTTTTCCTGAACTATTTGAAAATGTCAAACAGCAAGGTGTTTCATCCCTGAATACTTTAGAAAGCTTCTAAGAATAGGAACTTTCTGCTACATGTATGATATCTAAGAATTTCTGCATTAATTCAATAATATAATCTAACATGTAGTTTGCATTTAAACTAATTTAAACCTATTTAAACTCATAGTATCCAACTGTCCTGGAAAAGGTCTTTTATAGCTGTTTGTTACTCAATCCAAACTAACAAGCTTCACACATTACATCTGGATATTACTCTCTAGTCTCTTAAACTAGTACTATTCCTCATCTTTGTATTTTTAGAACACTGACTTTTCTGAAGAGTCAAAGCCCATTGTATTATAGACCATCCCTGGATTCTGGATTTGTTCATTGTTTCCACAAGCCTAGACCGAGGTTAAACATTTTGGGTAAAAATATTACAGAGGTGATGATGTGATCATCTTGTTCTATCACATCAGGAGGTATATAAGGTCAGCTTGTATGGCTACTGGGGAAGCTAGGTTTGATTGCTCTGTGAAAGTGGAGAATTTCCCCTGTAAATTTTATATTTTACATATGCATGTATGTCTAGGCAATATAAAAATGTTGTCATACTGTATCAATTCTTCTGCAGGTTGCTTTTTTTCCACACATCTTTTTGTGAAGTTTATCCATGTTAGCTCTAGTTCATTTGTTTTTCACCACCGTATACATACTCTATTACATAAATGTATTTTTCCTATTCACCTACTAATGGATATCTTTATGTTCATTCCCTTACATGTCTCCTTGCACATATTACTTGCTTTATTATTTTTGTTCATATTACTTTTGTGTACCAACCAGATGGAAAGATACACACAACCTCAAACTTACTAAATTTTGTCCAACTGTTTCCCAAAGTAGTTACACGATTTACATTCCCATTTAACCGAATGGTATGAAGTTTTGCCATTCAAGAGAGATATTCCTTTCCCGCCTTAAAAAAGGTTGTATAAGGAAATCTTTTCTGAATCTCTAGCTTCCATAAATTCAGTGTTATTTCAACTTAAACAGGATATTTGCCATGTTAAACACAAAGGCACGTAGACATAATCCAATCAACAAGGAAGGGCCCTTTCAGAAAGCCTAAAATCACACCAAATTTTTTCCGCTAAAATTGGCTTTTTAATAAGGTTGCTATAAAGTTCTACACTTTGTGCAAATCCTAGGTCATCTAAATTTACAGGTACCTCCAAAGTTACCATCATTCATTAAAGTGGGCCAGGCTTTTAAACCTGTTTTGAAAAGCAAATTTAAGAAGCAAATTAGCGGAAAATTTATCAATGTATCGCATTTTCAGGAAACTGAAACATGGGAGCTGGGAAAACTGGTGAGTTCTGGCCAATCCATTTCTACCGAGGCAAGGAATGTTCGGCTCCTTAAACAGAATAAATACGATGTGCTTCCGAGAAAAATTCTCAGTACAGGCTAAATGCCGGAGCAAAGAGCTTCAAATCGGGGGAATCCTTGGTTGAAGTTCTGATTTAGTAGGACTGCAGAGAAAGTTCAACGCTGGCTTGGGAGAAACGAGGAAGACAAACCTGAGTCGGTAGCGCTCTGCATATAAGCCTCATGAATCCCGCACACAAGCTCAAAGAGTTCCAGCTCGGCTTTACAGCCGAGATCTCCAAAGCAAAGGGAGGTTCGTGAGCGCACACACCCAAAATGCTGCCCAGGCCTGGGCCTCACCTCCTTTCCTGAAGCGGGGGACGGCGCTTGTCCACGATGACTGGTTTCGGCGGCGGCTTAAACGCGCCGGGCTCAGAAGGTCCGGTGCTCTGCGGCCGGCCCGGCCCCACGCGGGCCCCTGCAATGCGGGCGACAGAGGTCAACAGTGCTCGCCTTGAGCTCCGGCGGAGCCCTGCAATCTCCCCCAACTCGCGGTCCCACGAGGGTTGCCCTGACTTCTAGGCTCGCCTCCCTCGAACCTGGCCCTGAGCTCCTTCTTGGCCCCGGCTTGCAAGTCCCGCTCCACTTACGCCAGGCGATGGAGGCTGGCGCAGGGAGCAGCGCCCTGGCGGCTCGAAAGCCTCGGGACAAGTCCATTGCAGCCCCGCAGGCCCCTACAATGGAGGCCGCCATGCCTGTTCGCTGTGGTCAAGACTACAGTTCCCAATAATCAGCGCGACGAGGTCGCGGCTACCTGAGGTTGGATGGTGGCTGCTATGGGACAAAATAGCCCAGACTTCCCCACTTCCTCTCCACTCTCCCCAATAACCCCCAACCCCGGCCTAAGTATTTTAGGGAAAGCGCGTATTTCTCTAGTTCCCCGCAATGTGCCGTTTCACCCCTCCATAGGGGTGTTCTCTCAGCCTAGAAAACTTTCTTCCTCCTTTGAATCAATTCTGTCTTCACTTTCTCAGGCTTAACTACTTCAAAACCCCGTTATAAGTTCTTAACCTTATTCGGTACCTTCCATTAGCACCTCTGATATAATCTGCAATTCAATTTTTAATTTAATTTAATTTTTTAATTACTTGTGTAATTATTGGATTATTGTCTAGTTCCGACATTACCCTCCTCCAAGAGGGCATGGACGGATGAGTTCATCTTTTGCCCACTATTTTATCCCAGCACTTCCCAGCTACCTGGCCCTCACTCTTTGTTGAATGCAAGAAAAGGAAAAGAAAATAGTTCCTGAAAGAACAGGTGGCACAGGGTCTTTGAGACTACAGAGAGCATTACTCTTTTAAGAAGCTAAAACTGGGGACTCCAGCCTGGCTCAGTCATAGAGCATGTGACTTGATTCTTGACCTCCAGTTGTAAGCTCCAGTTTCACGGTGGTTGTAGAGAGTACTTGAAAAAAATAAATAAAAAGCTAAAATTGAGTTTGGGATGGGCAACTGTGCCTGGGGATAGGTGGCAGAGATGAAACTGAAAAGGGTAAATTATAAGTCTTGCTAAGAGATTTGGAATTTGTACCCTTGACAATGGTGAGCCACTGACAGGATTTCACACTCAAGAGTAATGTGATCATTAATTACTTGGTCATTCCCATTGAATTAATGTCCCAAAGTACCTCAAACTCACCATGTCCATATTGAATACACTATGTTCACCTCCAAACCACCTCCCCACTATTGGCTATCTCGAGTAATGGCTTCGACATCCAATCCAGTGCTTAACACCAAAAACCTTGGTGCCATCTTTGATGTCTCCCTGTCTCTCCTTAGGTAAAATTCCTAAAACTACACCTGGCACCATAAAAGATCTCAAGAATCTTTATACTTTCTCATCCTGTCATCCATATCTCTAATCCAGGTCACCGTTCTTTCTCCTCAGGTTCATTGCAAACCACTGCACCTGTCTTCTCATTGGTCTTCCTTCCTCCAGGTCCCTCCAGTTCTTCTCCAAGTAGCAACCCAAAAGATGGCTCAGACATACATACCATACATACCTTGTCCTTGTCTTTGCCCAGTTTAAAGTTTTCCATAGTTTTCAGTTGACCCCGGGATAAAAATCAAATGCTCAAAACAAAAACAACCCCCTCAAAAACAAAAAACAAATAAACAAAAAAACACCCAAAATAACCTCTGTAGCCTGCACCCCATGTACTCTACTTGGCCACTTGAAGATACATGAGCTGTTACATCAGCCTGAGAAAAGAGGGCCATGTTTTGAGGACAGAATTCAAGATGTCACGAGGAGAAACAGTGTTTAATATTTAATTCCAGCTTCCTTGATTAGAACAGAATTTATCCTATAATAACAAGGAATAACACAACCAAAGTTTCAGATTAGCTAAACTTTAGACTTTTTCTGCCTACCCAAAAAGGAGACTTTAAGAGAAGAGGGAAAGGGAGGAAAGACTAAGATAATTGTGACCAGTAGTGGTGAGGATTTTCCTGGGCTAACTAAGCCCAGAACAGTTTGATCATCACTCTTGCTGGGACTGCACCTATAGGGTAGGGGCAGAGAAATAAAAGATAGACTTTCACAGGAGGCAGGCAGGACTTTGTAAACATTTCCAAGTCATTCCTGTTGTCCCACCCTTCTAAGGATGAAAAATGGTTTTGTAGAGTTTTACAAAACTAGGAGAATGAGCCTAAAGAATCTTATCGCCTTCTCCCGTATTCCTGCTTACCCAAAAACCCATCAGTTCACTCTGACATTATCTCAGAGTGAAGAAGAAGCTATAGTTTTAATTACTCCACCAAACAACTACACAGAGCAAAATCAAAGAGCACAGAGCTGCCTCAACCATTTTGTGGGCTGATTCCAGGAATAGAACTTCAGTTATATTACTTCTGTGTTTCATACCCACAAAAAGGAGAACATGAACAACATCACATGGTATTCAGCCAGGGAAAGAAAGTGTTCCAGGCAAATGCCCCACTTCAGGTTATTGCTTATTATTTCATCCTCTATGCCTAGTATGGTGCCTGACACTCTAAATATTTCCAAGGAAAATTAGAAGGGTCATTCTAGTTGCACTTAGAAAATGAATAGGAGGGGCGCCTGGGTGGCTCAGTTGGTTAAGCGACTGCCTTCGGCTCAGGTCGTGATCCTGGAGTCCCGGGATCGAGTCCCACATCGGGCTCTCTGCTCGGCAGGGAGTCTGCTTCTCCCTCTGACCCTCTTCCCTCTCGTGCTTTCTATCTCTCATTCTCTCTCTCTCTGAAATAAATAAATAAAATCTTTAAAAATAATAATAAATAAATAAAAATAGTTTCTCCTTTAAAAAAAAAAGAAAGAAAAGAAAATGAATAGGAGGCAGGAAAGTACTCCAAAAGAGAGATATTGCTAACCTAAAAAAAAAAAAGTTTTCAAAGTGTGGTCTCTGGATCAGCAGCATCAGCACTACCTGGGAATGTGTTAAAAATGCAGATTCTCAGGCCCCACCCCAAACTGAACCATAAACTCTGGGGGTGGAGCCCAGCAATCTGTGCTTTAAGCAATCTTCCATGTGAGTCTGATGATTGTTCAAGTTTGAGAACCGTTGCTGTAGGTCAAAGGAGATAGGAAAAGGTGGTTAGCAGAAATCAATCTGAACCAAATTCAGGCAAAATTAGGGTCTGACATGTATTAGCTGTCAGATTTTGAGTATCTTCTCTCTGCTTTTACCAGTTTACTTCTTGGTACTAGGATTTAGTATACCTACCTCACTTGGTTGCTGTATGGATTAAACTCAGACAATCCATAAATAAAGTTGTTAGGTAGATGTCTGGATCACAATATGTTCTTAATATAATTAGCATTAAACTTACTTTAAAGTTGAAAAACAACTCTTAGACCAACAAGAAGAGACTATATAAGCTAGTCCATGTATTAACTCACCCGAAGAAAAAAATCTTCCCTTCTGGAGAAGGGTTGGTCATCATGGTAGTCTAGAAAACCAGTCATAACACAAGATGTTGGCCAGTCACTGCCCACAAAAGGAACGAGCTTTCACCAAGTGATTTGGGGGAAATCCCAGGCCCATTGATGAGTTCCTCTTGGGATAAAGATAGACTCATGGGGTTGTAACCAACAATTTTGGAGTTGTCTGGTTCCACTGATGAAATTATTCCTAGCCTGACTTAGACTATTGCCACCAAACATTTGAAACGTATACTTAACTTCCATTGTTCTGATTCTATGTTCATCAAGCAACTCACTCATTATTTGATATTAAATTTTGCCTTCAGAGAAAGTACTTGTCATAGAGACCTAAGTATTCTGTTATGCTGGCCAGTATGATTATTTTTTTGTCTCATTATAAATTAATAACTAGCATTTGGTGTTGTCATATAAGTCCCATAAATCTAGTTCATGTGAGTCTGACTGAAGATGCATCTGTTATGCTGAGCTGACAAGTCTGTTTCTGGGCTTCCAAGCCAGAGGGCAGATCCAGGCCATGACAAAATCTCCAAAGCAAACATATTATATGTAAAGTCTTGTGGTATACATCCTGCCTGGATAAAATACCCTGATATGGTCTCAGAAGCCACACACACACACACACACACACACACACACACACACACACCCTATATTAGCTATCTATTACGGTGTGAGAAAGTACTCCAAAATTTAGCAGCTTAAAACATTTATTATCTCACGGTTCTGTGGGTCAGGAATCCAGGGGGTGCTTAGCTCAGTTATTCTGACTCAGGTCTCTCTCCAGGCTGTAATCAAGATGTGGGCCTGAGTACGAGGAGCCTGCTTCCAAGCTCACTCACACGTCTGGTGGCAGCCCCTCTCTGGCTGTTGGCTGGAGACATCAGTTGTTACCACACGGGCCTTTCCACAGGGCATCATATGATGGCAGCTTCCCTTAGAGTCAGCTAGCAAGAGACAGAAAGTGAGCAAGGCAGAAGTCACAGTCTTTTTGTTATCTAATCTCAGAAGTGATATCCCATCATTATTGCCATGTTCTACTCATTAGAAGCAAGTCACTAGGTCCAGCTCACACTCAAGGGGAGAGGTCCACAGGATCATAAACACCAGGAAGCAGGGATTATTAGAGACCACGTTAGAAGCTGCCCACCATAAAGCTGTTTTTGTATTCAAATGTGCAAAAGTATAATATTTGTCTTCTACAAGCAGCTCAATACTGCAGCTCAACAGAGCCTCTTCCATTGCTCCATGGAAGAGCAAATGTGGGGGACTAGGAAAGATGGCGGAGGAGTAGGGGACCCTATTTCAACGGGTCCCCGGAACTGAGCTGGATATCTACCAGACCACTCTGAGCACCCATGAAACCAGCCTGAGATGTAAGAAGATCTGGATCTCTACAAACAATATCGCAGGCGGTTGGTTTTGAGGTGCAAAGAGGGGAGCCGTGATTCCGCAGGCAGATGTCTGAGGATAAACAAGCGGCACGTGGGGATCTTACACCACCGGTGAGGGACAGCTTCGCACGCTGGGGACGGGGCACAGACTCGCAGACCGGCAGCAGCGGGGAAAGGACTTTAGGGCAGCCCCCGGGGCGGAAACCCGGAGCGGCGGGGTCGCGTGTGCGATCTGGGGGCGGCTGGCAGTTTTAGAAGCACAAAGGGCAGAGACGTGCCCCGACCTGGAGGCAGAACTGGGGGCGCTGAGGAGGGGCGCACAACCCAGGACATGCAGTTTATAGCCGCACAGACAGAAACGGAGATAGTGTGGCCTGGAGAGCTCACTGAAGAACAGACTGTGGTCTCTGCTCTGAGGCAGAGGGGTGGAAACGGTCTCTTCTGCTCTGACTCGCGGAAGAGACACGGAAAGCCGCCAGGGAAAGCCTCCAGAGAATAAAAGCCCCCAAAACTGGTTCTCACTGAGGCCATCCCCTGCCACAGGGGGCAGGGCAACTCGGCCCAAACAGGGTTGCCTGAGTAACAGCGTGGCAGGCCCCTCCCCCAGAGACAGGCTGGGAAAACAAGAGGCCAACATCCCTAAGGTCCCAAGAAAACAAGTGCATCTTAATTGGGTTCTGTTCAATAATTTGGACTCTATACATTCCCTCAAACATGCCTCAACAGAATGACTAGGAGGAGGAACCCCTAAAATAGAAAAGACTCAGAGATTATGACTTATGCTGCAGATTTACAAATGGACGCAGATATAACCAAGATGTCGGAGATGGAATTCAGGCTAGCAATTGTGAAGACAATGGCTAGAATGGAGAAATCAATTAAAGGCAACATAGAGTCTCTAAGGGCAGAAATGAAAGCTGAAATGGCAGAACTTAAAAATGCTATCAATGAGATCCAATCCAATCTAGATAATCTAACAGCTAGGGTAACTGAGCAGAAGAACGAATCAGTGACCTGGAAGACAATATAATAGATAAAAAGGGAAAAGAGGAGGCCAGGGAAAAACAACTCAGAATCCATGAAAATAGAATCAGAGAAATAAGTGACACCATGAAGCGTTCCAATGTCAGAATAATTGGAATCCCAGAGGGAGTGGAGAGAGAGAGAGGACTAGAAGATGTATTTGAGCAAATCGTAGCTGAGAACTTCCCTAATCTGGGGAATGAAACAAATATTCACGTCCTAGAGGCAGAGAGGACCCCTCCCAAGATCAAGGAAAACAGGCCAATACCCCGGCATGTAATAGTAAAACTTGCAAATCTTAGAACAAAGGAAACCATCTTAAGGGCAGTTAGGGGGAAGAGATTCCTTACGTACAGAGGGAGGAACATCAGAATAACGTCAGACCTATCCACAGAGACCTGGCAAGCCAGAAAGGCCTGGCAAGACATACTCAGGGTATTAAATGAGAAGAACATGCAGCCAAAAATACTTTTGCTGGCAAGGGTTTCATTTAGAATGGATGGAGAGATGCAGAGCTTCCACGACCAGCAGAAACTGAAAGAATATGGGACTACTAAGCCAGCCCTGCAAGAAATATTAAGGGGGGTTCTACAGAAGGAGAAAGACCCCAAGAATGATATACAACAGAAATTTACAAGGACAATCTATAAAAACAACGTCTTCACAGACAACATGATGACAATTAATTCATATATTTCAATAATCACTCTCAACGTGAATGGCCTAAACGCTCCCATAAAATGGCATAGGGTTGCAGATTGGATAAAAAGACAAGACCCAACCATATGCTGCCTACAAGAGACTCGTTTTGAACCTAAAGATACATCCAGACTGAAAGTGAAGGGATGGAGATCCATCTTCCATGCCAACGGACCTCAAAAGAAAGTTGGGGTAGCAATTCTTATATCAGACAAATTAGATTTTAAACTAAAGTCTGTAATTAGGGACACAGAAGGACACTATATCATTCTTAAAGGGTCTATCCAACAAGAAGATCTAACAATTGTAAATATCCATGCCCCCAACATGGGAGCAGCCATCCATATAAGCCAACTGTTAACCAAAATAAAGAGTCATATTTATAACAATACGTTAATTGTAGGAGACCTCAATACTCCACTCTCAGCAATGGACAAATCATCTAAGCAGAAAATCAACAAATAAACAAGAGCTTTGAATGATACACTGGATCAGATGGACCTCATAGATATATACAGAACATTCTACACTAAAACAACAGAATACTCATTCTTCTCCAGCGCACATGGAACTTTCTCCAGAATAGGCCACATACTGGGTCACAAATCAGGTCTCAACCAATACCAAAAGACTGAGATTATTCCCTGCATATTCTCAGACCACAATGCTTTAAAACTGGAACTCAACCACAAGAAAAAATTTAGCAGAAATTCAAACACTTGGAAGCTAAAGACCACTCTGCTCAAGAATGTTTGGATCAACCAGGAAATCAAAAAAGAACTTAAACAATTCATGGAAACCAATCAGAACGAAACACATCGGTCCAAAACCTATGGGATACTGCAAAGGCAGTCCTAAGGGGAAAATACATAGCCATCCAAGCCTCACTCAAAAAAACAGAAAAATCCCGAATTCACCAACTAACTCTACACCTTAAAGAACTAGAGAAAAAGCAACAAACGATGCCTAAGCCACGCATTAGAAGAGAAATAATTAAAATTAAAGCAGAGATCAATGAATTAGAAACCAGAAACACGGTAGATCAGATCAACGAAACTAGAAGTTGGTTCTTTGAAAGAATTAATAAGATCGATAAACCACTGGCCAGACTTATCCAAAAGAAAAGAGAAAGGACCCAAATTAATACAATTATGAATGAAAGGGGAGAGATCACGACTAACACCAAGGAAATAGAAACAATTATTAGAAATTATTATCAACAACTATATGCCAATAAATTGAGCAATCTGGCTGAAATGGAGGCCTTCCTGGAAACCTATAAGCTGCCAAGACTGAAACAGGAAGAAATTGACAACCTGAATAGGCCAACAACCAGTAACAAGATTGAAGCAGTGATCAAAAACCTCCCAAAAAACAAGAGTCCAGGGCCTGATGGATTCCCTGGGGAATTCTACCAAACATTCAAAGAAGAAATAATACCTATTCTCCTGAAGCTGTTTCAAAAATAGAAACAGAAGGAAAACTTCCAAACTCATTCTATGAGGCCAGCATTACCTTAATCCCAAAACCAGGCAAAGACCCCATCAAAAAGGAGAATTTCAGACCGATATCCCTGATGAATATGGATTCCAAAATCCTCAACAAAATCCTAGCTAATAGGATCCAACAATACATTAAAAGGATCATCCACCACGACCAAGTGGGATTTATCCCGGGGATGCAAGGGTGGTTCAACATTCGCAAATCAATCAATGTGATAGAACACATTAATAAGAGGAAGGAGAAGAACCATATGGTCCTCTCAATTGATGCAGAAAAAGCATTTGACAAAATACAACATCCTTTCCTGATTAAAACTCTTCAGAGTATAGGGATAGAGGGAACATTCCTCAAGTTCATAAAATCCATCTATGAAAAACCCACAGCGAATATCATCCTCAATGGGGAAAAACTGAGAGCCTTTCCCTTAAGATCAGGAACACATCAAGGATGCCCATTCTTGCCACTATTGTTCAACATAGTACTAGAAGTCCTAGCAACAGCAATCAGACAACAAAAAGAAATAAAAGGTATTCAAATTGGTAAAGAAGAGGTCGAACTCTCTCTTTTCACAGACGACATGATACTTTATGTGGAAAATCCAAAAGACTCCACCCCCAAATTACTAGAACTCATACAGCAATTCAGTAATGTGGCAGGATACAAAATCAATGCACAGAGATCAGTTGCTTTCTTATACACTAACAATGCAACTGTAGAAAGAGAAATTAGAGAAACGATTCCATTTATAATAGCACCAAAAACCTCGGAATAAACCTAACCAAAAAGGTAAAGGATCTATACTCTAGGAACTATAGAACACTCATGAAAGAAATTGAAGAAGACACAAAAAGATGGAAAAATATTCCACGTTCATGGATCGGAAGAATAAACATTGTTAAAATGTCTATGCTACCCAGAGCAATCTACACCTTCAATGCCATCCCGATCAAAATTCCAATGACATTTTTCAAAGTGCTGGCACAAACAATCCTAAAATTTGTATGGAATCAGAAAAGACCCCGAATCACAAAGGAAATGTTGAAAAAGAAAAACAAAGCTGGGGGCATCACGTTGCCCTATTTCAAGCTCTATTACAAAGCAGTGATCACCAAGACAGCATGGTACTGGCACAAAAACAGACATATAGACCAATAGAACAGAATAGAGAACCCAGATATAGACCCTCAACTCTATGGTCAAATAATCTTTGACAAAGCAGGAAAAAACATGCAATGGAAAAAAGACAGTCTCTTCAATAAATGGTGCTGGGAAAATTGGACAGCCACATGCAGAAGAATGAAACTCGACCATTCTCTAACACCATTCACAAAGATAAACTCAAAGTGGATGAAAGACCTCAATGTGAGACAGGAATCCATCAAAATCCTAGAGGAGAACATAGGCAGTAACCTCTTTGACATCACCCACAGCAACTTCTTTCAAGATACATCTCCAAAGGCTAGTGAAACAAAAGCAAAAATGAACTTTTGTGACCTCATCAAGATAAAAAGCTTCTGCACAGCAAAGGAAACAGTTAACAAAACAAAGAGGCAACCCACAGAATGGGAGAAAATATTTGCAAATGACACTACAGATAAAGGGCTGGTATCCAAGATCTATAAAGAACTTCTCAAACTCAACACCCAAAAAACAAATAATCAAGTCAAAAAGTGGGCAGAAGATATGAAAAGACACTTCTCTGAAGAAGACATACAAATGGCTAACAGACACTTGAAAAAATGTTCATCATCATTTGCCATCAGGGAAATTCAAATCAAAACCATATTGAGATACCACCTTACACCAGTTAAAATGGCAAAAATGGACAGGGAAAGAAACAACAAATGTTGGAGAGGTTGTGGAGAAAGGGGAACCTTCTTACACTGTTGGTGGGAATGCAAGTTGGTACAGCCACTTTGGAAAACAGTGTGAAGTTTCCTCAAAAAGTTAAAAATAGAGCTACCCTATGACCCAGCAATTCCACTACTGGCTATTTACCCCAAAGACACAGATGTAGTGAAAAGAAGGGCCATCTGCACCCCAATGTTCATAGCAGCAATGTCCGCAATAGCCAAATTGTGGAAAGAGCCGAGATGCCCTTCAACAGACAAATGGATAAAGAAGATGTGGTCCATACATACAATGGAATATTACTCAGCCATCAGAAAGGATGAATACCCAACTTGTACATCAACATGGACGGGACTGGAGGAGATTATGCTAAGTGAAATAAGTCAAGCAGAGAAAGACAATCATCATATGGTTTCACTTGTTTGTGGAACATAAGGAACAGCATGGAGGACATTAGGGGAAGGAAGGGGGCGGAAATCGGAGGGAGAGACGAACCATGACAGACTATGGACTCTGAGAAACAAACAGAGTTTTAGAGGGGAGGGGGGAGGGGGGATTGGTTAGCCTGGTGATGGGTATTAAGGAGGGCATGTACTGCATGGAGCACTGGGTGTTATACGAAAACAATGGATCGTGGATCACCACATCAAAAACTAATAATGTATTGTATGGTGACTAACATAACATAATAAAATTAAAAAAAAAAAAGGAAGAGCAAATGTGGAAAAAGGCACCCACCCTGTCTTCTGTACATGTCCCCCATTTGTCCTTCTTTGTTGCCTCCTCTAACGTCTTTCCATCATAGATGTAGTCATGCGTGGTACTCAAATATTATTTCACAATCTTATGGCAGGAGCATCAGCCAGTCAGAACAGATGTTCCAATTCTTTTTTTTTTAAGATTATTTATTTATTTATTTGAGACAGAGAGAGAAAATACAAGTGGGGGAGGGGCAGACGGAGAGGGAGAAGCAGATTCCCCACTGAGTAGGGAGCCCGACACGGGGCTCCATCCCTGGACCCTGAGATCATGACCTGAGCCAAAGGCAGACTTAACTCAGTGAGCCACCCAGGCGCCCCAAGAATGTGCCAATTCTTGTACATACCCGCTGCTTCTATCAGCCTATTATCACTCCATAACAAAAGCTTTGTAAACCTATTATCTTGAAAAAATGTTTGGAAAAGCACTGTTTGGGAAAAGGATGTCCTCAAGCAAGGTATCTTCTGTTTTCCAAATTTGTATTTGCTTTTCAAATGTTGCTGGGGTCAGGGGTAGCATGGGCAGCAGAATCTGGGCTGTCTCAGCTCCACCAAGGCAGTTCCATTATTGATCTGTTCTGTGAACTAGCCTTCCATGGTAAGATTCTGTTTCCAAAAAAGGTACCAAGGCCAAACATGTTTGAATCCACTGAGTTGTACACACTAACTGATGTTGGGAGCTGAGACCTCCTGCATCAATAGAAACTTAACAGAACAAGACTGTAAACTAATAACTTTACTGTGTGCTGCAGAAAACTATTGTAAACCAAGTTACGTGGGTGGTTTGCTACCTGGACAAACAGCCATCTTATCAAGAAAACAGTTTGTTTACTGGAACCAATAAGTCACTTATCAGGACAACATTTTCCTCATAAAAACACACCTTAAGATCCTCACCTCTCCATGACCACCAATCCTAAACTATTATGTCAGGACTTTTGCTCAATCCCAACCAGTTCCCTGCCTTGAAAAATTTACTTTAAATCATGAGAGCATAGACTCCAGGACTCTATAAATATCTCCCCCTACCTTTCCCTTTGACTCTATCAGGTGGTGTTTCCCCATGCTGCAATAAGTAATAATCAGCTTTGCTTGGTCAACAGGTTTTTAATAGTGGTCTTTGTGCAGAGTCAACAGTTGACCATCCATTCATTCAACAAATATTTAGTAAGCCCTACTATGTGCCAGCCACTCTTCTAGGAGCTTGTCACTTATCAATAAACCAAACAGGTAAGAATCTCCCTACCTCATGGAACTTATACTCTAATGGGAACAAAGACAATAAACCACACATAAGTAAGGAAATTATGTTTTGCACTAGATACCAACCAGTTCTATGAAAGGAAACAAGGCAGAAAGGAATAGACAGGATGGAGCCTGCAGTGCTGTGTTCAGTTTTAAGTGAGATGGTTTTACAGGTCACCAAGAAGGTAAACTTTGAACAAAGACCTCAAGGAGTTGAGAGAATGAGCTATGTGGCTATGTGGGTATCTAGAAGGAGAGTTTTCCAGCCTTAGAAAACAGCAAGCACAAGGGCCCTGAGTTGAGAGGGTCCCTGTTCTGCACGGTACAGAGAGGAGCAGCAAAGAGGCCAGAGTGCCTGAGGAGATAGAGTCCGGCAGATGAGGGCAGAGAGAGAGAATGGGAGACCAACTTCTGTCGGGCCTTGGGAGGACTTTGGTTTTACTCTGAGTAAAAAGGACAGTTGTAGAGGCATCTGAGCAGAGGGGCACCATGATCTCACATTAGCAGGGTCACTCTGGCTGCAGCACAGAGAAGGATGCAGGATGGACGCAGGGACAGATGCAGGGACAGACGCAGGGATGGACGCAGAGACAGACACAGGGACAGACGCAGGGACGGACGCAGGGACAGATGCAGGATCTGATGCAGGGATGGATGTAGGGATGGATCCAGGGATGGATGCAGGGATGGATGCAAGGGGACCAGTTAGGAAGCTACTGAAATAACTGGATAAAAGCATCATCTAGTTGAACATGGGAGGAAAATATGTTCTGAGGAAGAGGGGTTGCTTCTCCAGCAGATGAAAGCTGCTCAGCAGATCTGCTGTTTTGGTTCCCAGGCAAGCAGGTAAGAGGGAAGGGAGCTCTGGAAAGAGCCCGCAGAGAGGAAACAACAGAAGGAAGGTGTGGTGCCTGGACATGCTCTCCACGCTCCAGCTGGTCCTGGGTCTCTTCACCTCATTGCCCCCAAGTCCCCAGCTTCGGTATACAGAGTCCATTTTAAATTCTGGATAGAGTCAACCAATGCAAATTAAATACATACATTTGGAAGCTAGTGGAATCAGGTTTGGGTGCAAAAGGACACTGTATCTACCTACTCCCACATTAGACATTTATTTAATTAGATATTACTATTTCTTTTGACTGTGATACTTTTTGGTGCATGGGAGTAACATCCTTTCCCTACTGGTTCAAAATGTTGTCTTTGCTATTTAGTTGTTCCCATAACATTTGAGTCTTGCCTAGTCTCTTGTTTTAATTCCTTTTCAGCTTTGTCATTTCCAGTAACATACCAATTTGTTTTTTATGTTTTTTTAATTGTAGTAAAATGTACATAACATAAATTTTACCATTTTAATTATTTTTATTTTTATTTTTATTTATTTATTCTCGGTAAGCTCAACATCCCATGTGGGGCTTGAACTCACAACCCTGAAATCGAGAGTCATATGCTCTACCAACTGAGCCAGCCAGGAGCCCCTCCCCTAATTATTTTTAAGTGTACAATTCAGTGACCATTCAATTGCACAGTGCTATTGCAACCATTACTCTATCCATCTCCAGAACATCATCCCCACAGAAATTTGCACCTATTAAACATTAAATCCCGATGACTTCCTCCCAAGCCCCTGGTAAACTCTACTCTACTTTTTTCACTCTATGAATCTGTCTATCCTAGGCACTTCATATGAATGGAATCACACAACATGTGGCCTTTTGTGTCTGGCTTCTTTTACTTAGCATGCTGTTTTTAAGGTTCATCCATGTTGTGGCATGATCAGAATTTCATTCTTTTTAAGGACTGAATAATGTTCCTTGTGTATATGTTACATTTTGTGTATCCATTCATCTGTTGATGGACATTTGGATTATTTCTTCCTTTTGGTTATCCTGAATAGTGCTGCTATGAATGCTGATGTAAAAGTATCCGAGTTCCTGCTGTCTGTTCTTCGGAGATACACCCTGGGGTGAAATTGCTACATCATATACTATGTTTCACTTTTTGAGGAACCTTCAAACTTTTTCACAGCAGCTGCACCATTTTGCATTCCCACTGGCAAGGTAGGAGGGCTCCAGTTTCTCCACATCTTCACCAATACTTGTTATTTTCTCTTTCTTTCGTTTTTTCCTTTTTCCTTTTTTGAAAATAGCCATCCTAATAGGTGTGAAGTGGTAGTTCACTGAGATTTTGATTTGCATTTCTTTGATGATGAGTGATGTTGGGGATCTTTTCATATGCTCATTGGCCATTCATATGTCTTCTTTTGGGAAATGTCTATTCAAGTTCTTTGCGCATTTAAAAATTGGATTGTTTGTTTTGTTGTTGAGTTGTAGGAGTTCTTTATATTCTGTATATTAATTTTTATCAGATATATGTCTTGCAAGTAGTTTCTCCCATTTTATTGATTGACTCTTTACTGTCTTGATAGTTTCCCTTGATGAACCAAAATTTGTAATTTTGATGTAGTCCAATTTATCTATTTTGTTGACTGTGCTTTGGTGTCACATCCAAGAAATCATAGCCAAATCCAATATCATTATGTGTTTTTCCTATGTGTTCTTCTAAGAGTCTTATAGTTTTAGCTCTTAGGTTTAGGTCTTTAATCCACTTTGAGATAAATTTTTCTGTAGAGTATAAGGTAAGGGCCCAATTTCATTCTTTTGCGTGTGGATATCTAGTTTACCCAATACCATTTGTTCAAAAGACTGCCCTCTTCCCCTTGAAAACAAAGGTTCCTGGTTGCTGTGGGTCCTGTCACCGTTCTCAGCAGCAAATGCACATTCTTCTCCTAACTCCTGTCACACACATCCACTGCAAACAAGCTATCTTGGGGATGTTCTGCAGAATAGCATTAACAGCATAGAGAGGCAAGCTTGTGATTGGCTATCAAGCAGTAACATGTTCATGAGAGATGCCCAGTCTTTAAGGACTAAAAAGTAGTTCTCAACAGCATTCAGAATACCTTGTTGACCTTTGCTATCTGGAGGGGGTGTTTTGTAGAAGCCCCACTCCATCTCCTTAAGTCATAGGGATGAAAAAATTCCCTTCATTAGGGAAATGCAAATGAGTATCCTTCCACTGAAAAGGTGCATTGCATAATATGACAATACTTCTGGTGATATTTTTCTAATACGTGACGAGTGTTAAAAGATTATTCTTTTAAAAATGTAAAATCATGGGGCACCTGGGTGGCTCAGTTGGTTAAGCATCTGCTGTCTGCTCAGGTCATGATCTCAAGGTCCTGGGATGAAGCCCCTACGAGAATCCCCATTCAGCAGGGAGTCATCAGCCTCTCCTGTCCTCTCCCCCCACACCCCCCTCCTGCTCATGAGTACGCTCTCTCAAATAAATAAAATCTTTAAAAAATGTGGGCGCCTGGGTGGCTCAGTCGTTAAGTGCCTGCCTTCAGCTCAGGTCATGGTCCCAGGGTCCTGGGATCGAGCCCCACATGGGGCTCCCTGCTCCACAGGAAGCCTGCTTCTCCCTCTCCCACTCCCCCTGCTTGTGTTCCCTCTCTCGCTGTGTCTCTCTCTGTCAAATAAATAAATAAAATCTTTTAAAAAATCTTTAAAAAATGTGAAATCATGACTCTCATACAAATATAAAATAAACACTGTGAAATGTCCCATTTAGCTCATTAATTACTGAGGAGAGCAATAGCATGCTATATAACCAGTCCAAAGGAGACTCAAAGTTGCCCACACTTATACTCAGAGAAGTGCCGGAAGGAATTCACCAATAGATGCCATAGGGTGACCTCACTTTCCACCAAACTCTATTTGTTTTCTATGGACAAGAATTACTTGTATTACTGGCAGTTTTCTAAAACTTGCAGAGCTGTAAAATACCACAAAGACAAGGAAGGGTGGAGGTAATGCTGATGCGTGAGCTCATTTTCCTCCAGAAGAAAAGTGTACTTGAAGCTGACCTATGCCGCTCTGATGGCGGGAGAGTTCGCTTTCCCCGGAGCATGAAACTGCCTTTCTGACGCCACGACTTGTCATGGATGATTTTCTTCTCTTTCCTTAGGATAAATAAGAGGAAGAGGATGTGAGCTGAATGGTACAACTGTTTCTTTCTTTTCTTATTTTATTTGTGAGTTTTCCAGTAAAATATTGGATGTCCCAATACATGTCCCAACATGCTAGAGCAAACTCACTCCATTGTTTGCTTTAAAAAAATATTCGTATTTTTCAATCACAAAGTAAAGCTAAGGCTGATGACTCATACTCATTCTTTTTTCTTTCTCAAAATAGTATTTACCAAGCTCCTCCTGTATTTTAAGGACTGTTATTGGCACTAGAGATACGGTAGTGAGTGAAATAAGACCTCTACCCTTATTAAGCTTACATTCTTGTGGGGGACACAGACAGTAAGAATAATATGATATCGGGGAACAGTAAGTGCTCTGAAGGGTAAGAGAATGAAGTGGATAATGTGAACAGAGAGCAGAATGAAGAGAAGGAGCAGGTCATGTGAACACCTGAAATTGGCTAGTAGCATAGGGACAAAAACTTATAGGAGCATCAGTAGTCCCGCAAAATCAGAGGTTCGTATTGGTATATTTAACAAACTTTTCCTGTACCCCTACTGTGTACCAGGCTCTGTTCTGGGTGCTAACAATACAAACTGTTGGGGAGGCCAGAATTTTGCTGTCCATAAGGATATGGAAAGAGGAAGGTATATTTCTGTCTGTTGATGTCTTGTTCCCTCTACCCACACCCCTTCATCATACACGATTTTTCAAAATCCAACTTCATTGGTCCTTCTTCCCAAAAGCATTTCCTGTCACTCAAGCCAAAGTGGCCTCCACTGCGTGCTCTCAAAGAACCTGGTGCATATTTGTATTAAGGCACTCATTACACTTGATTATAATCATCTCTTGCTTGTCCACCTTCCTCACTGGACGGCACACCCCCCTAAAGGCAAGCTCATCACTGTATTCAGCTTTGCACTTCTGAGGCCCAGCACAAAATCTGGAATATCCTAGCTCCTGATAAGTACAGAAAAGTGGTGAGAGTAAGGGGTTGGGGGTCTTCCCATTTTTTTTTTTGTTTTTTCATCTAAATCTTCTCAAATAAGTGTATTTTGGGTTTACAATGAGAAAGCAATCCACTTTATTTTTATTTTTTAATATATTTTTTCCACTTTATTTCTAAAACATGAATGAATAGACTATGGCCAGTTCTTACTTCCTTTACACGATTTTTTCTACAGAATGACTGAATGACCAAATTAAGCTAATACCTACAGTTGACAGGAAATGGTGAGGCTAACTCACAGGAAATCATGATAACAATGTACTTATAATGGCTAGGAGATCATGGAATACATTTTATAAAGATTTTCATCCAAATGGGGGGGGGGCGGAGGGAGGGAGGGGCGGGGAGGGGAGGAAAGTTGCTTCTGAGCTCTTTGGAAAACAGGGCGTTCTCCAGGCTCTGAAAAGGCTGAGCTCCGCAACATTGATGTTAGGCTGCCCTCTGGTGGATCCAGCACCACACAGCGAGGCTGGAAGTTCGAGGTCCACTCCTCAGAAGGCTTGTATTTTTACAATGGAATGGTACCCTCAGCAAACACCCCAGAAGATAAGTTGGAGAGGAAACCCTGGAGCAAATACATCAGGTTCTTATATTCCAGACAGTCCTTTGCTAACGAATCCTATTCTTATTACTAATATGTATAAGACACTTAGGTAAGCCTTCTCACAATGTTGTAGGCTATGTTATTCTCAAGTGACGAGAAAACTGAGGCTTGCAGGAAAGCAATGACTGGTCAGAGGTCACACAGCACAGAGATTGTGCATCTACTATGAACCAGTCATGGAGATGGACATAGGGAAATAATTTACTCTGAAGAAAGCGTGAAAGTACAGAATGACGGTTGCTAGGATGGAGGCGTGCACCATGCATTTTGTCCAGACTAGGGCAGTTGGGAAAGTTTCCCAGCAGGATGGAGAATTGCACTGAGCCCTGAAGATACAATGTATATAACTGAGGAAGTCCGAAGACTAGCTCAGTCAGGAGACCAGGGAAGGATATCACCCCCCTCCCTGACACAAATACGAGACTTCAGTTGGAAGATGGACGGATGGTGCATGCTCCGTTTCACGGGAAGTTCTAGAGTCTTCAACTGGACAAGTTTTCTGGCAAGTTGAGTTACTGCTTTGGGTAGTATAAATATATTTTAAAACTAGTAGCCGATACTTTAAAAAATGTATTACAGATATCCTTATTACCAAAATCAGATCTTTATAATATTTTCTGGATTGTTCCTCCTCCTGGTCCTTGGTCTTGGGGAAACCTAGCAAACCAAACCTGACCACCCTCCCAATAGAGTCCCTAGTTATTCCTGTTACCTATTTTAATAACATTTGGAACAAATGACAGCTATTCTGTCAG
This sequence comes from Eumetopias jubatus, assembly GCF_037043125.1. Taxonomy (NCBI): domain Eukaryota; kingdom Metazoa; phylum Chordata; class Mammalia; order Carnivora; family Otariidae; genus Eumetopias; species Eumetopias jubatus. Next base: position 48,376,383 of record NW_028274815.1, read on the forward strand.
TGGTTCATTTTTTTTTCATTTGCCTCCTTCACCAAACTGAGATGTATGATATCAGGGATCAGGCCCAAGCTCTCTGGAAAACTGCATTCTCGGGATTCTGGAAGGCCGAGATCCGCCTTGCTCCTGGTTAGGCTGCCCTCTGGTGGATACAGCACCACACAGCAAGGCTGGAAGTTCTAGCTCCCGAGAAGATGAGGATGGGAAGGTGGGACCAGGGCATGCACGGATTTGGAAGTCATAATGATTTCTTCTTTAGGAGGGCACTGAGGGGTGTTCAGAGATTTAAAGAAAAAGAATGACAAAGGTTTCATATCCCAGGTGAGCACCGCCCCCCCAACAAAACAAAACAAAACAAAAAAAGAATGACAAGGTCAGGTTTGCAATTTAGTAAGGTCTTTGTCACTGCAGAGTGGAGAATGGATTGCAGCCAGAGTTTAGAGAGATGATTTAAGGGGGGGTGATCCCAGCAAGACATGATAGCGCCCTGGACTCAGGTGGCATCTGAGGGCCCATGAGAAGTGACAGAAGCGAGGACAAAGAATCAACAAGCCCTGCTAATTCACAGGGTATGGGGAAGCTTCTCATTCCTTCCTGGGCAATTCAGTGGGTGGTGGCATCATGTGCTGAGATAGGGGGTTTGAGGGGGGAGCAGATTTGGGGGAACAGGCCAAGTATGCTTTGGAACTGTTGACTTTGGGGTGCATGTGTCACCTGCAAGCAGAGGAGTCCATTAGAAGGGCTCCTGGGTGGCTCAGTTGGTTAAGCATCCAACTTTTGATTTTGGCTCAGGTCATGATCTCAGGGTGGTAGGATCGAACCCCAAGCTGGACTCCACACTCAGCGTGGAGTCTGCTTGAAGATTCCCTCTCTCCCTCTCCCTCTGCCCCTCCCCCTGCTCACACACTCCCTCCCTCTAAATAAATAAATAAAATCTTTTTTTTAAGATCTTATTTATTTATTTGAGAGAGAGAATGAGCACATGAGCAGGGCAGGGAGGAGCAGAGAGTGACGGAGACACAGACTCTCAGCTGAGCAGGGAGACCGATGTGGGGCTCGATCCCAGGATCATGACCTGAGCAGAAGACAGACGCTTAACTGACTGAACCATCCAGGTGCCCCAATAAAATCTTTAAGAAAGAAAGAAAGAGAGAAAGGAAGGAAGAGAGAGAGAGAGAGAGAGAGAGAGAGAGAAAGAAAGAAAGAAAGAAAGAAAGAAAGAAAGAAAGAAAGAGAAAGAAAGAAAGAAAGAAAAAGAAAGAAAGGGGCGCCTGGGTGGCTCAGTTGGTTAAGCAACTGCCTTCGGCTCAGGTCATGATCCTGGAGTCCCGGGATCGAGTCCCACATTGGGCTCCCTGCTCAGCAGGGAGTCTGCTTCTCCCTCGGACCCTCTTCCCTCTTGTGCTCTCTCTCTTTCTCATTCTCTCGCTTTCAAATAAATACATAAATAAATCTTAAAAAAAAAAAAGAAAGAAAGAAAGAATGTTCACTAGAAAGCTGGAGAGGAGCCTGGAGCTAGGGAGAGATGCCTGGGTGGGGCAGCAGAACCATGGAAATGAGGAGGCCGCTCAGGAGGGGCTGGGTTGTGAGACAGGAAGGGGGCCTAGGACAGAGGCCGGGTGAACAGCAACTTCCAGGCGACATGTAGGTAAAGTGAGCCATAAAGCATCCAGAAAAGGAGCTGCCAGAGACAGAAAGCCGGATGCGCAGGCAAGCTGATGGAAGAGAGGAGGCAGCAGATGGATGGTCAGCCAGCACCAAAGTCCTGGCTTGTCTGCTGAGAGCAAGCTGACTGCTGGCTTTTGATATCGTTCCAGAGTTGAATGGTAACCTTAGTGAGCACCATTTAGTAAGAAGCCACATTGCTAGTGTTAACTTAATCAGTACGTTTTTAGAGAACGTATGAGAGTTGAGGGATTGATTTCTTTTCTTTCTTGAACTCACGACCCTGAGATCAAGAGTCATGCTGTACTGAGGGAGCCAGCCAGGAGCCCCCAGAGTTGAGGGCCTGAAAACACTGAGCACAGATATTACAGAGTCACTTGCTGGGTTACAGCTAATTAGTCCTAGTGCTTTTTTTCCCCACCCCCACTGGAAGGCAAGCCTCCTTTGTAGGTCTAAAGATGTGAGTTCGCCTCCCCTCTTTCCACCCCCCAGGGAAATCCAGAGCTTAAGGGTTTTAGGACCCTGAGGAGATCATGCTTCTCTCTGGGAAGACAAGGAGAGAGACCTCTGTTTGGAGGAGAGGTTGAAGTGTCCTCGTCCCCCCCACCCCCCCACCCCCTGCCTGGGCTCTAGAAAGAGTAGATCTAGCTGTTACTGAAGAAGGGGGGCCTGGGTCTGGAAGAATGCACAATGTGTGGGCAGAGTCCCTTGCCCGCTGTTAGGCATATAGGAGGCTGGATGGGGAAATCATTGCAAGATGCCAGTCATGGAAGGGGGGGGGTGCTGCAGGGATCAGCCCCAGACTATCCAGAAGAATTAGTTTTACTAGAAGACCGAATTTTTTTTAAAAGATTTTATTTATTTATTTGACAGAGAGATAGTGAGAGAGGGAACACAAGCAGGGGGAGAGGGAGAGGGAGAAGCAGGCTTCCCGCGGAGCAGGGAGCCCAACGTGGGGCTCGATCCCAGGACCCCAGGATCATGACCTGAGCCGAAGGCAGACGCTTAATCGACTGAGCCACCCAGGCGCCCTAGAAGACTGATTTTTGCTGAGACTTGAGGAATACTAGCTTGAGTAATATGTTTTCTAATCTTAAGGGAAATAGTCATAAAATGTAATGACTTAGGCTCCCATTTTCTGTCCTAGGCAACTGTTTATAGAAACATATCACTGCATTTTAATCAATGTTAACTAGAGACTCAAGGAAGGAAAGTAACAAGTTGCTAGAGAAGGATCATTTTTATAATAATGTTTATTGGTTTGCTATCACAAAAGTAACACATACTTGAGGGAAGTGGGATTTGATTTTACCCTACTTATCAGCAAAAGTAAGTGAGCCTGTTGCTGTTTCAGGGATACTGGTAGAAAACGCAAGGCTGCTGGCCAGAGACAAAGGACTTTATTGCTCACGCATCCACATGTTTGCAAAGTTCCCTTTGCCCCCTCCCCATCCCACATGGGTGATACCATGGACACAAAGGGATGGTGCACATGCAATGGGTTTGCTTTGCACCTGAGGAATAGTGAACTTGGTGACTCCTCTACTTTTTTAGCAAACACTAAACAAGCCTATTCTTTGTCCTGGTGAAACATGACCTTATCCCTCAAGGTTGCTTACTGCAAACTCAATCCTGAGTAATGGTCTGGATAAAGAGCAGTCAGAGCATACCCAGTAAGACATGTAGGAGCTCCAGAGACTTGTGGAGGATTATCCCTCCCAACAGTACCTCTTATAGGAAAGGTGAAAACATAAATAAGGAGTAAAATCTACCTCTTACATACATTTCCCATCAACTTCGTTGTTAATTTAGTTCTACAAAATGGATCCGAAGTTGAGCGAGCTTTATGGGCAACCACTGGAGTCACACATCAAATTCAGCTGATTATGTGTTTGAAACTGTGGCATAAAGGCTCCTGTTAGGGGTAGCTAAAACTCCTTGTATATTATTGGACTTACTACTCGGGACTGGGATGACTCACTCAGGAAGGGTCCCTGAGGGGTCTCCATTTCCCCAAATCTCAAGGATGATACTTCAGGTGCCCCCGAGATGGTGCTAATGTCCTCTGTCTCAGAATGTGGTGAGAGTTTCCTCACAGAGCCTACAATTGTCCTTTCACCAGCCTGCTGTCAAATTTCAGCAGAGTCGCCCCAGAATGGCTTTGAATAAGGACTGATCTCTACAGCAGGACACCACATTCAGTTCTGAGCTCAGAAGGCCCCTGCTCCTCAAGCTGGGTCATATTTCAGAGCTCTTTATGTTATTCCATCATCTATTCATTATTTCCTCTTCATTCAGTTTATTAAATATATACTGAGATGCTACCAGACTGGCAATTCTGCTAGGACTGAGAGTTCATGCTTCTGCCCTCAAGAAACCAAACCCGAGGGAATCTCAAGCAAGTATTTTTACACCAAGTATTCATTATGATGGGTGTCAATGATGTCATGTGATTTTTTTGGTAATAGCTAAATAAGGTGCTATATTACTTTTCAAAATTGAAGTTGGGGGGAAAAATGATTGCTTGATCTGTGCAGAATCCTTGGGAGGAAATTACTGTATTTGTATATCTTGATATTAATTAGCAGAGATGCATGTGAGGTGCTAAAAATGTAACAGAAAATGAATTGAGCAGGAAGTATACAAGAAAACAACATCTGTCTTGATAATCTTACAAAGGAAGAAAATGTTCAGATTGAACAACTAAGTAAATAAACCAAGACAAGATCTGAGAAGACCATGACTTGGGTTGTGTTGTCTCCCTCTCACTTTCCCAAGGGAAGAAGAGAGTGGCCACTCAGGTGACGACACAGGCCAGCCGGGCTGTGTGTTCTCAGTGTGACAGCTCGCCGTCCTGGTACCTGGGGAGCTGGGGACCCAGAAATACCAGTAGCACATGTTAGAAATAATCCCTCATGGGGTGAACAAGTGAAAGGAACAAAAGAAATGAACCAAGAAATTATCCTCCTGAAAATATTGAGTAGACTTCTTAGGAACTCAGAGGTGGGCACATTCCTAACCTACAGATGATGGCCTGACAGCTGGCTCCAGGCCAGTCCTTCTCTGCTGGGAGCAATGTTCTGAGAATCCTTCCCCCTTGGACTCAGCATTGCTGACACATCCCAGGAAGGATTAAGGACGAGAATGTGAGGTCCACGAAGCAGCAGTGATGCGATTTGTGGCAGCCCCAGGGTTCTCTTGCAGGAGGAGTTAGATGCAGCAATGTGTAGGTAGGGGGAGCTTGAAGCTGTGTTTGTTGAGGACTTTATGAGATATTGACAAAAATTATGATCTGCATCCTATGTATCTCCCAGATAGAGATAAATGAGAAGGGTTTGTGGTTTAAATGCCTCTCCCCAGCCACCCCTCCACGTGGGATGGAACCTGATTAGTTGGTTTTATTATCTTTCCTCCCCTTGCTGTTTCCCCCAGGAGAGACAGATGCTATGCAGGTTCCAGTGTTAGTAAATTTGCATTTGCCAAGGTTTGGTCCAGCTCACGCCAGGAAGGGCGTGCTGGTCCTGGGGCAGCCAGGACTATCTGCCACAGACTATCTGTGCAGTGGGTCCTCAAGGCCACGGGAGGCTTCAGTGGCGAAGCATGGCTGACCTAGAATGACCAGGGGTCTGTGTGTGCTGGCGGGTTGTTTCCCCCAGATGCTACTAGTCCCTGGGTGCTTCCTAAAGCTGGCTCTTCCCTCTCAGTCTCTTGTGTGAGATTTTTCTCCATGTTTCATACATGTCCAGAGACTCCTGGCTTGCTGGGCATCCCCACACAATCTCCCACAGGGATCTCAAATTCACCATGTTCCAAACTGAATTGATCATTTCCTACCTACCCAGACCCGCTTCTGTATTTCTATCTTGATGGATGAAATACTCAGCCCCTTGGGACGCCTGGGTGGCTCAGTCGGTTAAGTGCCTGCCTTCAGCTCAGGTCATGATCCCAAGGTCCTGGGATCGAGTCCTCCATCGGGCTCCTTGCTCAGCAGGGAGCCTGCTTCTCCCTCTGCCTGCAGCTCCCCCTGCTTGTGTCCTCGCTCACTCTCCCTTGCTTATGATCTCTCTCTCTCTAGCAAATAAATAAATAAAATCTTAAAAAAAAAAAAAAAAGAAATACTCAGCCCCTCGGCTGCCCAAACTACAATGTTTGGAATCCTCATTGACTCCTCCCTCTTGCCTACCCTGGGTCAACCAACCAAGACTTGGTCTTGTTGGTTTTACTTCATAAATATTCCTCATACCCAACCCTCCTCTGGATCCTTTGCCACTGCTCTGGCTTAAGGCTTCATCATTTCTTCAGTAGATTTGCATTTGCTTCCTTACTGATCTCTCTTCCAAGGGTTTTCAAAGCAGAAAAGGCTATTGGCATTTTGGGAAGGACAGCTGTGCATTTGTGTGAAATGGTTCCGGCTCTCTATGACTTTTAGCTTGCATGTATGACATGTCAGTGCCCCCTGGTTGTAAGAACCGATCTCTCCTCCCACAGATGATGCTAGAAAGGAGTTTAATGCTGGTCAGAGAGACCGAGGGATATCAAGGGGGAAAGTGGAACCATAGGAACCAGTAGGGGTGACCTGAGAGAAATCTGGAGGTGAGATCCTGTGCCCCGAGGGGCCTTTTATACCCTCCTAGGGTAGGAATATGGCTCCTCCGAGGACCTTACATGCAGCAGACATCACATCTCTGCCTGTCCTCCCTCAATTGTATCTTCAGTCTCCTCCTTGACCGCTTCTTATTCTATATATTACCCCCAGGAAACTGATTTTACTTGCAAGCCCCAAATGTCATGTAAATGCCAACTTCTCCCGACCTTGTGTCTCTAGCCAAGATATCTCTTCTGACCTTGGAATTGAGTATATGAAAAAGATGGCTGTTCATATCAATTTAAAAAGACTGTATCAATATCTTGTTATATAAACTACTCAACAACAAATTGTGTCTATGGGAAAAGGTTGAAATAGATCCTTAACCAATTATGGAAATATGCTCTTGAGGGTTAAAGAAATTAATAGAAAAATTAAGAAGTCATAGAAGAAAATATGAAAGGCACATACCTTTTGATGGTTCCAGTTTAAGATGGCGACATAGGAAGATCCTGAATTCACGTCCTCCCACAGACATACCGAGTCCACAGCTGTGTATGAAAAGAATTTCCTCTGAAGATAACGAAAAGGCTAGTTGAACAATGACTACATATTGGGCAAACGAGAAGAAAATCACCTCAAAGAGGGGAAGGGAGGACACAATCTTGCCGTGAACCTTACCCCCCCCCCCCGCCCCCCGTGCGGCGACCAGCAACCAGCAGGGAACTCCAAGTCTGGAGCTTCTCCTTGAGGAGAGAAGTGTTCCGACCCCACATCAGCACCCTAAGTATCAAGACCTGCATCTGAGAGATGAGCCCTCAGACATCTAGCTTTGAAACCAACAGAGCTTGTGTGCCTGGGAGGCGCAAGATTAGAGAGCTGATGCTCGGCTCTTAAAGGACCCGTAGGCTGAGACTCACCACCCTGGCGCCCAGGGCAGAGGCAATGATAGTGCCCAGACTTTAAGTGAAAGCGGCCCACTGGCTTATATTAAAGTCTCAGTCCGAGTACAGACATTTAATCTAACACACACACCGAAGAGCCTGCTGGAACACTCTCCTGGGCCAGACACTGGGGGGGTGCCATCCTCATGCTCTCCCTCTGCCTTTCTCTAGCCAAGTAGGGGTGGCAGAATGGGTGAATGGGGTCAAAAGGTACAGATTTCCAGCTATATATATATATATATATATATATATAGTATTTATATATGGTATTTAAAAGTATTAAGGTATTATATATAAAAGTTATTTAAAATCCTCTTATAACAAAAATGAAAAAAGCTTGAAAAAGGTAGAGAAACCTATATTGATAACTTCTGAAGAACACGAGATGCCATAAACAAAATTAAAGACTGAGTAGGACTAATACCCAGAATATATAAAGAACTAAATATGAAAAAGAAAAACATACAATTGAATATTGAACTATATCAAACACATTAATAGGCATTCACGGCAGAAAATAACATGAATGACTGTGAAACATGAAAACAATTTTCATCTAGTTAGTAATCAGGGGAGTTAAAATGAGAGCAACAGTAAGATTATTTCCTCTCTTGGGTTGCCTGGCTGGCTCAGTTGGTAGAGCATGTGACTCTTGATCTCAGGAAAGTGAATTCAAGCCAACATTGGGCGTGAATCTTTAAAAAAAAAAAAAAGATTCTTTCCTCTCTGGATTGAAAGAGAGAACATGAGTGAAGACAAGATATTAACCCACACACTGCTAACGGTATACAATTTCAGTCTGAATTGAAAGGAAATTTGGCAGTATCTCAGAACTTAAAGTATACATATTCTTTGACTCAATAATTTCACTTCTTATGTACTCCCCCCAAAAAGTCACAAATATACACAACATACAAGAATGTTTATTGCAGTGCTGCTTGTCAGCAAAGAATTGAAAGAAACCTGATGGCCAAATATAATATGGCACATCAATGGCTAAATATACTATGGTTTGTTCTATCTTAAGATACTATATACATAGATTAGAAAAATAATTACATACATATGTGCTCACGTGGACATTCAGTGAGAAGATATAAGTTCAAAAACAAAACTGTATCAATACCTTGTTATATAAAAATAAGCAGAAAAGCAATGCCTTGCCTGATAAAGCAAATTTTTGGTATAGCATGAGAAGTCGTGAAGGAATTAAACCTTTAATTTACATTTTTGAGAATTTTGCTACAAAATACACCCTTAGTACTGCCCTAAGAAAATTGGAATAAAGGAATATACCAGATATCACGTTTTTCCTTTAATGAAAAGGGAAGGGAACAAACCAAGAGAATGAAGAGCAAAATGCAAGCAATTCCGTAGGAACGGAATCCATCAGCTTGGGTTCCTGCCCTCATCCTTCCTCACGCAAAAGAACAACCAGCAACTGCAATCACTAGCCCCACCAGGGGGCACCACTGGCCAACTCCACACTCAGCGGACAGCCAGCGTGGCAGCCCATTCTTGGGGTTTCTGATGCCCCACACTGATCAGATACACTTCTCTGATAACATACTACATACATGGTGCCTGAAGGTGTAGTCCTAAGCATCTGCCATTTGCCTCTGTTGGGACTAGAAAGTCTATTCCTATGTTGTTGATGGGGAGATTTCTCCCACTCTGCATCCCCAACACCATTTAGAAAAATATATTTATTACAACTGCATTCTGCAATTTTTTTTAAGATTTTATTTATTTACTTGACAGAGAGAGAGCGAGCACAAGCAGGGGGAGCGGGAGAGGGAGAAGCAGGCTCCCCCCCCCCCCCCCGAGCAGGGAGCCCGATGCAGGACTCGATCCCAGGACACTGGGATCAGGACCTGAGCCGAAGGCAGACGTTTAACTGATTGAGCCACCCAGGAGCTCTTTGACTCAGTTATTTCTTAAAGAAACTTTAAGTCATAAAGTACCTACTTAGCATAATACCACCCAAGTACCAGCCAGAAGCCATTATCATCCAACTGCTACCAGAGCCCTAACTCGGCAGCAGCTCATCACACCAGAACCAGCTTCCCAGCTGCTGGGGGGCTCCTCCTCTCTGTGGGGAGGAAATACTAGAAAGTTGATGTTACCTCCACTAGAGAAAACTGGGTATGGCTTACGTGTAGATTTGAGGTTATTTCTAATCCTCCTTTGTGGCAGGGGTTCGGTGTCTGTGGAGATTCTTCATGATCAGAACAGCACAAAGTACACAGTCTCATTGTGTTTCTTAGACATTCAAGTGGAGGTAGTGAGTTGGCGGTTGATATTAGTCTCAGCAACAGTGAGATGATCTGAACTAGAGATAAGGTCCACTTCTGAGGAAATACAAATAAACATAACTATTCGAATCATATTTTGAGATATTTTTTCCCTCTTGCATATTTCCTTTTTAAATTTTCTGAATCGTACCCCCAACCACCTCGGACCAAGAAGTTGGGCCAGTTTAAGTTGATTGTCTCAGGGGCGAGCACATTAGTGGAAAACAGCGTGCCAGTCTCTGGCTAACTCCCAAGCTCACCAAGGAGATTAAGTGAGATTCCTCTGAGGGTATCTCAGTATCACAACAGAGTCTAAAAGCAGAATGAAGAGTTCCCTTGGGTGGGGGTGGAGGGGGAGCTAGGAGGAAGTCTGGTGTTGGAGTCTGAAGAGTTAAGAAATTTCCAGAAAGGAATGGCCATAGCCTCCCAGTGGTTCCCGAGGCCTGAGACCCAGAGGATCCATGGGTCCTGAAGAGAGGGCTCGTGCATGACGTTATCTGGGCAGAGTTCTTGGGTGAGTGGGGAGAGTAAAGCGTGATAAGGCTCCAGAGAGATCTTAGGGGACCTGTGGCCACTGAGCAGGCAGGGATTCCTGGGCGGAGGGGGTGGAATCAATGGTTAATTCTCTACACCTGCCAAGAGAAGGCAGACCCCAGTGAGGAGGGGCAGGGATGGACTGGAATATATTGGGATTAAATTTCTGCTCTTCCTATGGATCAGCAGCGCTGCTGGTGGAGGGGGGCTCCAAAAAGAAACTGAGTTAAAGCTACATGAAGCTATATCTCTTGTATATGAATCTGAAGACTAACACTCCTCCCTCACAGGTCTTGTTTTCTTATCAATGCTTCACCGTCATGCTAACCTACCGGGAGACTCCTGGAAACATTTACGCTTATTCCATCAGGAGATGGTCACATGACTCCATTGTTTTCTGAATGAGGTCTGGAAGAAGAATTATAGTTGTGGAAGGAAACAACACACTCAGTTTAAAACTATGAGCAGCAGGAGACACGGGGCATGGGAGTTGACTGCACTGAAAGTATCACACATCCACGCCCACATTCTGCTTCAGTACCATGTAGAGAATCCCCCAGGGCACCACAGAAGCCTTTCTCTTTCTTCTCTACCAAGGATTTCCTGACCTTCCTTCTAGACTAAATTCAAATCTTACTTGCCCTATGAAACCCTGTACAAGCTCTAAGAAAAAAAAAATTAGCTCTTTTTCCTCTTTGCTTTTAGAGCATTCTTTTAAACTTGTGTTATGTTTTTTGTGCTTTATTGCTATTATTTGTTTCTATATTTGTCTTCCTCTGCACAGTGTGTATAAGAGAAACACTTTGTGTTGTTTGGATTCGACTCAGTTAGATTCATGATGTTAATTAAAGTGTGCACATTGACTCATGAGTGGGTTTTGAAAACAGTAGATTGTGAGCAGTATATTTTTAAAATGGAGAAAAGAAGAGAAACCATCAAAGTGATCCAGACATTATAAGGATGAATAATGCCTCATGAAATTTGTTTCTATTATCTATTTGGATGTTCTGAGTCACAATAAAATGTTCTTCTTGAGGATAATTTAAAAAAAAATCAAACATTGGAGGCTCAGACATTTTGGGGTAGACCCTAGGAAGAAAGCAATAGCCAGAGATTCTGAATCTTTCAAACTATGAGGGGATCTACATCATACAGAGAGCAATGGGTCAATTGATACAAGTTCATAGTTTAAATGAGCAAATAAAATAACTATGGATCATGTTATGGAGGTCAACAAGCTATGTCTGTGAAGATAGTAAATATTTTAGGTTTTGTGGGCTATAAGGTGTCTGTCATAACTACTCAACTCTGTTATGGAAGGGGAAAAAACAGCCACAGATAGTATGTAAATGAATATGACTGGATTCCAATAAAATTTGAATTTCATATATATTCAGGTATCAAAATATTCTTCTTTTGATTTTTTTCAACCGTTTAAGAATGTAATAGCCATTCTTAGCTAATGGTGTTTTAAAAATATACCTTATTAATAGAAAATTTGAGGTCTAATAAGGCCTACACATCAGGTGATTACCATTAACAAGATAGTTTGTTGCTCACAGTTGCCAAGAGGCAAGGGCCCACCATGCCATGGGCTGGGGGGGACACACAAGGAAGCATTAGGATCACTCTGGAAGAATGGGGGAAATTGCAGGCAAAAAGCCTTTACTGTGGTTTCTGTGGGAAGGACTGAGTAAGTCCAGGTAAGCAGGCTTAGGATTGGCTAGTTTGAATAATTTCAGCAGGTTCGAGGGCTTAGGGTCTGTCCCTGGTTATCTAGTACCCGGCCCTGGGGTGATGAGGGCAGGTGGATTGTGGCCTGGAGTGTGAGAGCCCAGTAAAGGGAGTGGTTGGGTTCATGGGCTCTGGACTGGTTGGTTTATATTTGAAAAGTGCGCTCATTTGTTTACTGTCTCTAAGAATTGGCTAACTCAGGGAAGGCCAGGCCCCAGGTGTCAGAGCATCAGAATACAGCAAATAAAAGACATGGTTACTACATATGGACCATATAAAAACAGGGGGCAGGCCAGGTTTGGCCTAGGGGTTGTGGGTTGCCATCCCATGCGCTAAGAGCCCAAAGATAATGTTGAATGTCAAACATGTAGGTGTTGTGAAAAATAAATACTTCGTGATAAATTAATAAATGTAGTAAATCATGAAGCTTCTTGATTCTTGCCGGTGAACATGAAAGAAAGAAATTATAATTTATGACAAGAAACACCTGCATCCATTCAAACTTAAGGAAGACCTTATCCCATTTGGGCCTATGTATTCTGTTCACTCTGCTCCCGTAGTCCCCAGAACGTGAATATTCCCTGACCTGCTCTTTCCATCTTTACCGAGAAGAGCAATAGGCAGACAATGGAACTTGGAATTCTCAAAGTAGTTGTCAACACAGTTATATCTGCACAAGCCCTCTAGTAAAATATTAGTGAGATCTTTGTCATCTCGTTATTCTACCCAGACTGAATTAAAGTTTTTGGAGTTCATAATCTAATCATACCATCGTGAATTCCTTGAGGGCAAGGATGCTGTGTTCCTCCCCATTACTGTCTTGCTCAAGTCCTTTCGCGGGCTGCTCAGCACAGTTGGGAGAAAATCCCAAGGCCAACCCGTGGCCGCTGCCTTCCCCGATCGGGCGCCTGCCCCAGCCTCTCGCTGCAGATGCGTCTCTTGGCAGGTGCCCCCCATCAGTAGCCAGGGGAGTGGGGGCCCTAGGGCCCAAGGGTGTCTGGCCTTTTATGTGCTCTTCCTTTCATCTACAGTTGCTCCCACCCCTTTCCCCGGCTCATTCCCTGTTCTGGGGGTCTTACCCTTCTCATCTCCATCGGGTGCCCTGCAAGTCCAAAGGCTTGAGACTGAGAAATCACAGCTGCCTCTTCCCTTCCTTCACGTGGCTGTTCCCACCTGTCTGTCCAGTCATTAGTCCTCTCACCTTCTGCCGTTGGTCTCTCCTGTTAGGCCTCAGGTCCTTAAGGGCGGAGGGCCTGGTACCAGGAGCTATGCCATAAACATTCACCGGGTGGATGGATGAGGGAGGAGCAAAAGTGAATGCATGGCAGCTTGAGGAAGAGGGAGTTCTGAGTGCAGGGTTGGGAGTGACCACGGTGTTCCGTGTATGGGCCCCAAAGACTCCCAGTGGCTTTGTAAACCTTCATTCATATTTGATAGCATTTGGGAGAGGCAGGAGCTCTGCTGGAAAAGAGCCTCATGCAGAAACTCTGCGAGGGAATTCTCAGCATGCCCAGGGAGAGAGGGAACTAGAGGGGACTTTAGGGCCTTTAAAGGATGATCATAAGCGTGCATATGGGGGGAGGCTGGGAGCCCTCAGTGATGCTCCTGCAGGAGTGGAGAGGGGAGACACGGAATCCTTGGTTAGTGGAGTCTGGCTAGGTTTTTACTACACATTGTGGACATTTTCCTCAACAATAACCTTTACCCTATTTACATCACTACCACCCATACATCAACTGATGGCTTTACCAGTATATGTAATTGCTCTATTATCCTACTGGGAATTATGAATAAGTGAGAGTATTTACACTGGTTGGTGGATCTAGGATTCCCCCTTCTCTCTCCCTTATTTCCAGTATATTCTATAATATGTATGTGTTCATTTCATAATGGAATAAGAAACGAAGGCACAGTCCATACCTGGCTCTTCTCCCCATCATGTGCTCTTTGCGTAGTGTGGCTCCATAGCTATAAGGTAGCATCCAGCATGTGGGCTCCAGAGCCACAGTGCTAGAGTTTATATGCTGTGCTTTGTGACTTTGGGCACCTCACCTAACCTCTCTGGCCCTCAGTTTCCTCCTATGGAAAATGGGGATAACAATAGCACCCATCTCCTATAACTGTTATGAAGATTCAGTGAGCAAATACATGTACAATATTCAGAATGGTGTCTGCAATACAGTAAGGCCAAAGTCAGTGCTAACTATCACTACTATTTATATATGACGTTAATACTTAAAAAGAAAAATAGTGAGCCTAACAACCCGAAATGGTTATAAAAATCTGTTTACAGGGGAGCCTGGGTGGTTCAGTCGGTTGGGCATGTGACTCTTGATTTTAGCTCAGGTCATGATCTCAAGGTTGTGGGATCATTGAGCCCCGAGTTGGGCTCCATGCTCAGCGGGGAGTCTGCTTGTCCCTCTTCCTCTACAACCCCCCATTCTCTCTCTTTCTCTCTCTCTCAAATGAATAAATAAAATCTTTTTTAAAAAGCCTATTACAGTGTTATGTTGACTTATGACACAGGTTAGAAGACTTTCCATTCAAAATAACAAAAATTAAATAGTTGTGTTGCTCTAAAACCCTAGTCTAGCTAGCTATGGGAAGAACTCAGTTCTACAAACCATGTCCTTCCCGGCTCTGGAAGGCCGAATTTGGCTCTGGTTAGACTGCCCTCTGGTGGAGACCTTGCAGGAGGGCTGGAGGCTAAGGGACCATTATATTCTCACTTAACACAACAAAACAAAAACACGTGCACACAATTCCCCTCCACTGCTTGGACAAAGTGATTTTTTAATGGAACTCTCTGTCTCATTAGCCAACAGTCTACAGCATGGGCTGGAAGTAGATATGCTGTGGTGTGGACTCCGGGCTCTGGTTGTTGAATATGCTCTCCTTGTGAGGTCTACTGATCTCTACCATGCTCTTCAGTGCACAAAGCATTGGTTCAATCCTTACAGCAACTCTTGGGATGGGCACATTGATCCCCATTTTAACTATGAGAACACTGAGATTTATAGAAAAGCAATAACGTGCCCAACATCACACATCAGTGTATTGGGTCATCCATTATTCAATATGCCAAGTAGACCCAGGGACCAGGAGCTGAATAATCCCCTCACACGGGCTCCGAGTATGCTATGAAAAAATCATTATGTATAGTGGTGGCTGGGATGTAGGGGGTGGCCCAGGGGACTGGGGGAATGCTCAGAAATGGTATTTATACAGAGTTGGGCATGAAGAGTCCCCAGAAGTGGAGCAATTGAGCTCAGTCTTGAAATAGGAGGGGCACCTTCCCAGGTGACAAAAGCTGGGGAATGTAGGCCTCCTGACCTTGTAAAATCTCCCTCATAATATAATACCTTGTAATATGTGTATGATCCAGCATAAAACTAACTTGAATAGATATTAAATCTTTTTGCTTTGATCAGTAAGTTTAAATTTTTTAAGTTTTTTTTTTTGTCAGAGAGAGAAAGAGACAGAGAGCACAAGCAGGGGGAGCAACAGAGGGAGAGGGAGGAGCAGACTCCCTGCTGAGCAGGAAGCCTGATGAGGGACTCGATCCCAGGCCCCTGGGATCATGACCTGAGCCGAAGGCAGACGCTTAACCGATTGAGCCACCCAGGCGTCCTAAGTTTAAATTTTTAAAATTATCACTCTTCCACAAGCAATTTGAGTTCATTACTAAAAATTCTGAACATTACAGAAACAAAAATAATAAATACTTTGACAGATTTCAGATCCTTTTTTTCTGCATAAAGAACCACGTATGTATTAACCTAACAAGACATCAGGAACACTCTCCTGGGTCAACAAACATAGGTGTTCAACACAGTTTGAATGTTTGCAGAGTGTTAAACCCTGTGGTTGCACCACCATGTATTTGGTCGATAACCTGCTGGTGGACACCAGGGCCATTTAGTGAACAGCTCTGAAACTAAGCCAAGCTGAGCTGGAGAATGGGGCCGAGATACAAGCAGCTGGGGACAAACCAGGTAAAAAATACTCAGCGACCCACCCTTGCATTTCTTGTAAGTTATTTGCCTTAGATGGAGCTGCAATTCTGAAAGCTAATCTGGGTGTTTTGCAAGAAGAACAAATAAGCAGAAGTACCCTTTGGAGCCTTAAAAGTTGATGTGGGTTGTGTGCAGTAAAGTCTCAGAGACTGGCTGAAATGGCCTCTGGGTGCAGGTGGACGTGGGGAAGCAGCAGACTTTTCATCTTCCTGAGGATGTGTTCGTTATGGGCGGAGATTTTGAAATGCAATACAACCCTGTAAACACACACACACACACACACACACACACACAGAAGATTCCCTTGTCACCTTATCTTGTTTTGAAAATGGAATTCGTGTCCACAAAAGTGAGGTGTGCTTCTCTCATAATGAAACCTTACAAGATTCTCTGAGTTCCAATACGGACAGGAGTATTTGAATGGCGTGTCCTTGAACTCAATACACCTTGGCTACTTCTTCCCTTTCTTCCCCTCTCTTCACCCTCTCCTAGTTTTTCGAATACCAACTTTGTGCCAGGTGTTGCAGGCACTGGGGATACGTAACGGCAAAGTGCAGAGCTGACCTGTGGGGACCTTATTCACAGCCCCTGGCGCAGTCGACAAATCTACAAATGCACATGTGAGGGCAACATGTGTAGGTCTGAGGGAAGCACGTACGATTCTATCTACAGAGGTCAAAGAGGTTCCCAGAGCAGCTGACGTTTGAGCTGCATCTTGCCAGGAAACAAGTGGGAAATGCTTGTGCAAAGGCGCCAAGGGTGAAATCATTAGTCCTACGTGTGCAGAGAGAAGTACAAGGCACCCGGAGTGCTGGGAGCCTGTCAGAGGCTGGAGAGGGACCAGGGCTTTCTGTGGCATCGAGGCAGACAGGTTTTCTGCCACACACGATGAGGAAGCACGAAAGGGCTCTTAGTGAAGAAATTACAATATGTGATCGGTCATGATCTTTCTTGGTTCCTTGCCTTCAAGCATCATCCACTCTGAAATGGCCTTCCCAACCTATCTTCCTTTTCTCTGGCTAACTCTGATCATCCTACACGTTTCAGCTCAAATGTCCCTTCCTCCAAGAGTCTTTACCAGAGACATCCCTTCTAGTTCTGACACTGCTACTCAGTCTCCACATCATGACCTGTCATGATGGGGCAGGATGTAAGGAGCCGAGGGGACAGGGACTGCAGAGGATGGTCACTGCTGATTAATCCATCCCTGGGACAGTAGCAGGGAGGTGACTGTGGAGCCAGGTCAGGGTCCTGAGAAGACTGGATGCTGGATGGGGGTAGGGGTGGGGCACTCATGGGCAGAGGAGGGATGGGAGTTGTCGGGGGAGGAGTTGGTACCTTGCAGATGGTTTGGGGACGGTGGTGGGGCAGAGAGAGCTGAGAACAGCTGTGACAGGGAGAAGCGGGAAAGTTCAGGCGCAGAACTGCCACTTGGGCCTCCTCCCCTGAAGAGCATTACCAGGCTTGGGGCAGCCCCCGGAGGAGCTGGGCAGAGCCTCACGGGGAGACCATCAGCATGGTGTCCTCAGTGAAGAGACGGAGAGAGAGCGAGAGAGTGAGAGAGCCTCAAGGATCTCTGAACTCGAGGGCACCCAGGCTGCAGTGATGCCCAGTCATTGGACCACTTCCTGTTCCCACTACGTGTCCCAGTGGAGGCACTAGACTCTGACAGGACTGGGGGGCTCTCGAGGGTAGAAGTTCTAGCTCCACAGCAGGGCGTGGTGCAGAGAGAGTGCCCGGTAAAGATTTGTTTCATATCTTGTAACCTCTATGTTGAACAAACCCAAGTGGGACATCATCAAAATACATTTTTATTTTTGTTCTTCCATCCTTTTAAAATGTGCCTAGGACCCTTGACTTCTCTGTTCTCACTCAGGCAGTAATTGTCTTGCAGTCACTGGGTTGTGAATAGTCTCACTCAAATAATTAGAAAGGCTGGTTTGTGTAATAATAATAATAATAATAATAAAAATCAGACTGGAACTTAGCATTCAGTCTTGTCCCCTCCTCCTAGCTGTAAGGGATGGTTGGTGAAAACCTGCTGTGTGAGTGGCCGGTGGTCAGCTTCTCACCTTCTCAGCTCCTGTCGCCACTACTTGCTAGTGAAGGCTGGCAATCGGTGGGGTGCGAGATAATTAGGGGTCAAGACAGGGTCTTGTTGGGACTGTGGCTGGGGGGAGCCTCGTCAGGAGCCGGCTATCTGAAGCTAAGGCTCTCACTTGTCCTGCCTTCATGCGCTCCTCAGAGACCCCCTGTGGCTCCCTGTGGCCACAGCCCCTGTGACGTGGGTGGTGTGTTCCTGTCTCTTTGAATGTCATTCCCCTGAGCCCCTGGTCCGCTGGTGGCCCACTGTGCATGGCATCTCACTGTTGGGGTCCCCTCGGCCTCCCAGGCTCTGCTCTCCGGCAGAGCTTGAAACCCTGCTGGCCAGGCTCTTCGGGGCCTGGGAAACACTGGCAGGTCCTCACGGACGAGTCCTGGGAAAGCAGCCCCGTCCTGTGCAGGCTCTCCTTCCCATCCTGCTGCCCAGGCTGCCTCAGCTCTCAGAGACCTTACTGCACCCCCCAGTCTGTGGGAACACAGCAGGGATGGCCCGCTGCAGCCATGGAAGGCCCCTGGTCAGGCTTGAGGGGAGGAGGCTGCCCACCCCCAACACTCTTTGAAAAGGACACGGGCTCTTGGCCACAGTGCCCTGCAAAGAAATGTCTTCACAGATCCTCCCCTCCTCGTCGGACATGCACAGACCCTTCCGTCTTCTCAACTAGGGGACAGGCCTCAGGGATCACAGAACCTGCTGGAGGAGGTTTCCTCTGGGAATTCTAGATATGGGGAGCTGGCTCACACCCAACTCCGTGGGGCCCGGTGAGACGAGACCCGTCTGCCAGATCTGCTACATTGCGGCTGAGAAAACCCGGACGGGTGGAACGTCAAGTTCAGCCACTCTGAGTTCACCGCTCCTTTGTTCTGGCCCTCCTCCCTCACTAAATGTCTGTTCTGAGAGTCGGAAACCCGCAACCACGGGGGGACTGGACAGCCCTAACATCTAAGCAGTCTTTATTACATTCAGTTTGGATCGCCTTTAAGTCATCAATTTTTAGGTGAGGCCATTGGCTGGGACTAAATTCAGCAGAGGATGGAAGTGGCTAAGATTGCTCCACAAACTTGCTGTGTAAATGTGGGCCTATCTCTCTCGTAATTCCACTGAATGGCAAGTAACCTGTACCTACAGGTTACTTGCAGAAAATCAGCAGCTCCTTGAGGCTCGCCCGTCTCGCTTGTCTCAGATGGTCGGAGAAGGTCCTGGTGGGCGCGGGACAGCACTGGGATCCGCCCCGGCCGCCGCTGCCGCTGCCCGGCGCTGCCACACGGTGGCGCCGTCGAGAGACTCGCAGCCTCCACAAAGCGGCTTTTGTCCGCATCTCCGCGTCGCCGCTCAGCCTCTCCGGGGGGGGGGGTGACCCCATTCCCTCAGCCGTAACCTCAGCCGGGGGTGACCCCCGCTCGAGCTCACGAGGTTGCAGCTCAGCTGAGTTCTGCCTCCAGTGTTTTTTCACAGCCGCCGTCCAGGTGCCCGCTGGGCGCAGGAGCCCCCAGGGCAGCACAAGCTCCCGAATCCTAGCGAGCCTTTGTTTTCCACTCCCAACACAAAGCGCGCCGTTATCACCTCCCCGTCTGGACAGGGGGCTCCTGGCATCCATCTAGGCTTCTGAGAAAAAGACCCTCGGTGACTCATTAAGGGAGTCCAGGATGCCCTAGCTCTCTCTGCCCCTTCCCTTCACCTCTGCTTAACAGCCCATGAAGGCCAAGTGGGTTTTCTGTCTGAGTCTACAGGCCAAGAAGTTGGTACTTTTCTCAGGAAAGCAAAGGACTACAAGTGTAATCTTTTAATCCTTCCCAGGCACCCCTCTTGTAAGACACTCTGCCTCAAAGTAAAACTGTCTAACATGCTTTAAGATCTAGAACAGTCTGCGGCCCTGACCTTCAGAGCAGACCTCTGGGAGCACATTTGAAATTGGTGCAGCAGTCAACCTCTCGCCCTTAAGGAAGTGACTTTAGATTCCAAGAGCTTGCTCATGCATGGCAATTCGTGTTTAAAGCTTCCAAGAGCAAAGGGTAGACTCTGTGGAGCTGCAGAGTGGGGAACCTGGTGTTTTTGTGGCAGAGATCGAAGTCACGAAGTGCTGGATGTCACACCGGTGACTAAGCCGCCTCTTTACTGAGTAGGAGCCAGGCACCGAGGGGAGCAGGGTGGGATGGTACATCCCCAATCCAGGATAACCCCGGCTGCCAACTTTGAACATGGGCATAACTCAAAGCATCTGTGGGGGGGGAGGTACTCCGCACATGTTATTTCTTATCCTCATGACCAGTCTCTTCGGTAGGTATTTATTACCTCCCCCCCTTACAGATGAGGAAAGTATGTCTCAGAGAAGTTAAGTAACTAATCCAGTGTCACAGAGCTAGTTATTAGTGGAGTTGGGAATCAAACCCAGATCTCAGGACTCTGCAGCTCATTCTCGTCCCCTCACACTGTGTTGCCTCTCGGGAATGGTGTCTACCTCGGGAGAGGATGGCGAGGAGAAGAGAGCTGGGAATGGATCTTGCCCTGTTTCACGGTTCCTTGTGAAATTCCAAGTTTAGACAAATCATGGCTTGGTCTATGAGTCAGCCATGAAAATCATTCTGACTTACAGTCCCTGGCAGAAGGAGTGGGTGGGAACAAAGGGCACAGGATGAACATGACCACTTCTTTTTCTTGGCAGCATGGGGGCTTCTTGTTAATGTGTATCCCCTTTCACATCTCTGTGTCTCTGCCCCCACTGCTCCTCTGCTCGGAGTTACTTCTGCTCTCTCCGCTGCTCCACCTGGGCAGTCTGTCTCCTCTGCAGAAGAAAGCTTTCTTTCCCCATGGCTCCCCTAACACCCAGGTAGAGTTAAGCACTCCCGCATCTGTGTTCCCATTGTTCTCGCCCAGGCCCCAGGGCAGCAGACACTATTCAAGGCATTATCCATTGTGTGTGTAGGCCTAGGGCTGCCACAGTGGGAGAGGAATTCTTGTTCACTCGAGACGAAAGCAGATACTGGGAATGAGCCCCAACCCTTGGAAGAACAAGAAGTTCTGAAGGGATCTCCCTCAAAAGGGGGCTGTGGTCAAGGCGGGGAAGCTGGGCCAGGAGCCAGCACCCAGAGAGGGTGGTGGGAGTGAGCACAAGTCAGGTCCCAAGGTGCACGTGGTGCGCTGCCGGCACACAGATGGCCAGTCCTCGGTAAGTGGTTGACCAATGGGGGAGGAAAGGCCAAAGTGATGAGCAGCCTTTCTCGGCCAAGCCTGAGGCTGTGTTGGTCATGGGCGGTGACCGCAGGCGGCAGTCTGGGCTGAATTCCTCATGCTCCCGGAACTTCCCCTGGTGTTTCCCAACTGGCTTCCCCACGGGTGTGACCGAAGACCTGGACTGCTCGACCTGGCAAACCACACCGACCATCCCAGCCGGCTGCATTCTGAGCCCGGCTTTCCCCTGCAGGCGCCTGTTTCCAGCCCTCCATGGAGGACTCAACCCCCTCCATTTGGGGGCCAGCCCCTACTCCTGGCTATGAATCTAATTGTGCCCCTCACCCCCTTGTTTTTCTAACTGGGTGTTGGGAATTTCCTTGGTTAAGCCTCCAGGTCTTCCTTCCTTCTGGATTTAATGAGCTCATTTATTTTTCTTTTTCACTTAGCAGGTTTTAGGGCTGGTTAATGAGTGGTGGGGTTCTCTTTAAGAGCCAAGTTGAGCCAAGCTCAGGGCACTTTTCTTGCCATTTCCAGTTCTCAAGTCCCCAGTGTCTCTTACAGTCTCTCCCCAGCTCTGGCAGCCACTCTCCTCAGTGCAGTTCCCATCCGTGGAAATTTCTGGAATACAATGACACATCGGCCTCAGGGTTTTATTTTGTTTTGTTCTTCACATATCTTCCCTGGGACAGTTGTTTCAAGATGGCCTGTGCTTTCTAAAAAGAAGAAGCTGTTGAAGCACCAGGGAAAGAGATCCATTTTTTAAAATGCAGGGTTTCCTCTTTAGGTTTTGTCTGAAGCTTTTGGTAGATTTTGGGGTGGAGGTTGGCTGTGAATTCCAGGGAGACTTGCCAGAGGCTATTTAAACCTCCTTTGTGTGAAGTGTTGTAAAGAGCTGCCAGGAGGGGAGGGAGCACTAATAGAAGGGAACTTGGAAGCCTTGCTGTGGTGGCTGGCACTTGGGAGACTTTCAGCCCAAAGAGAATGAGAAAGAATGCAGGGTCCATGTGGCAAGGACAGGGATCCACAGGGACTCAATGGCTTACTCGGTTCCCAGAAGCAACTTGAGGTAATGACTTCACAGCTGCTTTGGTGAATCACATGCCACAGAAAGTTTAGCCCAAGGAATCCCCTTGCCTGTTTGTCCATTCATTTGTACATCCATCCATCCATCCATCCAATAAACAAAGATTAAGTACTTGAGGTGAGGCAGACACTGGGTTAGGCCCTGGGGGGCAGGAGGAATGATTGGACCCAGTCCTATCCCACAGGTCATCTCCACACATTTCCGAGAGTGAGGACCCTGTGCAGGAGAGTCAGACAGACAGTGGGAAGGCACCAGAGGGTAAGTCCCAGAAACGTCCTCATGCTGTGCTTAGGTAGTTTGCAGAGCTGTTGTTAACTCCTCTTTTCCTGCTGAACTCCTGAAGCTTAGGCACCACACTGCCCTCCTGAGCTCCACTCCCCCCTGTGAAGTCACAGCCCTCAGCCTGCCTCTGCAAAGGGTCTAGGCTGAGGGTGGCAATGGGCGGTCTGAGGTGCTTCCATCCCAGGTGAGAGCAAGGCTCCTGGGGCCAGGGTCACTGTGGCCCCAAACACATTTTTGAAGCTTGTTGTGATGTGCCCCTAGCAAAGATCAGAAAGAGGGGAGGCAGGCTGCCGTCAGCCGTCTCTGCCGGGTATTAGTTTGCCAGGGCTGCTGTAACAAAGCCCCACAGAATAGGCAGCCTGGGGAATAGAAGTTTATCGTCTCACAGTTTTGGAGGCTAGAAATCCAAGATCAAGGTGTCAGCAGGGTTGATGCCTTCTGAGGGCTGTGAGGGAGATTCTGGTCCAAGCCTCTCTCCTTGCTTCCGGCGGCTTGCTGGCAGTCTCTGGCACGCCTCTGACTTTGAGCAAGACCATCCCAATCTCTGCCTTCATCTTCACAAGGTGTTCTCCCTATGCATGTCCCTCTGTGTCTAAAGTTTCCCCTTTTATAAGGATACCAGTCCTGTTGGATGAGGGCCCCTTCTGGTGACTTAGCTAATTACATCTGCAATTACCCTATTTCCAAATAAGGTTACGTTCTGAGGTCCTAGGGGTTAGACTTTAAGGTAAGAATTTTCGGGAGACATAGTTCCAACCATAACACCATGTTTCTGACTTTACTGCCCTCCTGCTGCCATCAGCAGTGCCTACGAGGAGAGGGCCAGAGTGACTCTACCTCAGAAAGGGCTGTGGGGGGTGGGTGCCCTAGGGAGAAATCAAAGGGTGGTCTGGAAGCAGGGAAACATCTGCTGGAAGGAGAGCGTTTGTGCTGGAAAGCCATCTGGCCCAGGAAGTCTGCTGGACCGGCAGCTAGCAATGCAGGGATTTGGTCCTCTATGCCTTTGTGTCTAGAACTGGCAGGAACCCAGATGGAAGGAAAGCCCCCAGCAGGCAGCCCTTTTGCCTGGGACAGAGTTGCCAGAGGAGAGCAGGGGCAGGCTGCCCCTAGGATCTGGGTGAAGTGACCCCTGGAACCTGAGGGAAGGGGGAGAAAAGCAAGCAAGGTCCAGAGTTCAGAGGTATATGGGCAAAACTGGTGTGTGGGGCTGCCCGTGAGGGTGCCCGTGGTGACTGAGGCTGTGTGAGTGACTGGGCCTTCCTTTGTGCAACCATCCAGGATTTGCCGAGACTCTCTTAACCGCATCCTCTTTGAAACACAGAGGAATTTATTTAAAAAGCATAATTATAGTGTGTCATGTAATAGGGCACTTGTGGACTTTGACAGATAATTCTGAAAAAGAAAATTGGGAACATTTACCTCACCAAATATTAAAATTTAAGATAAAGTGACTGTCATCCAAAGGATGTATTTTGGTACATGAATAAATGGAATAATGGAATAGGCTCATGGAATAATGGAAGAGGCTGGATGTCAGGAATGGACATAGTATGTTGACATACTTAAAATCTGATAAAGGTGACATTTCCATTCAATGGGAAAATTATGACTGATTCAAGAAATGGTGTTGACCTAATTGGCTCTCCATCTGGGAGAAAAAAGCAAGGTAGACACCACCTCTTCCCTTTTGCTCCTGCATGCAGCAGGGACTCTCAGATGGGTTTGGTTAAGAGCTGTCAGTAAACAAATAAATGCATAATGTATTTGAGGAAAATTTGGTGGAAAATTCACTTTCCAAATTTCCAAATTTGTGTAACTTTGGAGTAGAAGGGATATATATATATTTTTAAAGATTTTATTTATTTATTTGACAGAGAGACACAGTGAGAGAGGGAACACAAGCAAGGGGAGTGGGAGAGGGAGAAGCAGGCTTCCCGTGGAGCAGGGAGCCCGATGCGGGGTTCGATCCCAGGACCCTGGGATCATGACCTGAGCTGAAGGCAGAAGCCCAACCGACTGAGCCACCCAGGGGCCCCTAGAAGGGATATATTTAATAATTGCAGAAATCCACAAAACCGAAGGGGGAAAAAAGGACATGTGCCTACATATTTTTTTTCAAATTTTAAGAAAAAAAAAAACCATAAGGAAGGTCAAATGGCAAACTGTAGATCCAGCTAAATGTAGGTAGCATATATGAAAAAGATGTTATCCTTATTTTACCCAAGGCTCATATAAACTGGTAATAAAATGGCAAAAGGCAATAGGAACATGGGGAAAAACATGAACAGGCAATTCACAGAAGAGAAAAGAAAGATTTAAGTGGAGTCAAAAAGGATTGGTCAGAGAAAGTAAAATGTGATGATTTATTGATCAGATTGGCAAAAATTAAAAAACACCAATAACATCTTGTGCCTGAGAGAATGTAGGAGGATGAATACTTTTACACCTTGCTGATAGGAGGATGAGCTGCTGAAACCTCCAGGAAAAATAATCTGGCAATGCTTATTAAAGTTCAAAATGCCACCACCATTGACTCAACAGCCCCATTTTGGGCAGTTATTCCAGGAGATATAAAAACACTGGTACCCAAGAATAGATGGACATGGATGTTTACAGACAACTCTTTGTGTGGCAAAATATCGGGCAATACATAGTCATCCACAGAATAAACATGGCACCTGCATGCTGTAGGATAGTATGTAGCTATCGCAAAGAGTTAGATTTGTCAACATATTCATCTGGAGAGATGCTAATACATTAAGAGCAAAAGCAAGTTGTGGAAAGTGTGTATAGTACGATCCCTTTTTGTAAAAAAAAAATTGACTAAAAGCACATAAAACTTAACACCCACGCCTGTTGTGTGTTG
Source organism: Eumetopias jubatus (assembly GCF_037043125.1). Classification (NCBI taxonomy): domain Eukaryota; kingdom Metazoa; phylum Chordata; class Mammalia; order Carnivora; family Otariidae; genus Eumetopias; species Eumetopias jubatus. The sequence continues at coordinate 48,401,656 of NW_028274815.1, forward strand.
CGTGTGTTTATTCCAGTGTCAAGAAGCATGTCTTCACAGCATGTGCTACCTCCAGGCATGAGATGGGGTGATTTTTAACTTCTTGTTTCTGTATCTTTGGCCTTTAGGCTTATTACAAGAATCATGTTTTTGCTTTTTTAATTAAAAGCAATTGGATAGATGCAATTTTAAAGGGGGGAAAAAAGACCAAGTGTTCAAAACATTTCGATGGCTCACTGGGCCCTCAGGAGGAAGTCTGATCTCGCTAACGGACTTACGAGGACCCTGGGATCGGGTGTCCCCAGGCAGCACCATCCTCTTTCCCTTTGTTCTGCCTTCGCCCCTCTGTCTTCCAGCTGTGCAGACGCAGGAACACTCTGGACAGCACTCTGCTCTCACTACACACCTTGAGCCTCCTTCCATGGGCTCGGCAAAGTACCCACCTACCGATTCCTACAGCTCCTTGTACCTCTGTCCCTGGTGGTGTTGTGGGCTTCCCTCTTAATCGCCTATTAACTTAGTTTTATCCCCAGTGGACGATAATTCCCCAGAGGGCAAGAGTAGCGTTTGTCACGGTGTCCCTAGTGCCTTGTCTAGCTCATTGTAGGTACAAAATACAAGAAATGTTTACTGAACAAATAAAGGAAAGAAGGATGAAACGAATGAACAGACACCAGGCATGAGAAATACAAAGGAGAAAACATAGTCTGTGCCCTCAAGATTGTATGGAGCAGAGACAGGCATGTAAACAGCCCGGCTATAATATAAGAAGATAGTTATCGTTATAAGACTGAGGGAACATAAGCTACCCAAAACTGCCCGGGGAAAGTCTGGAAGGTTGCACAAGTGAGAAAACATTTAATCAAAGATTTGAAGAATGAACAGACATTTACCAGGAAATAAGAGGATGGAGTGATGTTTCTGGCACAAGGACAAGCCCCTGCAAAGGCATAGAGGCATCAAAGAACATGACAGAGTCTGAAAACCTCAAGCGATTTAATATTGCACGAGCATAAAGTTCAAGGTTGGGGAAAGGAGTAAATGAAAGAAGATAAATGGAGGCATTTATCCTGGAACCAGATCATTCACGAAGGTCTCTGCAGGCCAAGCCTGTGAGTTTAAAGTTCAGAGGGGGCAGTACTGTGCAAGGTTTAAGCAGGGGTGTGACATGAGGGGGGCTTAGATCACACCAGCAGGATGCGAAGGGGAGGTGGGGGGGGGCTCAGATGATGTCAGGTGAAGGGAGACTGGCCGAGGGTGCACAGCAGGAAGGAGGTCACTGCAGTCTTCCCCTGGTGAAGGCACCGGGCTGAGCCAGCGCAAGGACTGGTGTAACAAAAGGGCGGTCGAGCTGACGTGACCGGGTGCTTGATGGGCTGGCATGAGGCTGGGGAGGGAGTCAAAGTGGCCTCTCAAATTTCTGATTTGGCAGCTTGTCTTCTTTGTTACAACACAGATGACCCAGAAGAGCTGTCCTCACTTGGTGTTCTCCCCGTGTGTCTTCCTGGGGCACTTTCCTCTTCTTCTGAGGACACTAGTCATATTGGATTAGGACCCACCCCCATGACCTCCTCTTAACTTGATTACATCAGCAAAGACCCTATTTCCCTATAAGGTCACATTCACAGGTACTGGGGTTAGGATTTCAACACAGCCTTTGGTGGTGGTGGTGGTGCAGAGGGACACAATTCAACGTATAACACTGAGTTTGAACGGCCGTGGGACCTTGGGTGGAGACGTCCAGGAGGCCTCTGGATAAATGGGAGGGAGGGTTCAGGGGAGATGCCTGGGCTGCATCTTTATTTAGAATCTGCCAGCCAAGAGACAACAGCCTGAGGTGATCACAGCGAGCCGGTGAGTGGCCTGAGAAGAGAAACCGTGGGGAAGGTCATGGTCAAGCAGGTGTGAGGGGCAGAGCATCCCATGGCAGGAGTGTGGTGTGTGTGCACGAGGGACTCCGTGGACGTGGCTGACCCGGAGCTGGTCTGGGTCCTTCCTTTGCTGGGCGCTGACCATCACCCCCTGGAGGGCCAGCCCGTGTTTTCGGCTGCCTGGTTCTTCCATGCCCGAATGTCTCCCCCCTGCATTTGACATGGCCTTTTCCCCTTACTCAGGAAGCACCGGAGCCCTGCAGCCATCTCCTGTAGGAGTCAGCAGGGACGTTTCGGGATGTTGTTGGGGCAGCCGCCTCCCCCAGCTCAGCACTACAGTGCAGCATTGATAAAGCAAACAAGGCCGGCTTGTTTGTGTTTTGTGTTTCTTCAGAAATGAGCTGGCAGTTTTATAATAACACTGAGGAATTACGCTTTACTGCATCACCAAAATATTCCCATATGGCCATAAAAGTGTTGTCCAGAGAGTATGCAGTCTTTCCCCTCCCATTGCGTACCCACTCAGCCGTGCGAGAGGCTGCAAAGCCAGCTCTGGGGTATCAGAGAAAGCTGCAGATTCTCGAATGTGAGACTGAAAGTCAGAGCAAGACCGGAGTGACTCAGCCAAGGGCTTCTGGAAGACATGCCTTTCAAATACGGTAAACGGTAGATGGTGTTCTCTGTGAGGGCAGGGTCCCTGGCTGGTTTGTTCCCGCTTGCAGCCCCTGCATCTGATAAGCTTATGCTAGACACTCAACAAGTATCTCCAGGCTCTGGGTGGCCCAGGATGTGAGGTGTGTGTCCACACCGGGATCAGTAAATTTCTGACCAGCCATGCCCAGCCGATGCGGCAACTCTCCACCCACCGATGCGGGATGAGCAGGAGTGGGGTGCTTGTGTGCCACCTTTTCTTTTCCCCTGTGGGACTCCGGCCGTCAGTGGCCAGGACTACAGCAGATCAGCAGTTCTGGGCTAACACTGTTCTTTCCAGCAAGACCCATCGCCTCTGGCTCTGCAAAATGCATGACAAACAATGGCCACAGTGACTATTTGCATCATGACTTAATTAAAATAATGGCTAGTATTAACCAAGTGCCTGCTATGGATCAGACTCTGTGCTACGTGTTTAATATGCATTATTTCAAGTAACTTTTGCAATAACTCTAGGAGATAGGTGGTACAATTTTAAATGATGAAGTCGCATTACCCAAGGTCTTGTGGCTAGAATGCAGTCTTGGGCGTGTTTGTACCCAGACCGCCTGGGACTGGAGCCCGCCTACTGAAGCCCTTTGTTGTGCTCATGAGCTTTGCCCATCTCCTGTTGAGATTTCTTGTTCAGTTACTGCATGTTTTACTTAGGGATTATTGCCCAAGAGATGGGGCAGGAATGATGTGCACAGTCAGGAAGCCCTCAGGGCAGCTGCTGAATTAGGACACAGGAATTAGGACACAAGTTTGGCTCTGGGAAGAAAAACAGCAGTGGGTTTAGCAGGAAATGCAGAGGAGCCTGAGTGCCCAGGGTCATTGCTGCCCCGTGAGCCTTGCCTGTCTGTCAGGCTCTGTTCGGCTGTCACTGCACGCCAGTTTACTAAAGGGCACAGACTTGCAGCCTGGGCTTCTTTGTCAGTCAGCAAATTATGCATCAGGTCCAGTGATTCACAGGCTTTGTGGATTAGCAAGGCCCTCAAAGATAATCCAGTTGGACCCTCTGATTTCACAGGTGAGAAGCCTGAGCCCAAAGGGCAGAGCAAGGATGATGGCAGATTAAAGGTGGCTGCAAATTCTTTGTCACTTCTCCCATTGAGAGGAGGACTGTATCCCTCCCCTCAAATCTGGGTAGGCTCTGTGACGCTTAGCTTATAGAAAGCTTCCCAAGTGACACTCTACCAGTTTCTGGACTCAGGCATTAAGAGACTGGAAGGTTCTACTTCCTGCTCTGTGCACATAGACTCTTGGGACCCAGATGCCATGCCGTGAGGAAGCCCAAGTAGCACCTTACAGACACATGTGGAGAGGAATTGGGGTCCCTGGTCAACAGCCCCTGCTGACCCTTGGCATTTTGGGTCCAACTTGGAAGTAGGTCCTTCAGCTCCAGTCAATGGAAGCACATGGAACAGAAACAACCGTCTCGACAGAGCCCTGCCCAAAATGTAGATTTTCAGCAAACAAAATGCTTGTTGCTATTTTAAGTCACTAAGTTTGGAGCTGGTTTGCTGGGCAGCAACAGATAATCAGAACAAGGACCAAGTAGTAGGTGTTATTATGACCTGCCGCTGGTATTCCTTTCACTCTATTGCCATGGTGCTCATGGCTCACTTTGGGTCACCCGGTCACTCACCAGTCTCAATGGTCTGTGAGGTTGGAAAGCCTGGTGCATTACCTTGCATGAGGACCACTGGACTTGAATGTCTTCAGCAAAAGTCACCAAATCTAATGATCATGAGAATCCTGGGGACTGGGGGTTAGGTATATAGATTCTTGGGGCACATTCTAGGATATATTGAATTAGAATCTTTAGGCGTGAGACCCAGACATTGCCATGTTTGTTTGTTTGTTTGTTTCCCAGGTGACCCTGAAGATCAGCCAGCTTTGGAAATCACTGATCACGAATTGTTTGCAACTGGGAGAAATGTCCCAGCATCACCTATGTGCACAGATTATCCTAAACTAGATATTACTGGAATGTTTCCATTTATGTTAAAATTTCTGGGTGGGATGTGTTATTTCTATTCTCCAGCTAAGCCAACCTGGGGATTCTAAGTTCTTAAAATACTTACCCTTCATTTAACTTGGTGTTGGCCTGGATGTCTCTGATGCCCCTGGACCAAGCTAATGTGTGCAAATAAAAGGAAGGAATCCATTAATCATTAATGTTGTTCACTAAATATTTATGACTTTCTCCTCTTGTAATATAGTAAGATTGCTTTTCCTGGATCCCTGTGATAGAGTGGGATCATATAAATAACTCTGGTTAATGAGCAGAAGTGGTATGTGTCACTTCCGGGCCAGAGCATTTTATTGCAAGTACAAAACCCTCCAGAATTCTCTCTCTCAAACGGTATTGTGAGTGACAATGTTGTGGATGGTGGTTGTTATAGCAGCACAGTCCCCTGAGTGAGAATGATGTATAGGGCCTCCCTGCTGACCTACAACGGACATGTGATATTAGCAAGAAAAGAATTTTTATTGTTTGAAGCCACTGAAATTTGGGGGAAGACTGTATTATAACATAATCTAGCTAGCCAAATGATATAGCCAGAGATGGTAGGCTTATCATTCCAAAGCCTCTTCTCTCTGTGTCTACTGGGAAGGATCATGCCCCATAGCCAATTTGAATTTTTTTGTTTTTCCTCTTTAAAGACTCATTAATCACAAAGTTCTACTCCCATTCTTGCATGAATGAACACTCCCCCCCCCCCCCAGTAAACTTGTCAGGGACCTGTCAGTATTCTCAGAACAGCTAGTAAGTGTTGAGAACGTGATGTTACCAGTTGAAAGGTAATGGATTTTGTTTGCCTATCACAGGGGACTCTGATAATGAGGAATCCTGGGGCATAAACGAATTTAATGAAAAGTCTACTTAAATGTATAATATACATTGTGTAATATTATCTTTTCAAAGGGCTGTCTTACAAAAAACAAAACAAAACAAAGGGCGGGGCACCTGGGTCCCTCAGCCGGTGGGGCATCTGACTCTTGATTTTAGCTCAGGTCATTGTCTCAGGGTGGTGAGATCGAGTCCCGTGTTGGGCTCTGCGCTGGGCATGGAGCCTGCTTGGGATTCTCTCTCCTTCTTCCTCTGCCCCTCCCCCTGCCTCCCTCTCTAAATAAATAAATAAATAAATAAAAGGCTGTCTTACAAGACATGTTTCTTGACTTTTCTGAAAAGCCACTGGTGCGGGATAATCTTTTTGTCAGTGAAATGAATGTGGGTTTCCTACACTCAGCAAAGTTGTGCTCTATGTTAAGACTTTATTTTCAGAGATCGTTTTTCTCTTGTTTTGTAGTAGAGAAGCTGAGAAGCCCGGTATTCAAAGAGAGGCAGTGCGGCATTTTCTCCTGAGCCAGCACGTGGTGCCACACCTATGTGGCCGCAATTGGCCACTGATCCGTATTTCTTTCCTTATGAGGAGAAAGGGAACCTGATAGATGCTTTCTTTCATCTTGTTTGCAAAGAGTCACCAATGCTTCTTGGTATCCTAGGTGGTGGGTTTATCTTACCGTTTAACAAATAATGAATCTGTATTTGAATTTGGTTTCCATTTAGAAGCTTTAATGTTTTACTCAAGTAATAGGGGTATATATTCTGTTAATAGATAATTCAATTCAATTATTGCAAATAATGCGGAAATCCCTTCTTGCTAACTCCCATTTCCCATTCTCTTTTCCAGGGTGGGTTGCTGTTATCAAAATTATATGTGTATCCCTTCAAGTTTTTATACATGTGTTTGTATACATATATGTTTCTATAAAATTATGTAGTATTTGTGGATTTTAATTTTTTTACATGCATGGAATCTAGTGTACCTACTATCTACAAATTTCTTTCTTCACTTAATAACATATCTCAGAAAGTTTTCCATGTCAGTAAAAATAGAGAAATCTCATTGTTTTCTCTGACATGGATGTGCCATTGTATATTTAATAATTTCTCTATTTAAAGACATTAAGGTCATTTCCAAGATTTTGTATTCCAAATAGCATGGCCACAAGCATCTTTATATGTGATTTGTGCACATACATGAATGTTTCTTTAGAGTTCATACAGAAAAATGGAATGGTTTTGTCAAAAATTCTGGAACTTTCAATTGTTTTTGCCTATTTATTTATTTAGTTAGTTTCAGAGGTAGAAGTTAGTGATTCATCAGTTGCATATAACACCCAGTGCTCATTACATCAAGTGCCCTTCTTAATGCCCATCACACAGTCACCCCATCCTCCCACCCACCACCCTTCCAGCAACCCTCAGTTTGTTTCCTATAGTTAAGAGTCTCCTATAGTTTACCTCCCTCTCAATTTTCTTTTTCTTTTTTTTAAGATTTTATTTATTTATTTGACAGAGAGAGAGATAGCGAGAGCAGGAACACAAGCAGGGGGAGTGGGAGAGGGAGAAGCAGGCTTCCCGCGGAGCAGAGAGCCCAATGCGGGGCTCGATCCCAGGACCCTGGGATCATGACCTGAGCCGAAGGCAGATGCCCAACGACTGAGCCACCCAGGCGCCCCCCTCCCTCTCAATTTTCATCTTATTTTATTTTTCCTTCCCCTCCTCTATGTTCACCTGTTTTGTTTCTTAAATTCCACATATGAGTGAAATCATATGATAATTGTCTTTCTCTGATTGACTTATTTCGCTTAGCATGATACCCTCCAGTTCCAACTATGTCATTGCAAATGGCAAGATTTCATTCTTTTTGATGGCTGAGTAATATTCCATTGTGTGTGCATGTGTGAGTGTGTGTGTGTGTGTGTACACCACATTTTCTTTTTTTTTTAAGATTTTATTTATTTGACAGAGAGAGCGACAGTGAGAGAGGGAACACAAGCAGGGGGAGTGGGGGAGGGAGAAGCAGGCCTCCTGCGGAGCAGGGATCCTGATGCGGGGCTTGATCCCAGGACCCCGGGATCATGACCTGAGCCAAAGGCAGATGCTTAACGACTGAGCCACCCAGGTGCCCCCACCACATTTTCTTTATCCATTGATCTGTTGATGGACATCTGGGCTCTTTCCATGGTTTGGCTATTGTGGACATTGCTCCTATAAACATTGGGGTACATGTGCCCTTTCGAATCACTGTGTTTGTATCCTTTGGATAAATACCTAGAAGTGCAATTGCTGGGTCATAGGGTAGCTCTATTTTCAACTTTTTGAGGAACCTCCATACTGTTTTCCAGAGTGGCTGCACCAGCTTGCATTCCCACCAACAGTGTAGGAGGGTTCCCCTTTCTCCACATCCTCCCCAACATTTTGGATCTTTCATTTTAATAGATACTTTTCAATTTCCCTCCAAGTGACCAGATCATTACAAGAGAATGGCCATGTCCCACTATTTTTGCCATCATTTATATTATTTCTTATTTTATCTCAAAGGTGAAAATGATATTCTATTTGCACTTCTCCAATTAACAGTGAAATTAAACTGTTTTTATATTTTTATTTCTGTAAGTTACTTCTTTAGAATCTTTTCTCATTTTCCTATTGGATTGCTTATCTTTTTCTTATTAATTTATTGGCATTCTTTATATTTCTGCATACTCTTCCCATATCTATCATATTCATTGCAATGATTTTTTTTTAAATTTTTTTTTATTTATTGAGAGAGAGAATGATACAGAGAGAGCATGAGAGGGGGGAGAGTCAGAGGGAGAAGCAGACTCCCCGCCGAGCAGGGAGCCCGATGTGGGACTCGATCCTGGGACTCCAGGATCATGACCTGAGCCGAAGGCAGTCGCCCAACCAACTGAGCCACCCAGGCGCCCCATTGCAATGATTTTCTGAGTATTTCTTTCAACTTTGCTTGTGGTTGTTTTTTTCTGGCTGCCTCATTGCCTCTGTTATCCATTAGTCAAGTTCGTGTATTCCTTGAGTCTGGTGGCTCTTGTTGAAAGGTGTAGCTTTCCTCCAATGTTTGATGTTTTGTGACTGTGAGCAATTCTGTGTATACGTTCTTGTATGTTAACTGTGATGCGTGTGTTACCTGTTTACTAGTCGGCATAGGACCAGGTGAGAAGTAGAGAGGGCGGCATTGCATGCTGCCCGCTGTGTTTATACTTGAGTGTGCCCACAGTGTGCCTGGCGGGGGGGGCAAACTGCTGCCAGGCGCGTTACCTTGATAGTTAAACTCTTAGGCAGAAGGGCTTCTCATACCTGCTGGGGGTTGTGAGTTGCCCAAGGTGAGAGTCTGCTTCTCTGCCCAAGCACACATGCTCATTGCTCATCTGTAAGCACAGATAGCTCTGTTGTTTGCTGTCTGATCCCGTGGATCCATCCAAGTGGGAGGCATGGGCGGGAACAAGGAAGATGGAAGGGGAGGAAGGAGGAAGAATTCCACATACTTGGCTCTTACTGTGAAAGCGTAAATAAGAATCCTGTTAGTGATTGCGGGACCCTCCTTCTTTACCCTCTTGGTAGGCTGTGCCCTATTTTTTGCTTCACCTTTTGTAGGTGCCCTCTCCTGTGTGCATGTTGATTATGGTTTTCTTCTTCGATCCAATCCTATCTGTATTCCCTGTTTTAGTGACTTTTTCCCTGATTTCTGGTCCACTAATGGTACATCTTATTTTTCAGAGTGGACAAGACCTTCTAAGAATTCGGGGTGAAAGGTTGCCATGTGAAATCTGTCAGCTGTCTTGAATTAGAAGATCCGAAGTCATCCTACCTGATTTATATGGCACTATTCCATCAGATACTTCTGAAATACCAAATGCTTCTCTTGAGCAAGAGGGAACAGGGGAAGATAGGAGGGTTTGTCTCATTAATGTAAATATTCTCATCTAGCCGTAGTGGCACTAGACTATTTACATAAACAAAACAGGACAGATAGAAGGAAGGAACCCAGACAGTGTAAAAAAAAAAATCTATCTTCGGATTTATCTCTGACAGTATTGTCTACTGGAATTTCCCCAAAGGCCCTATCCTGACTTATGAGTTGCCATGTGTCCATTGTTTTTTAATATTACTTACATATTCATATCCTAGTCAGTTTTCAAGTTGCAACACGTCTACAGCCCTCACAAATAAGTCTCCTGGGAACAAAAGTGTCCTCCAACAAACCTGGCTGAGCAAAGTGGAAACAAACAGACCTTAAAGTTCCCAGAGCGGCCTTGGCTTTGTGGCTTGTGGCTGGGGGCAATATTTTTGTAAGTTGCTCATGCCCATGACAAATATGTGCTCTTGCAACTTCTCCTTGACTAGGCCTTGCCTCCGGTGAACAGGGAAAATCCTGCTCATGGACGGTGGGCCGCGGCAAGCAGTCCTTCGTTTCTTCTTTCCCTCTTCCTCCCTTTCCAGAGCCCAGGCTCTGTGGTCCCTCCTCCCCGCTATGAGCAAGGGACAGGATGAAAGAGGACCAACTCTGTATCTCAGTGTCATTGGGTTATTTGATCTTGGGGTGACCAGTGGGTTTTGCCCCTCCCTACCGACATACACAATCCCTTGGAAATTCCTTTAGTTCACATGTCACAGATGGGCCACTGCAAAGAAAAGTAGAACTGGCATCTACATTCATGTTAACAGAGAAGGTAGGTGCCTGCAAGACAGTTTCCATTAATCTGTCTGGAAATTTTCTCCTGTGAATGTTGGTATCTGTTCTTATGTGATGAGAAAGAGAAAGTAAACAAGGCTGACTTTTCCTCAGGACTGTAGTTTGAGAAATATTTGAATAAGTTGAAGCAGAGCATAAAAGTTTATTTTATTTAATGTAGTCAGAAGAGGTTAACTGACTGTGTTCTCAGATCACCAGTTTGAGGGAACTGAATCTATCCCGAGAGATCCCATTTATCAGGCTCTCAGTGGCTCAGAGAATTTTACATCCTTGGTGAAATGACAAGACATGAACACACTAACCTTGAAACTGCAGGGGGGGGAAAGTCAAGAGGACCTCTAATTTATTGAAGGAGGTAAAGATATTCAGATTCAAATTGGACATATTTTCCTTTATCAAACTGCGCCAAATTCAGAGGGAATACAGATTTGTGGAAATTGCAGATATTTGATGGAAATGAATTCACAGTATTAAAAGAAAGTCTCAGATTTCTAAAATGCATATGAATCATTCTTTATGTTTCTATAGCTGTTCTTGGAATGGAAACTTCAAGATATTCAGAACTGCTGAATATTAGCTCCCAGCAGTCTTGACTGTTTGGGTTAAAAGTGTATTGTATCCACTGGGAAGAAGTCATAATCCTGAAGTTTTGGGACAGGGCTATACATACTGGACTAAACTACAAATATATTCCATAGGTTTGATAACTCTGCCTGTTGATACCAGTTCCACAATCAACAGGGATGAAATTGAACTCACACTAGTAACAGGCCTTTAAATGTTTTATGGAAACAGAATTTATTAAAGTATGTTTTGAGGGGCACCTGGGTGGCTCAGTCGGTTGCACGACTGACTCTTGGTTTCAGCTCAGGTCATGACGTCAGGGTCCTGGGCTCTACCCTGCGTTGGGCTCCAGGCTCAGCGGGGAGTCTGCTTGTCCCTCTCCCTCTGCCCCGCCCCCCTGCTTGTGCACTCTCTCTCTCAAATAAATAAATCTTTAAAAACTAAAACTAAAAAAAATAAAATGTTTTGATTTGTTTTGGTATTAGAGCTAAAAAGCCCATATTCCTGGCTAACAAATGGATGATCGGTACAACGTACATGCAGTTCACATCCATCTGTGGCCCATCACTGGGCAAATAAAGTGCCCAGCTGGATGGGGTCTCTTTGGAGGGATTCTGACTCATGGCTGCTCTCCACAACAGTTTCAGGACTACTAAATGCCCGGATGATTGTGCAAGATGGGTGCAGGTGCTAGTATCATTTGGCCAGACTTTCCCCCCATATAAATGGGATGATGCTCCCTTTCATCTCTGTGCCTGGGGTTCTGTTTTCATCAGCCTTCCATACGGAGCCCTCAGCAGGGGGCTGACAGGCTCATCCAAGCAAAGGCTGTCCCCGATCCAGTGCAATCCCTGCACGCTCTGTGCTTGGTGTCTTGCCTGTGGCATTTCAGCTCCCTGACTTGGATTTTCCTTGGGCTTTTTGGGATGGCCTGTGACGCATTGTTGGTAATGAAACTCAAATCTTTGTTCTGGATAAACGCCACCCTTAAATATACGCTTTTCAGCTTGGATTATTGCCACACTTATTTTACAAACCTTTGTCTGCCCTAAAATGTAGTTTTAGTTTTTTGTCTAAGATCTGTGACAGATTCTAATCCCCTTCGCCCCCGGCTTTGTTTTCCATCTTTACATATAGGACACTCCTCTCCAGTTGAGATATCTTTGGCATACTTCTCTATCTTGCTGGCCCTCTTGCCTCGAAGCCATTTGTGACTGCTTAGAAGCATGCAGACTTTTTTTTTTTTTTCCCAGCTCTAATGGATTAAGCTGTAGTTCAGGTTCTAAAAAAAAATCCTTATGAGTGGTTTTATGCTGTGCAATCTTCAGATGTTAATTTGCAGCCCTTCAGCATTCTCTAGTCAGGCAAAGCCAGGGGGAGAAAGGGAATTGGTTGGCTTCTAAACCGCTTACATAATGAAACTAGCTCAAATCTTTTTTTATTATGAAAGTAATACAATATCTATTAGAGGAAAAACTAGAAATAGAGAAAAAGAAAAAGAACCCAGTATCCAGAGAAAATGTGTATTCATTCTGAGTGTCTTTTTTTTTAATTTTTTTTATGCACTTAAATTGCCCAGCCGTTGGGGCTACGACTCAGATTTGTATCCAGCTTTTACATTTCATATCACATCATAAACATTTCCTTATGGTAATGCTAACTTCATAAACATGTGTAATGGCTTCAAGACATGGAATCACAAAGATGGGCCATCATTCAACAGCTCCTATATTGTTTCCAAATTTTCACGGGTGTACGTAATGATGTAACAGACATCTTTGTGCATATGGCTTTTAAAGATTATGTTCCTAGGCTGGTAGTTTGCTGCCTAGAACTAGACTCAAAACTCCAGAAACAGTCTCTCCAACATGAAATTCAAATATTTAAAAGAGAAAAACAGGGAAATCTGAATAAACCTCTTACAGACCCATGGTACATTTAACGAAAGAAACTGACCTAGGTGCCATACATGGACTAAAGTACAGACTTTTTCCAGATGTCTTTTTTCTGTTCTAGGGTGCAATCCAGGATATAGCTTTTAGGATTCAACTTTTAAAACATGGTGATAGGGCGCCTGGGTGGCTCAGTCGTCAAGCGTCTGCCTTCGGCTCATGTCATGATCCCAGGGTCCTGGGATCGAGTCCCACATCGGGCTCCCTGCTCAGCGGGAAGTCTGCTTCTCCCTTTCCCACTCCCCCTGCTTATGTTCCTGCTCTCACTGTCTCTCTCTGTCAAATAAATAAATAAAATCTTTAAAAAAATAAAATAAATAAAACATGGTGATAGTTTATTCAGAAAAAGAGCTGAGTCGTGTATTCTCTGGGTCCTTGCATAGCTAATAATGTCTTCCTGACTCTGACTCATAGACGGCAGGCTTGTGGGTGGGATTCTTGAGTCACATTCCCTCCCCCCACCGCCGTTTTCCTCCTTTATTATTATTATTTAAAGATTTTATTCCTTTATTTGAGAGACAGAGCAGGAGCAGAGGGAGAGGGACAAGCAGACTCAGTGCTGAGCGCAGAGCCCAACACAGGGCTCAATCTCACGACCCCAAGATCATGACCTGAGCTGAAACCGAGACCCGGACCCTCAACCGACTGAGACACCTAGGTGCCCCTGTTTTCCTCCTTTAACTATTTGAATAGAATTATCATGTTCCTTTTACATTTCTTTTTCTTCAGTCTGATCACTCTGAGTCCCTTGAGTTTTGCTTCTATGATCTGGTTCTTCATATGTTCTCGCTCTTTGTGTGATCTTTGGCGAGGCTTCACAACTCTGATTGCTTGCAACTTGTCAGAATCTCACTGGTGGTTTGCTGTCTAGCACAGGATCAAAACTCAAGAAGTCTCACCAACACAAAATACAGCAGAATTGCCACCACTTCCATCTTCAACACTTGGCTTTTTGACATAGTCCATGGTCATGATCCCTCCTTTAGCAGCTAAATCACCTTGTTGCTTCATACTGAATGTCTATTCAAATAAAATGTTAATACCAAATAAAAAGTTGGTAATAACATGAGGAAATGCTTATGATATCATATGAGTTTCAATATTGTCTGTTCAAATAAAATAAAATGCATGGGTTATTGATCTGTCTTAACCCAGGCATTCTCTAGTGGAAAATTCTCTACATTACAGTGGTTTGTGGCTCTCCAAAGCTCAGCCTTACCCAACAAAATCTTATTCCTTAGTATTTCCTTTAGGGAGGTATTAAATCAAATTAAAATGTTTTCCTTAGGGGAGGTGATAATGAAAGCTATACAGTTGTTATCTTCAACAAAATACAGATTGCCCCAATCTGGTAAGTTAATTTCAAATCTAGGGAGGCCTAAATGTATAAATATCTTCACTATGAATTGACCCAAACCATTAATAAGCAATGAACTATTAAACGAGGTAGCACATTGGTCATAAACAAAATTAGTGACTTGGTACAGTTATTAACAGACCAAAGATTCCTCTTCATAGATAACATGATATCATTTTGAATACAAACATATAGTGTAATGAAAGATTCTGCTAGTATGAAAGACTATAAAATGAAGACAGATTAGGGCTAATGGTATTTCCTTGGTTTACCAAATTAATGACCCAAGTTAAATAGTAAATGAAATCAGTCTGGAACAACTACTAATATATCTTTCCCAGTCCTTAATGATCTTTGCATTCTCTCTCAATACTTATAGATCATCACCACCACCACCATCATCATCATCACTAATTTTTATTGAGCAACTGGTACGTGTAGATTCAATGCTTAATGTCTTGCATTCATTACCACTTATAATCGCCACAAAAAATCCTGTGGAATAAGTATTAATGACCTCATTTTACAGAAAGGGAAACTGAGGCTCAGGGAAGAAAAGCAGATTTTCAACTTCATATTTCTCTTAAAAGGTGAAGCTGGCCTTCAAGGACTGCCTGATTCCCAAACTCATGTGAACATTGCCTTTCATTCATATTGTCATATTTTTATTTTCATAGTCACTAAGAGGTTCTAGACTACATCTAATTGGTATCATTCCTGGGATCCACCTTTCCCCCTTTTTGAAAATTTGGATATTATTTTATCCATCTCCACTTTGATTTCTTGGGAACTATTAACTACTTCCTTGATCATAGTCTGCACGTTCCTTCCGCAAACTGGCATGGTAGAGATTTGGGCCTGGAGAATTAACTTTACTTAATGGGAACCAGTTTACCATCGCTAGTAAAATTAGGATTAGAGTTTGGTATAGAAAGAGTTTGGTATAGAAAGAGTTTGGGAACCATCCAGACTAGGTAATGAAATCCCTTGGGGCTCACGCTTTGCTGAAGAAAAAAAGCCCCCCTTACTAATCCTGGCCCTGAGGGAATTCTGCCGGGTGAATTCATGTTCTAAGTTTCAGAGTTAGTAAGGCTGTAAATTTTATGAATCACTTGGCTCTCTCCTATCTGAAGCCCTGGTCAGGTTTTCCTAAGTTTTGCCCAGGTATTGACCTGGCTGTGGTCAACATTTGAGGTAGATAGGTTCTGGGGACAAGAAGACTGTGTGAAGGCAGCCGAAGTTGAGAGGTTGGTGGCATTCAGCATGGCTCTTGCAGAATATGGAGACTTCTGACCACCTCTGGGTCACCAACTCCATTATGGTGGTCTTCTGTTACAAACTCTGGGGCTTCTAGTTTAGCCCAGCTTCAGTGCTATTCTGTTTGACTCTCAGTGCGCCTTCAACATAGGAACACAGGAAAACATTAAAACATCTTGATGGATTCACATGTTCTGATAGAAAGGGCAATAGGTCTTTGATTTCTTAATTGGGGAAAAAATACAAAAGAACTACAGAGGATGAACATTAATGTGCTGAACTCAAAAACAAATAAATGGAAACTTTTCGTCCTACTTGCTTTAGTTTCTTTTTCTTTGTAAAGAAATAAAATATTGCAATAAAGTTGAACTGTCTTTTGCTCTCATCTCCATTCACCTCCTTTCCTCCTCAGAAGCAAGGACTACCACAAATCTGTCATGTGTAAATGTACATACATATATATCAACAAACAATATATAATTGTTTTTCATAAAGTGTACAGAAATGGTCTCATATAACACACAGTGTTATGCAACTCTCCCCACTCGACATTATATTGTTGAAATTTATTTTTGCTGATATATAAAATATATAATCCAGTCACAAATTGTCTTATGATATTTTATTCTTTATATCAGTACTTGTCTATTTTCCTTCTGATGAAGGATGTTATATGGAAGCTCGGTGTTATTGTTTCATTTTCCCTGTACTAGTATTTCATATGCTAATCATCCATTCCTGTTATTCTGTGAATACAAGGAAGGAATACTCATCTGTCGCTCTCAATAAAGTGGACTTTATTATACTAAAGTTTTAGTTTTGATTTAATCAAATTAATCAGGCTTTTATAATTTTTGCTTTTTGTATTCTGTTTAGGAGTTCCTTCCCTTTCCAAAGTCATACAGATGCTTTGATTTTATAATCAATCTGGAATTTATTTTTTGAATGGTGTTAATGGAGATTCAGTGGTATTGTTTTAGCTATGAAAATGTCCATATGGAAATTAAGTTGTCTCAGTTCCATTTATTAAAGTCTTTTCCCCCAATGATTTATAATGTCTCATCTACTTTATAGCAAGGATTTTATACATCTGCTTTATACTGGGTCTATTTCTGGGCTTTTTTTTTTTAGATTTTATTTATTTATTTGACAGAGAGATAGAGAGCACAAGTAGGCAGAGCGGCAGGCAGAGGGAGAGGGAGAAGCAGACTCCCCAGGGAGCAGGGAGCCCAATGCGGGGCTCGATCCCAGGACCCTGGGATCATGACCTGAACCGAAGGCAGACGCTTAACTGACTGTGCCACCCAGGCACCCCTATTTCTGGGCTCTTTATTCTATTCCATTGATCTGCTTGTCCATCTCTGTGCTGTTAGTCTTGCTGTCTTACTTTACAGTATGCCTATATAGCTTCTAAGGTAAGTTCTTTGTTCCAGAATTATTTTGGCTACATCTTGGCTTTTTGTTTTTCCATATGCAGTTTAGAAATGGACAAATTTCAATGAAAATGCCTAGTGAGTTTTTTTTAAGATTTTATTTATTTATTTGTTTATTTTTTATTTATTTGACAGAGAGAGAGAGACAGCGAGAGAGGGAACACAAGCAGGGGGAGTGGGAGAGGGAGAAGCAGACTCCCTGCCAAGCAGGGAGCCCAATGCGGGGCTTGATTCCAGAACCCTGGGATCATGACCTGAGCCAAAGGCAGCTGCTTAACAAATGAGCCACCCAGGTGCCCCTGTCTAGTGAGATTTTGATCAGAATTGCATAGAATTTATAAGTTAAGTTGATAAGAATATTGTACCAGATATCTTCTACTTCTTCCTTCAAATTCACTCTTTTAAAATAAGTAAAACATTACATAAATTTGAATTCCTTTCTCTTACTGTCTTACTTTGGAAGGCTGAATTTTACTCAATTACTTTTCCAGATATATATATATATATATATATATATATATACATATATATATATACCTTATAATAATATATTCTAGTCCTATATATAGGTTATTAAATAAATGAATACAATATCCAAAGAGTTAAGGAACAGAATAATATCCATAAAGAAGAACACATGTTGTGAAACAAAAACAATTTAGATGTGAATCCTGAACACAAGAAAATCTTGACATAGAAAAAAAAAAGAATAAAAAATCCTGGAAATGTCAGTATATTCTCTAAAATTTAAAATACAAGTCAATACACAGAATAAGCTCTAGATTGGGAACTCTTTAGAGATAATTGATGAATTGGGATATAGTATGGTAGAAATCACATGGAAAGCTATAGCACCAAAGAGATAAAAAATATGAATATGATGATGTGGAGGGCAGGCAAAAAGGTTCCAACACAAATAAAATAGTACAAAATAAGGGAATGGCATACGGCAGAAAATCAATATTAGAAGCAATAGTAACAGAATGTTAGAACTATAGAAAAATATGAGTATTAAGACTGTAAAGCAGACAGCGTTCTGAGCAGGATGAAATAAACTCACATCTAGACATATTAATGGAAACTCTAGAACATGAAGGATATAAAGAGAAATTGTTACCAATTAAGAGAAAAGAAAAAACCAGTTAGACTGACAAAAGGCATTTCATTGGTAGCTGTAGATGCCAGAAGATAGAAATACCTTTAAAGTTATGGGGAAATATTTCTGCCAACCTAGAATTCTGTACCCAATCAAGCTATCATACAAGAGGAGAGAAAATAAAGATATTTTCAGAAAACAAAAAAGCATGAGCACTTAACTTTTCATAGACCCTTGGAGAAAGTTACTAAAGGATGTACTTCAGCAAAAAGACATGCAAATTTGCACTGAAGACTTGGGATGTAAGAAATGAGGCAAAGCTAGTAAAATTTATTTGTAAATCTAATAACATAATTTGCAGGAGTTAAGAAGATGGAACTAATATAAGAAAGCTGTGGATTTCAGTGAGGAGATAATACATGGAAGGCCTTTCTCTTCTTCAAGATGTGGATGGGTGACAATCACTTGAAACAAGGCCGTAGATACTCCACTTTAACAAGCCGCAGTTGGGCGCCTGGGCGGCTCAGATGGTTAAGCGTCTGCCTTCAGCTGAGGTCATGATCCCAGGGTCCTGGGATCGAGTCCCGCATCAGGCTCCCTGCTCCTTGGGAGCCTGCTTCTCCCTCTGCTTCTCTCTCTCTCTCTCTCTCTCTCTCCCCCCGCCTCGTCTCTCATGAATAAATAAATAAATAAAATCTTTAAAAAAAAAACAAAAACAAGCCACAGTCCAGCGTGGTTCTCAGCTTCCAGTAGCCTTCGTTCATGAGGTGAGCCCAGCTCTGGCCTCTTGTAAGGCATGGGGTGTTTTTAAGTCCCATCACCCCTTTAGGAGTTGAAATCCTTGTCTTAGTTCAGACTGCCAAGTTAAAACACAGTAGGTTGGGGGCTTAAAAACAGACATTTATTTCTAATGTCTCAGAGTTCTGGAATCCAAGATCAAGGTGCTGGCAGATTTCATTCCTGGTGAAGGCTGGCTTTCCGGCTTCAGATGGGGGCCATCTCATTGTATGCTCACGTGACCTCTTTGTGCGCTCCTGGAGAGACTGAGTGCTGGTTTTTCTTCTTCTTGTAAGGGCACTAATCCCATTATGGGAACTCTGCCTTCAGGGCCTCAGCTAAACTTAATCACTTCTCAAAGATTCCATGCCTAATCCTATCACATGGGGATAAGGGTTTTAACATATGTATTTTGAGGGGATACAAACATTCAATCCATAACATCCCTAAAGGGGTAGAATTCTTTTTTTTTTTTTTAAGATTTTATTATTTATTTGACAGAGAGAGACACAGCGAGAGGGAACATAAGCAGGGGGAGTGGGAGAGGGAGAAGCAGGTTTCCCGCCAAGCAGGAAGCCCGATGCGGGACTCGATCCCAGGACCCTGGGATCATGACCCGAGTCGAAGGCAGACGCTTAATGACTGAGCCATCCAGGTGCCCCAAGGGGTAGAATTCTAACCCTGAGCCATCCAGGTGCCCCAAAGGGTAGAATTCTAACCCTCTCTGTCCATTTCTGAATCCAGAGGTTTAGGGCTTCACCCCTGTTCATTGCTCTCTCATTCATGGAAATGTTTACCTTGTTTGTGAGCATACCTTGTCTTACTTAAAAAAATTTTTTTAAACTGTTTTTACTGTCTTTGGAGTAGAAGGGAGAATCTCAAGGCAAAATGCATACTATTATGCATGTTTCATTGACAGGAAACCCCCCAAAGTTCCGTCAGGACTATCTGTGGGCAGCTCAGCATCACTACCACCTGCTTTCACCCATGGATTGCCTGCAGCACAAAGGAGAGGCCAGAAATGACATTTCCCAGAGTTTCCTTCTCTCTATGATCCCGGGGTAGTGTCAGTCAGTGAAAGGCATGAGATTGGAAGGCAGAGGAGTGAGGGAGGCCACACTCACCGGAAGCAGACTGAGGTTCTCAGCAGCTGCAGGGTATTCTCCCGTGAATGAACCTCTTGGAGACAGTAGTCAGCTGAAATGGCCAACAGTAACCTCTAGAGAATCTCTTGCTTCAGAGTTGCTGGCCAAGGTGGATGGTAGGAATTTCTCAAAGGTTTCTGATATTTGAAGCGGCTTCCAAGTAAGCTCTTCAGACCCTCTTGTGGTGGTGGTGCAGGCTGAGATCATCACAAAGAGCCTCCTTTACCTTTGCTTTGTTGTCCTGCAAACAGATGTGAAAGCCTCAGAAGTCCTGTTTTAAAGTCTTTAGTACTTAGATTAGATCAAGGAATGTGGTAGCCAGCCGTGGAAGGAGCCCCAGTGATTGCTTTCTCCTGGTACTCCTGACTGGGTGGAGCCCTGCTCACCTGAATCGGGGAGGGCTCTGTGTAACCCGTGAAGTCAGGTGGGAGGGATGGTGTGTGACTTCTGAGACTAGGTCATAAAAGGCGTTGTGGTTTCCGCCTTGGCCTTCTGGAAGACTTGCTCTGGGGAAAGCCAGTTTTCAAGTCATAAGGACACTCAAACAGCCCTCTGGAAAGGCCTGTCTGATGAAGCGCTGAGACGCCCCACCCACAACCAGCAGCAATCTGCCAGCCTCTGGAGCGAGCTGCCATGGAGTGGGTCCTCTAGTTCCGGGCATGTCTTCAGATAACTTAAACTCCGGTCAGCCTCCTCAGAGACCCCAAGCTCAGATTTCCCAGTTTGAGCCACTTCCAAGTTCCTGGCCCTTAGAAACTGACAAATAATAAATGGTTATTGTTATTATAAGCCACTAAGGTTTTTTGGGGGGGGAGGTGTGATTATGCAGAAAGAGACAACCACTACAAGTAGCTTCTATTTTCCTGACCGATCCCTTATTTAAAAACTTTTCATGCTTATGCCCCCTAAATTGTCTTATGCAGCCACTGAATAATGGAGGTAGACTCATGGCCATTTTTTGGCCTGGATTTTGACAAGCCCAGGCAGCTTGTGTGTATGCGTGTGCGTGTTTTGTAAGTAGGCTCCATGCCCAACATGGGGCTTCGACTTAAGACCCTGAGGTCAAGAGCTGCATACTCTACTGACTGAGCCAGTGAGGTACCTCAGCTTGTGTTTTTCAAACCGGTTGCCAATTTCTGGCTGGAAGTGTTGTTTTTATCTCCCCAGATTATCAGCGTGCCCATTGCCTGTTCTTCCTGCAGCAAGAAGATGGCAGGTTTGAGGGTGGTCAGATGTGACCGGTTGAATCCCATCTTTACTATTTTATGGCTGTATAATCTTGAGCAAATTTCTAAAGCTTTCTAAATTTTCGTTTGCTTGGCTATTAAATATGAATAATAGTACCTACCACACAAATTTAAAAACAGGTTACATTTTAAGAATATATTAAGAATTTATAACATAGCATCTGGCACATAGTGATCATTTACTAGTAGTTTGGTGATGATGATGATGATGATGAAGTATACACTTTGGTGTTTGGCAGTCAAGGCCTCTCATAAGTACTTTCTTCTTTCAATGATCTATCGTTATATAACATACCAGTCCCAAATTTTTATCTAACGGCATGGACCATTTTATTATCTCTCACTATTCTGTGGGTTGACTGGGATCACTTGAGTGGATCTTCTGCTCCATGTGGTATCAACTACAGTCATCTGGGAGCTTGACTGGGTTGGACTACGCAAGAAGGCTTGCTCACATGGCTAGTCTTCATACTGTCTGTTGGCTGGGAGCTCTGTTGGGGTTTTGATCAAAGAGCCTCCACATGGCTTCTACAGATGGCTTGGGCTTCTCACAGCATGGTGTCTGGGTTCTAAGAGACAGTGTCTCAAGAGCAAGAGTTCCAAGAAGCAGAAAGCAAAAGCTACTGATTCTCTTAAAGGCTAAGTCCCCAACTGCACCCCATGTTTCTGCTACATTCTATTTGTTAATCAGTCATGGAACCAGCCCAGATTCAAGAATAAGAGAAGTAAAGTCTACCTCTCCATAGGAACAATGACAATGAATTTGCCATCAACATATTCCCCAATTTCCTTTCCAAATATCTCCCAAAATTCCCCTAAGGAGATCCTAAGGAGCCTAAGTCTACTAGCGTTTCCAAAATATATCTGGTTGTTCTTTGCCTCTCTGTTCAGAGCAAGCCCATTCCTCTCGATAAAGCTTTCCCTCAGATACTTCTACCCTCTAGGAGACCCTTAGAACTGACTGTCAAGATCAGCCATTGATTAGGGCCTCCTGCACATGTGACAACACATGTACCTGTTACTTGACACTTCCAGACTTGAATACTAATGTTGTTTGTAGCTTCCCAGTGAGTGGGTTTCTCTACTTCGTGTCTTTCTGCATCAGCCTGGTATGGGTCTTACCATTAATCAGGGCTTAGTAAGTATTGTCTTATTTGAATGATATACTGTGTGGAGACAGTGGTGGGAGGGAACTGACATTTATTGACCCCTTAGAGTCAAGCATGCTAAGTGTACATGCATCATCACTTTATCTGTGTTCCCTGACTGTCCCATAAGATGAGCATTATCACTCCCATCCGACAGACGAGGAAACCGAGTACTAGCCTCACTTCACACCCAGCAGGTGGGAGAACCACAACGGAATGCAGGTCTGTTTGACGCCAAGGCCTGTCTTTATCTTTCATTGCTATTGGCCTGACTACAGCTCCCTCGAAAGGAAGCTATCTGGGAAAAGAACTATGAAACTACGGACTATGATTTTTAGAGCATTTGAACCATAAACTCCCCACGGCGAGGGCATGTTCTCATCAGCCTCTCTGCGTGCAGGCATTTACCACCGCCTGGGACCAAAGCTAAACATTAACCCACACCAGCTCTGCATTGTCTCCCCGTTTGCAAACCCTCGTGGCTCCCAGTGGCTTTGGTCCTAGACCCTCTCCGTTATTAGTCCCTTTTAAACAGCTTCTGGGCAGCATGATGACATGTTTGGAAACACGGTGGCCTACGTGTGGTGATCCCACCTGGCCGAAACGCCTGGGTCCTCAGCTTCTGCAGGCCTCCTGACTCCAGCAGTACCTGGGAGTCCCTACTTAGGCCTCCGTTGGAGGAGTCTCAAGAGGCTGCTTGTGGCTCCTTCTCCGCCTCGGAGGGGAGAAAAAATGCCAGCCGCGCATTTCCAAAGGGCTTCAGGGGATCAAAGAGCGAAAAGCAAACACTGAGGGAAAATGCGCTATTTATTCTTGGAACAAAGTTACATTGGCAGCTTTGTCCTCACTAGTAATGCTTGTTTTCCTGAAAGGATTTCCTCCCATGGGATTTAACCACCACCACTCGGCTCCTGACCAGCAACTTCTATCTCCCGCCCCTTCCCAGCCGCGCTTTCAGTTTTCTCACAGGCTGGGCAAAAATTAAAGAGATTAAAATCATCCCGGAGAGAAAGTGGGTTAGTGCAGCTGCTGCTGTAAATGCCCGTGTCAGCAATCCAAGTCGGCAGCTCCAGTAAGCTTGGCCATGTGAGTGCTGTCCCGGGCCACAGACGGGCGGATCCCAGAGACTCCAGGCCTCCCTCCCTGGGGGGAGGGGTAAGGAGGCTTCTTCCGAATGAGGAGGGCTGCCCGGTGGAGGTGTCTTTCTTGGGAAGAGCAAATTCATTCTTGTTGTTTGTTCACGGACATTTCTGCTTTTAATTAGGTGAAGAAACAAATTCATTGAAGGTTATGTGGCAGAATAATTTATTGAGATGTTCTTTAATGTGTCCTCTTTGCCGTACCCTTCTCTCCTCTGCCTCAGGAAGGTGGGAAGACCCTGGTGAGCCCTTGTTTTGGGGGGCCCTTGTCTTTGAAAACAGACTTTCCAATAGGAGAAGACATCCTTATTCCTGTTTTTGTTTTAGCTGCCTGCATTCATGGAGGGGAATCACAGTGTGGTTCTGTGCCAGGTGTGGGGGTGAGAGTGGGGGGCGGGAGGATGGGGCTGTGGTAGGGGGCGGGGAGTCTGTGAGTTTCTGAGGGTGTGCATCCTGACTGGAAGCTAAGGGAACCCGTGAACAGGAAACTAAGAACGGGATCACTGGGGTGTCCATGACGTCTGAACACCTGGACCTTGCTTTCCCACAGCACCCACGATGGGTGCTGCTTGGGGCAGGAGGGGTATGGGGATGTAGAAATAACTAGACATTCAGGGCTGTGGCCTTGAGAACATCTGTGGGAAAAAACTCCAAGGCCCAGGCCTCAGCAGACAGAACCTGCCGCCTGGTGGCATGCAGGCTTGGACACTAAACCCAGATGTGGTGACGAGTATAGACCAAGTCTGGAGGACCCTCTTTGCATCTTCTTAATGGTCTAAGCCACCAGGGACCTTCTCCTGACCCTGGGAAGCTGGCATGCCCCAGTAATGACTGAGATTACATTTCCCCATGGAGAGAGTAGGAAGCTCAGGGCAAATCAAACACAATGTAAAGAAATAAAAGAAGTGTGGGATGTCTCTTGCACGCTCATCATGTAGCAGCCCCTATTAGGTGCTAGGCACTGTGCCAAACTCTGGAGCCAGATGGACAAGCACCTACTGTGCTGGAGAGCCTGGGATCCCGGTGAGGCAACGGTGCAGAGCTCACGAGGGAGACATGTCCCGATGCTGTAGATTCTCAGGAGGGAGCACTGCCTCTCTTCGGGGGCAGGGAAGCCTTCTCAGAATGGCTCACCTTTGTTCTGAGTCTTAAAAGATGAACTGGAATTCCTTAGGGGAGGATGGGGGTGGAGTCGAGAACATTTTGTACAAAGGTACAGAAGCGTGAAACAGCAATGACATGTTTGGGAGACTATGAAGAGGCTGATCCGGTGAAAGCATGACAGGTTGTTACTGGATGAGTGGGAGAGGCAGGTAGGGGCCCTGCCGAAGGGCTTTGCATCCCAGGCTAAGGAGTCTAGACTTCATCCGGGAAGAGGTGGGAGACCCCAGAAGGATTTTAGTGACGAGGATGTAAGGATGTATTCATTATGAAGCAAAGCCAGCTAAGGAAGGTCACAAGGAAGGAAGGATCACAAAGATAGGAGGGGTCGTAGGAGATGGACAAGCTCAGAAGGGAGGGTAGGAAGGGTGTGCAGACAGAAGGGGCCAAGAGTGGGCAATCCTGCAGGGAGGTCAGCAACACCAGCTCAGGGGCAGCCCCTGGAATTTGACATTTGGGGGCTATTGGTGACGTGGGCGAGGGCGGTTTCAGTGGAGGGCTGGGGACAGACCAGACGACAGTGAGTTGAGGATTGAATGGAGGTTAAGAAAGTAATGATAGTAAACACATCCGTTTGTTTGAGACATTTCGTTATGAAAAGAAATATATGGAAAAGTATCAATACATGGGTACATAATGTAGAAGCCTTATCTAATAATAATTTATTAATGTGCTTTAAATGATGGAGCAGGTTCAGGCACGTTCAGGGTTGAGGGAAAGGAGGCAGTGGGAAGATCAAAGACAAGGGAAGAGGTAATAGCGTGAGGAAGAATGTTCTGGCAAGCAGGGGCTTGAAGCACAGTGAAGACCCCTGACCTGACCAAACTTCTCATGTGCCCGGGGGGGTTCAGGTCACACATCTGTGTGGAAGCTCTGTCGTCCTGCGCATCTCATCACAAGTAAACCCTATGCTTCTGAGAAGTGCAGTAAACCATTAAAAATAAAGCAAATGGATCGTATGGTAAATACATTAATCAAACTCGCTAATTTGAAGAATGCCAGGTGTGGACATTTAAGTGAAGCCAACGAATCAAGCCTTTCATTTTCATTTATTATCTCTTCTTCTGTTAGGATCATAATCTTAGACTCCTTGTTCACGTCCAAAGTAGATCCCAAACTCCATCCACTGTGCCCAGATACAGAGGGCTGACGTGTCGCTGGTGGCAAGTATCAGTTTAATAATGGAAATCACTCTGATTTAAGCACCAGGGTAATGAACAGACTGCCATCCATTTGGTTTGATTACATCTAGTACACCTGTGCATAAGGACACCATGTTCCAGAACTTGCTACCATGAAATTTATGAACCAGAGAACGGGGTAGATGATGTGCTGCAGGGTGTGCACAAGTTCAGGACCCCCTCAACCATCTGGCTAGTGCAGAAATTTAGAACCACTGCAGGTAGTCTTGTAAGGGACCGCTGAAAGAGGACTCAGTGTCCAGTTCCATTATGCTGGTAGGTTGAGCTACTTTAATTTAAGATATTTAATTTACTTATTTATTTAAGAGAGAGAGCGAGAGCACACATGAGCAGAGGAGACAGAGGGAGAGCGAGAGAGAAACTGAAGCTCACTCCGGGCTGAGTGTGGAGCCTGATGCCAGGCTCGATCTCACAACCCTGAGACCATGACCTGAGCCGAAACCAAGAGTCGGTCACTTAACCAACTGAGCCACCCAGGTGCCCCTTTAATTTAAATTTTATACTTTGTTCGGGACTCTAGTGTTTCTTATTTTTCTAAAAATGTGACTTTTTATTTGCCACATCTGAAGTGTAATTTTTTAATAGGTCACGAGACTGAAATTATAGTACAATGTCTCCGTTTTATAATGAGTCCATGATATTTTCAATATAAAAGTAGAAAGATATTTATCTTCTAGATACTTTTTAGGGTCATACATATTGTGGCCAAAAGGTCTAACTTGCCTTGTCTTAGAGATTAACTATTAGCTATTTCATTAGGCATGCTTCACAGTTCCATCTTTTCATGTTTTTATAATTGAAACCTCTCACTTTTACAGTGGCTTCCTATTGGTTAGAGAGAGAGAGTGTTTATATGGATGATTTATTGAAGTTCCATTCATGTTTATTTAACCCTGTTGGCCGAGATGAAGGAAGGAAAGGAGGTGTCAGCCCGCACATGAGAATCTCCCTATGGAAAATGGGGGGGGGGAAGACACAAAATTTATACTAAGCTATGTTTATGGTTTAACTGGTGGATATGTGTTGTTGATTCGAGACCCATCATTAATCAGAGGTAAGGTTGTATTGGGCAACAGCCACTGGCTAGAGAAATATTTTGATTTCTACTCCAGTACTCCAAGTAAGACACAGTGGTTGAGCCAAGAGTATTTAGACTTCAACTCTTCTGACTGGGGCCCGGGAGGAAATAATTCAGTAAGAGATAAGCCTCCACTTTGAAACAGAAGAGAGACCATGCTTCATTGATGCTTTCTTCTCATTCTCTCATCCCTTTTGAGCACAAAGCATTTTAAGAAAGGTGGGGGAGGTGATTAGCACACTTATTAGCAGGCGGGGTGGGGGGACCCATCTGTTCAGTTTATATTCCCTGGGTTATTTTCTATTAAAATTTCTTTGAAACCCCTGACTGCATCCCCTCATATTCCTGTGTACAGGTAAAACTTCACTTGGGGAAAAGGAAGAGAAAGCCTGGGAACATGGATATTATAATTTGGTTGTATGCATCTGGGAACTAGAACTTCAGAGAGGACATACTGTCAATATTGATTGATTTGGTGATTAAAGGCATCCATTAGACCTTGTACAAAGCTGGTGAAAGTTTGTCCTAGATGTGTTCGGTGCTTCGGTGTCTGGGAGGTGTTAGTAGCTGATACTATCAAAGGAGTGGTTTCATCTCGGCAGGGTGTCATGGAATGAATGAATTGAAATGCCATCTGGTTAAATGACTATCCGTGGGCCTTCACAGAAATCCCATTGCTTTGCCAGGGAATGTGATGGCAAAAGTGAGACGGTGCGTTCAAAAAAAGAAAGAAAAAGAAATCGTCCTGCTTCTCCAAACTCACATTTTATACAAGTACCCATCTTCTTTTCAAGTTCACTTTTGTAAGATGAGTAAATGTGAAATGACCATAGGGCAAAGCATTAAAAAAAAAAAAAAAAAATCTCGGCCTCCCAATTTTCCCGAAGTGACATCATTAATGGTGACACATTGGTGTCTCTGTCTGTACATCCATTAGCCTCTCATTGGGCCATGAGGCAATTTCCTTTGTCTTTCATCGTTCGGTTTACATGACTGCCTTGCTCTGACGTTCCTGGAGATCATTTACTACTTCTGGAATTCATAAGCACTGGACTTTTGAAGGCTTCTTGTAAATAGCAGTGCCGTAGGAGAAGGGGCAAGGATTCTGGTTTCAATCATTTGGACTTTCTTGGGATCGAACCAGATTTCCTACCCTTGACCATGTGGGGATGACCTCACTCACTCAAGGCTGAGATAAGTCTAGGGATTTTTGTCAGTTTGGCATTGTCTTAACGTGCTTCGGACAAGGGAGTGATTTCAGTATTTTCCTTTTCCTGATGACTTTTGGAAACCATCCTCTACTTGACTGAGCTTCTTACTGTTTTGTAAGTTTCTCATCTGTTAGGACCTAGATTTTGTCTCCGCATTTCCTATAGAAGTGGTTTTTAAAACTGACTGCATATTTTAATTACCTGTAGAAGTTAAAAAAAGAAAAAAAAAGTCCCACCTCTAGAGATTCCGATTCAACTGGTCTGGTCTGAAGCCCAGACTGTTATTTTAAAACGCTCCCCAAGTGAGGACTGAGTGTCAAGTGTAGGTTGTCTACAGTGTTTGGACAATTTCCTGTGGAGGGCAGGTGGTCTCCAGGAAATGACAGTTAACTGAACTGCATTGATAGATAAATGGGTTACACGGGGACAGACGGTTTGGGGTGAGGACATATCTAGACATACCTCATTGCAGCTTATTTTCGGGTGGAACCATAGGGGCGTGAAGGTCTCACCTTAGGTCAGCTGGTAGCTTGGCCTTATTTTGGTGTCTGCCTTTGGGTGTTGGGCCTTAATTTCCTTATCAATAAAATGGGGATAATCAAAGTCTGAGGTTATATTTTTGTTTGAGGCAACACCAGTAGTAAAAATCTGCCACAGTGAACTCTGGGCAAAATGGTCATATTGCTGTCATAGCAACACGGGTGGGAGTTGGGGAAGTGGCACCAGCAGCAATGCGTCTGGGGGCCTGGGCAAACAGAAGCGAATCCATGGGGCTCAGCGAGGGATCACATAGGGATCCTCTTACACAATCCTGGCATCATGATGTTGCCAAAGGAATGCCACAGCACTCCCCCCGCCACACACACACACACTCGTGGTTAAAATGACCACAAGTCCTCTGGGCTAACTGAAGGGACCTTGTCCTGAGTTGTCTGTTTTATAGCCCATGACACCAGCGTGTGGGTGGTGGAGCCCCGCTCTGAGCACCAGCGCCTTGGGCGCCCTGCATCCTCTACAGGGAGGACTAGGCCTGCTGGTGGCCACACCAGCAAGGCTGCTCACGCCAGAGCCCAGTTCACAGCCCCGGGCCTGGCCATGCCGTGGTTACTTCATGTCCTGGTTTCCTGGGATGAACCTTTTTCTAACTCCCCACCCCGGGCTGGAACTAGAGCCGCACGCCGTACCTGTGCAGACAGACTCCCTCCTGCCTCCGTCCCTGCCCAGCTAGTCCTCTGGATCTCAACCCTGCCTTGTGTTCTCACCCACCTCCGCCCTTCAGGCCAGTCCAGCAGACCCTCGGGGACCAGGGGCAGCAGCTCTGCCAGGCGCCCACTGAGCATCTGCCCTGGCCCGGCACGGGGGCGTGAGGCCCCTTCCTCACGTCTGACCCGAAGTCTGAAACACTGTGTTGTGTAATGCTATTCTTCTTCTTTTTTTAAAGATTTTATTTATTTGAGAGAGAGAGAGAGCATGAGCAGGGTGAGGGACAGAGGGAGAAGCAGCCTCCCTGCCGAGCAGGGAGCCCGACTCAGGGCTCCATCTCAGGACCCTGGATCATGACCCGAGCTGAAGGCAGACACTTAACGCACAGAGCCACCCATTACACCGCCCCGGTGTCATGCTATTCTTTAATTATGTCCTCCTAGAGATGGAAAGTAGATCTCCTCTTTTATGATAGTGGTGCTATTAGTGAAGTTCTTCTCATCTTGGGATAAATAGCCCCATTTACTTTCAATTTCTCTCAGTCTGCAGGTTACATCCCCTCACCTCCTCTCAGGCTATGGGGTGTCCAGCCACACACACAAGACCTTAATAAAAAGGCAATCACGGACAACTATTTTTCAGGTGGGAAAATGAGGCATAGAGAGTTTTGATGATGTGTAACCATACAAATGAATGGGACTTGAAGGAAGGACTCTCTTTTCCCTGGAAGGGGCAGGGTCGGGGGGGCAGGGGTGGCGGGGGACGGGGTACTAGAGGAGCTGCAAGGACAAAAAGAGCTTCCCTTCATGATGCCTCAGTAGTCTCGTTTATAAAATAAGAAAACAGGAGTGCTTCATCTGTCAAGACGCTACAAGGATGGAAAGAAATACAGGTGAAAAGGCCGGGCGCAGGGTCTGGCCACTGAGAGGCTAGTCCACGTAAAAGGCACACACATGCACGCGCGTGTGTGGCCACGAAGCCAGTAGCTTGCAGGAGTCTCAGCCCGTGGGCTGCCTTGGGTAGCTTCTGGACACATCTGTTTCTGTAGGACCCTGGGGCAATCACTCCAGAGCCATTCCTCCAAAGCTGATCTCTACGCAAGGATGTATGTTCTGGAGAATGGCGCACAAAAGACCCCCAAGAGGCCTCAGGAGCCTTCTATGTTGAGCTGCACAACCAGAGGCAGGGGGTGCCTCTATATCTGTGGTTCCTACAACCAGCTGGGGTGCAGGGGCTCCACAGTACCTTCTTCATTATAATGAAATGAGCTGATCCTAAGCAGGGTATTTAGCCCAAGGCCTTGTATGCACTAAGTATTCAACAAATGTTAGCAGTTCTTAACAGCAGTTGTTTTAAATCCAAAGCTAGGTTCATGGGTCAGGGTATTTCCAGATATCCTTCCTCCAGTTTAGGGGGACAAATGAAGAGGCCCTGGATTAGGGCCAGACTATGGTAAGTCTATGCCATCTCCTGGCATCAGTGTATTTAATTATTTATTCATATATTTGGCACAGATTTATTGAACACCAATTATGTGTGTGGCCCTGTGCTCAGCACACAATCCTTGGATTCCTCTTGTTCATGCATGGCTGTGCACGGGGCCGGTGTACACAAGACTAAGACCAGGAAAACCCACTTGTCAACATCGCCTTCCATCTGCCTGCTGATAAAGCTGGAGAGTTAGAAGCTCTGATCGTGGCACCTTGCAGGTTAGTCAGGTGTGTATTTTACAGATAAGGAGCCTGAGGCCTGAGAGGGGAGTACGTGCCCAAGTCCAGAGAGTAATTTAGGGGCCATCTGAGGCTAGAATCTGCTTTCCTGATTAAGTTTAGGAAACAAGGGCCCTTTCCAGCAGACCGGTCGACTCTGTGTGAGAGCGAGATAACTAGTCTTTAAGTTTGCATTTACACGTGGGTGTTCTTTCCCTTTCTGAAGAGGTGCATTTCAAGGTTAAATGAAGTAGCTCTCGAACAAGTCTAGAACAGTGGTTCTCCAACTCTGTATTAGATCATCTGGAAAGCATTTCAAAAGGAGATCACCCCAAACCAGTTAAATAAGTATTTGTGGGGGTGCGGCAGGGGCCTCACACTAGTTTTTAAAGCTCCCCAGGTGTGTCTCATATACGGGAGGGGCTTCACAGTCTAATATGCAGTCATTCCAGTACACGGTCAGTGGTCTAGAGAGCAGTGCTTCCAAAATTCTAGTGCATATTTGAATCTCTGGAGGTCTTGTGAAAATGCAAATTCTGATTTGGTAGGTCAAGTGGGACTGGCAAGTCCTGATTTCTAATAAGCTACCAGTTGATGTCAATACTGCCAACCTCAGGAACGCCCACCCTTGGGTAGCGGAGCCAAAAGACACGCTGGATTCTGTTCCTCCACCGGTCACTGGTTACTCCAGCCTGAGGTGTGGACGTTACCTCTTCCCGTCATCCTCTCCTTCTCTGCACCCAGCAGCTCTTGTCACCAGGTCCTGTCAATTCCACCCACTGCTCCCTGCGGCTCCTATCCGTTCTTGATGGACTGATTCGACATTCTCTTCCCTTTTTCCCCACCACCGCTCCCTTCTCTGGCCACGATCTCTGCCAGACGGCCTCCTCATGGGGCTTTCTCATTCCTTCTTGCCTCTGCCCACGCTGTCTTTACTCCATAGAAGCCTCTTCCAGTCCCTGACCTCTCTCTTAAGAGACCACCGCATCCCTGGACCTCCTCTGTGCTTGCACCTGTCACCGACGACGGCTGTCAAGGAACAACATGCCCTTCTGGTTCATTTCTGCGTTTCCAGCGCCCAGCTCAACGCAGATCGGGCTCTCAATGAATAGTTGCTGAATTTAACAAACAAAACCTCAACTCTGAACGAGCACGGCCAAACAAAGACCTCAGCTGCTCTCCTTCTGATCAAAATGAACATTCCTTCGAGATTATGTATCAGGCTTTAAACACCCCACTGGAAAAAACAAAAGTTGATCAAATTTAACAAAGTAAGTACTTATATCCTGTCTGGGTTGGGTGGTTTAATCGGGGCTCAAAGCAGGAGACGGGACAGGAATGAGAGGATGGATGCTGGCAAGAGCTTGGAGATCTGCTTTCAAATCTGGACTCGTCCCAGCAGGGGGAAAAGGCGAGAGCTCCGGGACAGGGTGGAGACAGCCGATGGGGAACCTTCCGGGGCCCTGGAGAGAGTCGGAAGCGCGCGGAGGCAGGCAGGAGTTGGGGAGCGGGAACTAACTTGGCGTGGAGGGAGGCGCCGCACGCCGCAGCCGTTCAGGTTTCGCGTCTTTCCAGCGCCCACATGGGCCGCGGGCTTGGGGAAGGGGGCGGGGGAGAGGGAGGGCAGGTCCGGAGCCGAGGGGGTGGAGGAGGAGGGAGACCGAAGGAAATGAGACAACCTTTTCCTCCCACTGACTCGGGCTCCTCCAGAGTCTGCGGGGCTCGGTGCGACCGCCCGTGAGCGCCGAGGCCAGGACCCCGCGCCGGCCCCGGCGGCTCCTCCACTGGGATTTCTCTCCAAGGCGTCAGCGCCCGCCCAAGTCCCAGGCGCCGCTTTGCCGCTTCCTCCCCGCGGCGATCGGCTCCCGGTCCCCCGGCTCGGCCCGGCGCGCCCCGAGCGCAGCCCCCGGAAGTGCGCGCCGGCGGCCCCGGCGAAGGTAAGCGGCGCCCGAGAGCGCGCCCAGGGCGCAGGGGCGCCAGGCATCCCCAGCTGGCCTGGGCCTCCCCGGAGCGCCCCCTCTTCGGAAACACCCAGAGCACTTCTGACCTGAGGCCGCTGCTTTGTTCCTGACCCCCTGCCCAGGTGTTGCAGGCTGGGTCCCCCAAAGAACTCGGCTTCCAGCCCTTTCTTTTTTGCCTCCCCTTCCTCCTCTTTTCCCGTTGCTTCCCCCGCCCCCAGCTTCTTTTTCTCGACCCGCAAACTCTCAGCTCTCTGCCTCTGCAGCCTGGTTTCGGAGAGCGGGTTCTGCCCAAATCTCGGCGCTTCGCTTTGCCCGAAATTTCTGTGGCGCGCGTTGAAACTCACGGATCTCGCTCCTTTTGGAGGCACCCAGCTCGCCGTGCGCTTTTGGCGACCCCCCAGGACCCTGAAATCAGAGCGCACTGGGGAGTCGAAAGGCTGTTGGCGCCCCCTAAAGCCTCAGTGGGGCGCTCTGCTGGTGGAGAGGGGCGCAGTCCGCTCCTTGCCGCTCTGGCCCGGTTCCCCAGGATTGGAAGGAGTGGGGGGAGCACTCGATCCCCGGCGCAAGGGAGGCGGGGAGGTAATGAGGATGGCTCTCTGAGGGAGAGGAGGGCCAGCCGCATGGTGCTAGCTTGCCATTTTGCGCTTATTAACTACCTGAGTTCTCACATCAAGCCTCTGAGTAGGGACTCCCCCTGTTTTACAGACGGGCAAAATGAGACGCAGAGAGGTTAAGTAATGTGTCCAGGGCCACACAGCTGGGAAGGGGCCCAGCCAGGATCTGGGTACCAGCTGATTTATACCACACATCCCACGTCCAGCCCTACAGAGGGTTTCCTCTATCCAGAGTGAGCAGGAACCTGTCATCTCCCTCTGGCTCATACCATGGAGAATCAGGCTTTTTCTTTTTTGAGCAAATGCATCTTGATTCTATTCAAATCCAAACGATTTATTTAGTACCTACTGTCTTCACAGTTCAGTGGCAAGCCCTGACGTTTCACCTTTGAACCTCACTCTTTCATCCTCTTCCCATCATCCAGTCTCTCAAGAAATATATAATTCTGCCCCAGAAGGCTGGCCTGAATCTCTTTCTCGACAGGCAGTTCAGCTCAGTGGCTAAGAGCCCAGGCCCTGGAGACAGACCACCAGCGTGTGAGTCTGGCTGGGGCCCTCCTGTACCTTTCTTTCTGCGGCTGGACTTCCTCATCTGTAAAGTAGGGTCGGGAGGATTTAAAGCAGTTGTTCTCAACCTGGGTTTCCATTTTTTGCCTCCTAAGTGACATCTGGCAATGTCTGGAAACATTTTTGGCTGTCAACATGTAAGTGGGGGAGGATGGTGTTCATCTGGTGGGCAGGGGCCAGGGATGCTGCTTGAATAGCCTATAATGTTCAGGACAGCCCCCCACAGCAAAGAATTAGCCAGCCCCAAATGTCAGTGGTGCCGAGGTGGAGAAACCCTGGTGTGATGTATCAGTTCATGAAGGGTGCTATTATTCCCAGCTCTCATCCTCTTATCTGCTCCAGTTTGGCCGATTATGCCAGCCTCTGTCCCCAAATCTCCTCTCAGTCCCGTGCCCGAATTCTGTTGTTCAAACCACAGCAGGCTGTGTGACTGCATTGTCTTAATATGGTCGTTGGCTCCCCAGGGCTAACAGAAGGGATGGGGCGCTGCGGATGGTTTACAAGCACCAAAGCTAGATCCGCACACACTCAAGTTTGAGAATCGCTGTCTTGCAGGGCCCCATCTTATCCTCCGCTGTGGGCTCACACGGCTGTTCATGGTAAGGCCCCACCTTACCTTCCCAGCCTCGCCTTAGTTACATCTTGAGGTGCCTGCCATACCACCACCCAACTTACTGTTTCAGTATTCTAGGTCCTGACTTTTTGGAATGCCCTTCCTCCTCCTTGGCAAATTCGCCATCATTCTCTGAGACTTGAGCTCCAGTCCCCTGCCAGTGTAGCATTCCTCACTTCCCGAAGCAACTCTGTCACTCCCTGCTGCCCCAGCTCGGGCCCTCCACTGCCTTTTTCTTTCAGTGTCCCTTCCCCATAGGGATCCCTGGCTCATGCCCACACTGGTCTCTGGGTACCTTGTACCTAACACAGTGCTGGACTCGTGTTGGTGGTTAAGCTTGCGGGCTTTGGAGTCAGGCTGCGTGCGTTCAAATCCCAGCTTTGCCACTTATCAACTCTGTGACCTTGAGCAAGCTGACTCAGTCTCTCAAAGCCTTATTGGTAAAATAGGAAGAAATGATCGTCTTCGCTGCAGACTGGCAGAACGAATGAATGGGGTAATACCGACTGCCACTCCCATGCCAGGACAGGGTTCAAGTTTAGCATTTTATGTTTTTACTCATTTAATCCTCACAACGAACCTTTAAAGTTCGAACTGGTGGTGCCCCGTTTTCTCGACAAAGAAACGGAGGCAGAGAGAGGCTGAGCAGTTTGCACCAAGTCACACAGCTGTAGGGCCAGGATTCACATGGACTTCTGGCCTGTGGCACACACACGCTTCACGCTCAGCAGGTAGAGGATTTAGCTCGGTCCTCCCCATAGAGTAAGCGCTCAGTAAACACGAGCTGAGGTTTGTGGTGTGCGTTGATAAGAGCCGAAGTTCATTGGATTTCCCACCCCTACCACACCTGTGATCCACGACTGTGCCATGATTTTCACGGCTCCTGTTCTTTTCCTCTCCTCCTTGCCCGGAGCCCAGCCTCAGAGGGACGGCACATTGGGGTCAGTCCTCTGTCACAGTGCCGGGTCAGCACCAGTGAACTTGATGCTAAATGGAGCCTTAAGTGTGCCGTAGGTCAGGGTCAGAACAGCACTAAGTCTTTGGGGAGGAGGGCGTGGAGTCAGTACACCTGCCTGGGGGAGAGAGATGCAGACTTGGGGTGACGAACTGTCTGACTCCAGCTTTGTCCTTTCCAAGCCCATGCCCCTTGCAGTGTGCAGCCAGCACGTAAGTGTTGGTGAAAACCATCAACGAACATGTGATGGGTGGGTGAATGCCACCAGCTGGCTCTCCCACCTTATCTTGATCAGGTGCAGAATACATTTACTCTCCAAGTGTTAAACGGACCATTTATATAGTCAAGGTAAAACCTGCTAAGAGAATTTAATGACCCAAAGGGGGTTTTGGAGAACCAGGTCTGGAACTGGTCACTGACCTCCTAGTTGAGTTGTGTGTGATATTGGATACCAGGTTTACAGGTGATCGCTTCACCAACTTGGAATCTTTTATTTCCCTGAATCCAGCACTGCCTTTGAAAGCTGAGCCCCTTCCTCACTGTTCCCTTGGACATTTGCTTTGTAGGCCAGATGGCCTTGCACAAATACCTGCATGTTTGTGTATTCTGGCTTCTTCCACAGCTGACCCGCACAGCTATGGTCCCCCTGAGTTTGCTTCATTTTGGCAGGTTGTCCCCCAGACTTCAGTGGGATGAGGTTACCTGGTATGTGCAAGGCCTTGCGTTTTGTTAGGGGTCACAGAAATACTCTAATAAAGTTGCCTTTAAGGATGGAACAAGGTGAGAAGCTCCCTGTCCATCAAGACTTTAGAGACCCCTCAGGTCCCCTGTAGCACTGCCTTTTCCCTTCCAGACACCACACTCTTACTGCTTCCTGGCACTAGCCCCTCTCTTGGGTCACCAGCTGGCTGATCTGAGAAACAGATTCCCCTGGGGGCTAATTACTGCGGTAAGGTCAGACCCAAGATCTTTGGGGCATCACCTGCATTTTCACTGAGGCCCACAACATTACACCTTGGCTGCCATCTTGAGTAGCACCTCTTCACCTACCAGCAGGCAGATTCTTCATGAAGCTGGTTCCTGCTTGGGTGTCTGGTTCTAGGGAAAGCTACCTCCCGCTGTTCAGGTCTTGGGCTATGTTCCCTGTGAAATCTACCTCCACTGTTTGCCTCTAGGTGAAAATCTTTTTTGGTGCTGTAAGGGGCATTTGGTTTAGACTAAACTAGATGGGATCTTAAGTGTCAGGGTGGGCTTGGACTATGCATGGGGTGAGTGGCTGGTGTTGGGTGCCAGAGACACAAACATGAAGAGGTCATGGTCCTTATCATCATGGTCATAGTCCATGATGTGT
The DNA here is from genome assembly GCF_037043125.1 of Eumetopias jubatus. Taxonomy (NCBI): domain Eukaryota; kingdom Metazoa; phylum Chordata; class Mammalia; order Carnivora; family Otariidae; genus Eumetopias; species Eumetopias jubatus. The sequence continues at coordinate 48,438,507 of NW_028274815.1, forward strand.
GAGGGACACATGAACAGGTCATCAGACTGTCAAGTGGGGAAGAGATAAGAGCAGAGAATTGGGGGCCAAAAGGCACCAGCCACGAGGGAGTCAGGAGAGGTTTCAGAGAGAAGAGGATATTGGAGTTGGGTCTAAATGGAGAAGTAGGAGCTTGCTGGGTTTGGCGGGGGGCGGGGGGAACTAGTGAGCATGGATGTGACAGACAGGAGACTGCATGTATGTGGTACAAATCCTAGGAAGGGCCTGACAGAGGCCAAGGTGTGTGAAGATGGGGGCTGGTGATGGGGCCTGGGGCGGGGGGTGTGACTAAATTTTCAGCCATCAGGAGTCTGTTCCTGTTTGTTGGGAGACAGTGGAGGGGCATTTTAAGCTCAGGTGTACTGAGCTCTTTGAATGATGGCTCTCCTGTTTCTACTGGCCTGTTTCCTCCAGGACAATGGGACCAGAGCCCAGGGGTAGTGGGAGGGACATCCTTAGTAAGCAAAGAAACCGTCTCACAAATGAAGGTGCAGTGGTGGTTGTGGGTTGTTTTGTTCTTTTCAAGCCCTGGCTGATGAACTATGTGGATGGCCCCTCCTGAGTCTGGGCTTTTGAACGTTACCTTTAGAGCATCCAAAAGTCTGAAACAATTGTTAGGTTTCTCTGGACTTAGAGAGGGAGGGAGGAGGAAAGGAGAGAGAGGGGTGGGGTGGGGGTTGTTGATCAGCTCTGCTTTACATGAAATCCAGCACGTGGCCTCGTAGATCAACCGCCAGGGCTGCCATGTTCCCTGGGTGCGAGCTGTCTTCACATTTGCAGTGCTCTTTGATCCCAAAGCATTTTGCAAAGGGATCACCACAGGTGATGGGTACATATGCTTACTGATTGGACCATGGAAATAGATGTTTCTGTAGGTCATCCCAAGACTTCCCTCATTTACTCACCACTCAGTGACCACCTGGCACATAGGAGGCACTCAGTAAGTGAGAAATGAGTGGATGAATGTCCTAGCATATAAGTCCCCTTCTGACCGTCAAGATGCTCATGCCTGACTGGAGAGATCGACAAGAAACCCAACCAACACAGCCCCGTGTGCTAGCGCCGCGACAGAGAAGACATGGGGGCAGAGGCAGGCTCCATCATGGGGTCAGGGAACAGAGCCCAGGGGAAGGGTGGTCCCTTCTGAGGAGCAACATCCCTCCAGGGCAAGCGGCTAGTAGGCGATAATTAATAGTAGCCCCCAGGGGTGGGTGCCAGCACCCGTGTTAAGGACTTGACTTGCGCTGCTCGCAACCACCTTTTTTTTTTTTTTTAAAGATTTTATTTATTTATTTGAGAGAGAGACACAGTGAGAGAGGGAACACAAGCAGTGGGAGTGGGAGAGGGAGAAGCAGGCTTCCCACCGAGCAGGGAGCCCGAGGCGGGGCTCAGTCCCAGGACCCTGGGATCATGACCTGAGGTGAAGGCAGACGCTTGACAACTGAGCCACCCAGGCGCCCCTCACAACCACCTTCTGAGGTGGGTGTTGGAGGAGGAATCAGGATCCCACCCACAGCTGACAGGCAGACCTGGGATCCAATCAGGCCCCTGGACTTGAACCCTTCGCCACTGCCCCAGTCAGTTTCGGGACGGTCATGTGATCGTCGAAGATGCTTTCAGGCCATCTGGTTTGCAAGAAGGCACGTTCAGGTGTGTGGGTTGTGGGGGTGAGTTGGGAGTGAGAATGACCGCGTCCTCCTCCTTTCCCCCCTTCCTGTCCCCTGCCTGGAGTCTGCAGCCTTGCCTCGCCGGGAGTTTGAAGCAGTTGGAAGCTCTCTGCTCTGGGGATCAGCACCTCTGTCCTCCTCTCGCCTCGTCTTTGATCATCCGGGCAGCTTGCACTTTGTCCTCTAAGATGAGAGGAGGCGGAAATGCTGCTCAGCAGAGAAGTAACCGTAAACTTGTGTGGGGAAGGAAGGCTTTTTACAAAACACCTGCTGCAACGTAAGCCTCTCCCCTTTGCCCTGCGCCCTCCTGCCGTGTCATTCCTACGGTCAGTAGCCGCTGGGAACAGATGTCAGGGGGTCTTGTTTCTGCACAGGGACCCCTGATCAAAAGGGCTGCCTAAGCTGTCTTCCTCCGGCACCGCCGCAAACACAGCTGACACGTCCTTTTACTCGCTCACCTTGTCGGGACAAGACAGGCCACGGCAGCCCATGGGAAGGGACAGGAAGGGTCTCTTACTGGAAGACATGTGCATTATTTTCCGGGAGCTCCTGTCCTTTGTGCCACTTGGGTGAGCGTGCTCTGACAGCAGCTCCCTTCCGTGCTCCCGTGAGATGTGCCGGCGAGCCTGTGGGTGGGCAGAATGAGCACTGGAAGGGGAGTCGGCACTGACAGTTTTCTGCTGTGTGGACCTGGTCCCTTTGAGTCAGTTACGTGGGGCAGGGATGGTTGGCCTGGAGATTCTCCGGCAGTAGACCCTGCCGCGTGTCAAAGCAAGGTGCATTGCGAGGATGTTGCAGAAATACAGAAAACACTGACCTGGATGGTTAGACGCCCGTGACAGTGGAGGGCGTCCCTGGGGATGTAGGCTTGCACTCGCCGAGACAGCTTTGTGGCTGTGCTGTGTCTGCTCAGCTGAAGCTGTCAGTGTTTGCTGCACCCTGTGTGACAGGCACAGTTCTAGGCCCTGGGGACATAGAGAAGAACAAGATACTCTTTTTGCTCAAGAACCTCAGCAGTCCAGCATGGACACGGGACACTCAGAGATAGGAATTCAGCATTTTGCTATCCAATCTCTCTCATTAAAGTAGGTTGTCTGGATGCAAGACATATGTAGGTCTTGTTGATTCCCGAATCCCTGGAGGCTACCATGAGCTCTGGCATAGAGTAGGTGCTCGATCAATGACTGTTGTGCCACTGTAAAATTCTGTGCTAGACACACTCACTGAGTGTGGTAGGCATCCAGAGGAGGGGCACCGACACTCAGCTTGGATAGCAGGTGAGTCCAAGAGGACATGTGTCCAAGAGGCTGAGATGGAGGAATCCAGGCTGAGGAGAAGGCCATCATAGGCAGAGAGACCAGGAAGAGGTACTGTCCGGCCAGGTGAGCAGGTAGGCTGTGCTCCAAGAAAGCAAGGGAGTGAGTGTGGATGGAGAGAAGGGAGGCAGATCTGTAAACGAGCAAGGGGGCCACTTCGGGAAGAGTCTTGCTGAAGAATTTGGATTTTATTCTGTATGCACTGGGGAGGTACTACAGGATTTCACACAGGGGAGAGACTGGGTCAGAGTTTCATTGTAAAAATAGAGCCCTCTGGCGATAGAGCCGAAATTGGAGAGGAATGAGATAGGGGCAGGAAGACCAGTTAGGACACCACTGTAGTTTCAAGAGTGGGAAAAGCCTGGGGTTGGGAGTCAGACAGACCTCTGTCCACATCCCCGCCCCACAGCGTCTTTGCGTCTTTGTGTAACAGGCTATTTATTAAACCTCTCTGAGCTTCCCCGTCTTCTCATCCGAAGACAGGGACTCCCAATTTCTCTGTCATGGATGGGTGGTGTTCAGAATTATGTAGATGAAGTATGTGAGGTGTCTGCGACCGTGACTGATCCATAATCAGTATGTTATGATAGTGGTGAAAATTATTTTTAGTAGTATGGTTATTTATTGTCACCCAGTGAGAAATAATGAGGCTCTAGAGACATTGGCCATAAGGGTGGGGGATTGGCCACAGGCTCAAGAAGTACTTTGGCAATAAAGTTGATAGAGTTTGGTGACTGATTGCGCGGGGGAGTAAGGGAAGGGCAGGAGTCTAGGATGGCTCTGGGATTCTGGCCTGGACAACCAAGAGGAAAGACAGTGGGGCTGTGCATTAGGACACTTGATGGTGAGGAGGAGGGGGAGGAGGGGGAGGAGGTGGGCGGTGGATGGAGGGAGCAGCATCTGCAGGAAAAGATGATGAGCTCAGTTTCAGACAAACTGAACCTGAAGCATCTTAGGGATGGCCAGGGAGACAAGTCTAGTGGGCACATGGTTTGTAGGTGTGACGTTCAGGAGAGAAGTCTTAAAGAGGGTTCAAGGGCAAACTTTTAACAAGAGGTAATGAAATCATGGTGTGGCTCAGTTGCCCAAGGAGAGGGAGAGAGCATGGGAAGAGAATTAGGATGGCTAATGCTTATTGAGTCTATACTGTGTGTTCTAAGTACTTGATGTGCCTTAGTCCTCTCAACAACCATTGTCAGGGAAGACTATTATTGTACCTGCTTTATAAATGAATAAATGGAGGCATAGGGACAGTAGGTCACTTGCCCGAGGTCATACAGCAATAAGTAATAGACCTGGGATATTAGCCCAGGCAGTCAGATCCAGGCCTGTGCTCTCTGTCTGTACCAGACTGCCTCCGAGAGTGGGTGGCCTCTGAGGGAGGGGCAGGGGAGGGCCTTGTGAAGGCGGCGGGGAGGGGCCAGGCGGAGAGGCAGGAGGAGATGGGAGACTGCTGTGTGGAAGGGGAGAGTGTCCAGGAGGGAGGAATCAATTACACCAAATGATGTGGAAATCCACTAAGAAAAGAAGTGGAATATCCATGGATTTGGGAATAGGGGAGCTATTTGTGACTTGGTGAGGGGAGTTTGAAAGATGAAGTGGCCTAAGGAACAAATGTGAGGTGAGGAGGTGGTGATATCAAGTGTAGGCAATTCTTTCCAGAAGCTTGGCTTTGGAAGTAACAGGAAAGAGGTTTTGAGTAGAGGGAGTGTTTCAGAGATAGAAAGATGTGTTACTATATACAAGGGGAGGGACAGAGCCAGAGTGGGCCCCACAGAGTGGCTGTAAATGCGCTATACACACTGGGAGAATCTCTATGTTATTTTTCTTTTTCAGATTTTTAATATTTCTCCCCATGTTCCAGACAGCTTCCATGTGGATGTTTGGAGATCACTAAAGAAGCTCCTGATAGGTGTTTACGATCTTTAGCTTTTGTTAGGAGGAGTAGAGAAAGTTTTTCACAGTGCCCAGTGTGAGTCATCATGTGTGCTTAAATCCAGATCGTATCAGATTCATGTATAATACATCATCTACTGAATTTGTCTTTGAAATATTCTCTGAGAGAGCACAGTGTGCTGGGGCTCCACATCACGTGTCTCTTGTCCATTTCAAAGCTGGTGCCCCTTCCCATCCCCACACTGTGCTGGGAAAGGAGATCGGGGTGAAGGTGAATCTGCAGGAGACAGAGTTGCTTGGATCTTATAGGAATTGGAAGACTATTATAAGGTGGTTTGCTGGGGTGACAACCCTACACTTAGAATGACCCTAGATGATTTGGCTACTGCCGTTGAAGTTCTTAATAATGGACTAGATGGACATTTCCTTATAAACGCTTTATTACCAGGCTTAAAGGACACAGGCCCAACAGGCCCTGAGAAGATACATTTATCTAGAGCCAAAGACAATCTCTGTGTTTTTTTTTTTTAAAGATTTTATTTATTTATTTGAGAGAGAGAGAATGAGAGATAGAGAGCATGAGAGGGAAGAGGGTCAGAGGGAGAAGCAGACTCCCTGCTGAGCAGGGAGCCCGATGCGGGACTCGATCCCGGGACTCCAGGATCATGACCTGAGGCGAAGGCAGTGGCTTAACCAACTGAGCCACCCAGGCACCCGACAATCTCTGTGTTTTAATACATAGGATTCTTTTGTTGTTCAGACCAGAGGTAGACGCCACAGAGGGTTAAGAGCTTGACTTAAAAAAGAAATTCAGCTCCTAGTTCACAGTGCTGACATCCCGGAGGCTCAAGGCTAGAATGAGGGTTCGGCTGCTGACTTCATGAATGTGCCTTGGTTGAAATGACATCTTTGCTCTTCCTGGATACATCTCAGAGAAACGCACTTACCTCCACAGAGGGCCTTTATGGATGGGGCTTTCAGAGAGACACTGTCCAGAATCAGAAAGGCTACACAGGAAATGGCCTTGGCATATTTTTTTCTCTACATGAAACAGCAACTCAGCTGAATTATTTGCTTGATCTTGACCTCTGGATTTCAAGAAAAGTGAACAGTACGTCTTTCAAGAGTCACATTTCAACCTTGAAGGTTCCCTTGGTACTAGAGGACACGGTGTGAGTGATCCAGGGAAGGATCATTCCAGCCTAACCCCCTCCACATCCTGCCCCACCCAGCTCTCTCCCCTTTGGCTGGGTATGGGTGTGATGGACAGACAGGGCCCTCTCCCTAGAGGCAGAGGGGAAAAAGCTCCCGGAGTCTTGCCCATCTTTCTTCAATAGACAAGGAGTAGAGGATGTCCTTCAGGAGGATATGGCCAGGATAGCATATAGTTCAGTGCAGACATGGACTCGATGATATAATCCTACATATGGCTTTCTTCCAGTTGCACAGAATCTGAATTTACTGATATGGGAAGGGGCCATGTACATGTTGCACACTGATTCCAAGAATGACGGTTTGTATACATGCTCCAAATATCCACAGAGCTACCAGTGCTACTGTCACCCATCCAACCTCCTGGGCTGTGGGAGTACCTGAAGAGTCTGAGAGGCAGGATCTGGCATGTTCAGAAAGTAACAGCTTTGATGCCTTCGGTTCTTTCATTTGTATTTGATTTATTAGCAAAATCTTTTTTTTTTCATTCGCCCAATCATTTGCTCATTCAACAAACTGAACAACTACTATGTGGCTGGCTCCAGGCTACATGATAGTAATGTGGTGAATCCAACAAGTCTTAGTGGCCGCCTTCTCAGAGCTCACAATTGTTAGGGGACAGACATTAAAGAGATAAAGACACAAAGAAATGTTATGATTACAGACTTTGGTAAGTGCTGTGCTAGGAAAGAACAGGGTGCTCCAAGAGGGAGAGAGAGAGAAGTCAGTTAAGCGTGGGGGTGTCTAGTGAGGAAGACAGATATGAAGACCCATAGTGTATACAACGTGCCATTTATTGGTGGGATATCATTTCCAATATGCTTAACCTCACTGTTAAGCATAATTCTTAAGGAGTGCCTTTGGATAGGGCTGAGGGGGCAGTGCTGGAAGGTTCATAAAGGAAGGAATATCAAAGAATAGGTCGATATCTTTTATATGGAAAGGGAATGTGTTCTGGGGGAAGGGGACCTGGTGTGTTTGGAGGATGCTCATTCAGTGAGGATGGAGATTACGTTGCAGGGGGGAGTAGGGGGAAGTGAGCGAGGAAAATAGGGAAGGGCCAACTCACACAACATAGATTTTCTCTTGGAGGCAATTCGCTGGAGGGGAGTGGTGAGTTACCGAGGAGAGTGTTCTAGAACAAGTTACCAAGGGTCCAGCAAAGTTTTTCTGTAAAAGACCAGAGAATAAATATTGTAAGCTTTGCAGGTCATATAGTCTGTGCTGCAGCTACTCAGCTCTGCCGGTACAGTGAGCGCAAAACAGCCATAGACGGGACATAAGCGAGTGAACATGGCTCCGTTCCAATAAAACTTTGTACACAGAAACAGGCAGTGGGCTGCATTTGCCTGTGAGCTGTAGTTTACCAATCCCTGCTCTGGAATGATCATTCTGGTGGCTCACTGGAGGTTGGACTGGAGGATGGGGAGAGAATAGAGGTAGGGAGGCCAGTTAGGAACCATTGCTTTAATTCAACTAGATGAAAGATCCCGGGGAGAAATGGTTTGTGACATGCTTCCAGGTAAAAGTGACAGGACTACATGACCCATTTGATGGGAACATGTCTCGTTGTTTCTTTAATGCTCAGTGGACTAGTTCTTCCAGTGAAGGAAAAAAAAAAAACCTCAGACATTCTGTGTGTGTGACTCAGAACCATGCACATGTCCTGGGAGGTCACTTGATCGTCACAAGACACCATGCTGGGTGCATTACATAGATGACCTCATTGTTAAGCATAATTCTTAAGAATATTAAGCTGTATTTCCTATTTTCCAAACCGAAGCTTAGAAATCCCAAGTCGTTTGCCCAGAGCTGGTACATGGTGGAGCTGAGATTGAACCCAGGTCTAGTGTCAAAGCCTGTGCCCTTCCTAAATGTAGTCTTCTCCTCTCCTTGTGGGGTGTGGCATGAAGCCCTACTCCCTAAGTCTCCCAGCTCCCTCCTCTCCCTTCTTTCTGTCCCTGTGAAGACCCATTCCGCCCTTTAAGGTTCTCAGCCTCTGGCGCAGCAAGGACTGGATGTGTGTTTTAGCTGCAGAAACTGTTAGGTGTGAGCCTATTCTGTGTTTGACAAAGGACGTGCAGCAAAACTCAAACCCAGACGTCCGGTTCTAGCCTGATGATTTGTGCATGTTACTGTATGGAGGAGACGGTGTGGCATTGAGTTATGGATGAAGAAATCCCTGAATTTAAGTGCCTAGATTAGAATGTTGTCTGATTCACTGGCTGATATACATACCCAGGAGACGTTTGTCACATTGAGGTAATAGTATCAGATAAGGGAAAACTTGTAGGTTTAAACCCGAGAGGTCAATGTTAGCCTCTGCAAGGACAAACCTGACAAGGTGTGGTCAAGGAAATCAATTCAGTTACCAGCTCCATCGGGTTGTCTAGAAACCCCACTGATCATTAATTTAGTATCTGTCCAGATTCAGCTATGTCTCTGCCTTGCATTTTTTTGAACAAGACTTCGGAGACAGAGAGATATCGAAGAACAATTGAATTATGTTGTGGATACAGCAGTCCTTTTAGTGAGACCTAGTGACCAGAATTGGGTCACATGGTAAGTGGAATGGCAAGAGACCACCATGATTGACGTGGATCAATCGCATGACCCAGGCCTTGAGCCCCGGTGGACGGACACAAACAAAAGTGGGGCTCCTGCAGCAAGGAGGAGAGGCAGATGCCTTTTGGGGAGATACACACGGGTGTCTGCCGCAAGTGTTGATCTGTTTTGACTACCAGCCTGTATTACTTTGCTAGGGCTGCCATAACCAAGTACCACAAACCGAATGGCTTACTTAGAACAACAGAAATGTATTGTCTCACGGTTCTGGAGGCCAGAAAAGGTATCAGCAGGGACATGCTCCTTCTGAAACCACCAGCGAAGCATTTGTTCCAGGTTTCTCCCGGGCTTCCGGTAGCCAGGTAACTTCCGGTAGCATTTTTGTCTTCTACCTGTGTCTTCACATTGTCTTCCCTCTGTGTGTGTCTGTGTCCAAATTTCCCCTTCTTATGAGGACACCAGTCATATCGGCTGAGGGCCCGCCCTAAGGGCTTCATCTTAATCTCGTTAAACCTGCAAAGACCCTATTTCCAAGGTCAAATTCTGAGGTACTGAGGTTAAGACTTCACCATATTTTTTTTTTTTTTTTTTTTTGATGGACACAATTCAACCCATAACACAGCCCAGGAGTTCAGGACTGCTTCCCGAGGCCAAGGTGACCGATCCCACTCCAGGGTGTCTTCACCTGTGGTCATCTTTCTGTCCACTTCCTCTACGTGCTGCTGGGGACATACGGATTCTGTCTCTAATTACGCCTCATTTATCACATTTCAGATGGTTTCCCGTCCTGACTTCTCAGCCTCTGCACTTGGTAGGGTTCTCTAAGCCATACTCAACTGCATTTGTCCTCCTAGGCTCTGCTTTCCCGACATTGCCCTTTGCTCATTCGTTTACTAGTTCATATGACATACATGTTGAGCTCCTGTTGCATTCCAGGCACTACACTAGGCTCCAAGGATGTAAAGATGAAAAAGGTGACAAAGACAGTTTCTCTCTCGGGGAGTTCTCGTGGGAGGCCACACAAGCAAATGGAGTAAAACAATTGCAAAGGGAAGTGTGCATGCAGATTCTGAATACTGTGCTGTCCCCAGCATAACATCTTCTTTGGCTCCCTAGTGCTGACAGGAGAGAGTTCAAGCTCCCTAACAGAGCACGCCAGGCCCCTTCAATAGTATCATCTCTTGCTGTTCCTTTCCTTTCACTTTGTGCTTCATTCCTTTTGATCCTCCTGCTGTTCGCCAACTATATAGATTTCCATCTCAAATCTCATCTTTCTACATGAATGCTGTCTCTGTTGGAATGTGCTCCCCCTTCCCCATCCTCAGCTATTATTCCTCAGAGCCCCAGGTACAAACTTGGGGCTCAAGAAGATGATTTGAATTAATCAATGTAGCAGAAATGGCATGTCCCTCACAGCTATTACCCACTTGATTAAGTCCTGTTTCTTCTTTGAGACTCACGTCTGGGGCTGCCTCTTCTCTGTGCCCCCCATCCTTTCTTTGCTCCCTGTGCTCCCCTTTGGGAACAATATTCCTCTCCACCAGAGAGACACTGATTGGGCCTTGTTTATCTCTGTAACCCCAGCCTCTAGTAGTATGCTTGTGTTACTAGGTGCTTAATCAATGAATGAGTGAGTGAATGAATCAATGAATGATTCCTAGTCTGTGCTTTGCTTCTGCTCACTTCCAGCTGCACTTTTCCTTTGGACTCCGACCCGCCCCCCGCCCAAGTCATATGTCTGACCACCTCTTACCGCAAGTCCAGAAACCTCACTGCTCCTGACGTTCATTCCGTTATGCTGACACCTCAGCTCTGCTGGCCCTGATGGTCCGTGGCCACAGGGGGCTACCCATCCGCTGTCATCTCTCTGGTCTGCCCTGCTTCCTACAAAAAAAAAAAAAAAAAAAAAGGCCTGTTTCCTTGCCCGTGGGAAGATTGTTCTTCTAGGACAAGCAAAACTGCCTCCACGGCCTTTTCTGTGTCTCCATTTCCAAAACGTCTCTCTCTCCCAATATTAGGAGTGAGGGACATGCCATTTCTGCTACATTGATTAATTCAACAATCATCTTCTTGAGCCCCAAGTTTGTACCTGGGGCTCTGAGGAAGCACACCAACTCTTATCTAGTTTCTGCCCTTCTAATGATGAAGATCTATTTCTTTAACCCCTTCCTGCTGAATATATTGGGTTTCTCCTATGTATGGACTAACACAGTGATTTAAAAAGTTTTTTTTTAGCATTAAAACTCTTGAAATGAAATCTTACATGGCATATCAATGAGTGAAACAAAAAACCCCAATATTTTGTTGTATATGTTATTTTATGTGATAATTCTAGCTTATAATGTACAGTTAATTAATGAAAACAGTGAGACTTATGATAAACGAACATGAAAATTTGAAATGGAAGGTTTGGAATGAGGGTTGAAGCCTCAAAGCATCCTCACTATTAATGCATCCCTGTATTTTGTATTAGCTGTATGGCCTTGAGAAAATTGTGACTGCCAGCCATTGGAAGTAATAACACTTTTAAACAGGATACCTTGCAGATTCAGGTTATTCTGATTAAGATGACCCAGAAAGTTGAAAGAGGAATGTAGGAAAAACTGGTTTTAATGTTGACTCACAAACACTATGTGACAACTGTTTGCATTCCTTAATAATAAAGGATCTAATTGAAAGGAATAGATAAACAGGTTCTTCAACCAATTTATATCTTTGTTTGACAGAAAATACTTCCCCAAAACATAATGTATCATTATGAAATATTATGTTATTAAAATTATTTTCAGAAGCTTCAGTGCCTGTTTCTCTCTACTATCACTTAAAGCCTTTAACACAGCAAGAAGAAAAAAAAGAAAAAAAGAAAAAGAAAAAGAGAAAGATTATTTTGCCATTAATTTGCCAGTTATCACTTTCACTTTGTCAGCTATAGGAGGAATGGTAACAGTGTGGCCCTGCATTGCTGAGTTGGAATTTTATTTTATTTTTATTTTTAAGATTTTATTTATTTGAGATAGAGCAAGAGAGAGAGAGCACAAGCAGAGTGGAGGGGCAGAGGGAGAGGGAGAAGCAGACACCCCGCTGAGCAGGGAGCCCGATGCGGGGCTCGATCCCAGGACCCTGGGATCACGACCCGAGCCGAAGGCAGATGCTCAACGACTGAGCCACCCAGGCGCCCCTGGGTTAAAAAACATTTTTTAAGGGGCACCTGGATGGCTCAGTTTTTAAGCGTCTGCCTTTGGCTCAGGTCATGATCTCAGGGTCCTGGGATCGAGTCCCGCATCGGGCTCCCTGCTCCGCGGGAAGCCTGCTTCTCCCTCTCCCACTCCCCCTGCTTGTGTTCCCTCTCTCGCTGTGTCTCTCTGTGTCAAATAAATAAATAAAATCTTTAAAAAAATAAAAAAATAAAAAACCATTTAAAAAATGTAATTGGACTCAAACATTTGTGGACCCTTTGAAACACATGGGTTGAGCTCTAGTGTGTTGGAGTGAGGCGGGAGACCGCTGGGGTTTCAGGGAGGCTGCGGAGCTGGCTGGAGCAGGCCTCCTTGTTGGAGTCAGATAGGTGTCTGCCCAGCTCAGGAATTTTCACCTTCCAGACGCTCAGCATTTGTCTGCATGGATTGAATTGGCACAGAGCAGGTCACGTGTGGCTGTGGGACTAGCTCCCCCTGGCGAAGAGCCATCAGGAAGGTCTTGTGGGTGGAAGCGGCCGGTGTCCTCAAGGATCGACACAGTTCCTGCCAAGGAAGGCTGGCATTCCCCCTACCTCGAATTTCTCTTTCCTGCAGCTCCCTGAGGGACTACACTGGACTTCCAGGCTCCCTGCCGTCAGGGTGTTGGCTCCACCCTTCTGACTAATGCTCTGGTTTTAATAATTGTAGTGGACCGAGAAGTCAGCTTGGGGCCAGGAGGCCCACACAGACCAGAGTCAGATGACTAGCAATGCTTCTTGTGCCCATCCGCATGCTCCTCGGTGGGGCATTATTTCTGTGAGTCCCCACATTTGCGGATGCCTCAGAGAGACTGGACTTGGGGGACCCCACCGGTGGTGGACTGAAGTCTCTGCTTGAGGAATACTGGTTAGGAATACAATGGCAAGTGGATCACCTTTCTTAATGGCCTTCATTAAGGAGCCACAATCTGCCAGCCTGTGTGGCCCCACTTGCCATTCTGAAGAGAGAGCCACACAGGATTTGGTCAGAATTACTCAAGCACATGCTTGTGTGGCTGACCCACAGGGCTGGAATTCTTTTCATGCCCAGTGTGGTATGCATGTTGTGATTCTGACCACTTCCTTCCAGTCCCCATGACCATTTCTTCTTTCTCCAGTGGACACTGGCAGGCTGGTTTCCTCCAGGATTCAGTCATGGGCCTCCTCCATTTGGTACGCTCAGTCAGGGCACACATCAGCTGAGGACTCCCACACACCTGCAGTTAGCGCTCCAGGACCACAGTGCGCCTCCAGCCTTCCTTTCCAATGGGATTCCCCCAGGCTTCTTTGCATTTCCTACATTTTGGCCAAACTCAATGCTCCTGGATCTTCCTCTGCCTCCTCCATGAAGGAGAATATGATGTAAGGCCCCTCTTTTCAAAGAGCTTATAGCTTAGTGCAAAATATAAAAAGCAGACACTTTTGCTGTATGCTAAAGATTGGCATGCAGGGTTACAGGAGTCCAAAAGAGGGAGCAATTGTGTATGCCGGGGCGGATCAAAGAATGTTCTCACAGGAGGTGATGTGACGTCGATCTGCAAGGATGGGTAGGACTCAGAAATACAGTAAGTGGAGAAGTACATTCAGCAGAGTGAAACCCAGAGGTAGAACTGGTTGGGAAGTACACGAGGTAGGGAGTGATTCCATTTGCTTGCATGTTGGGCTGTGTTGGAAAGAATGTGACTCTGTAGGTGGTGATTTTAGGACAGAGGAGTGGCATTATTAGAACACTGTTTCCTAGTGCTCAGCCTGGCACCAGTTTATGATGTTGGGGTGGGGGGGTGGAGAAAAGGGAGGCTTTTCTGAGTCAGGCAAGTGGCAGAGGGCATGGAGAGTCAGAAGGGATAGGAGGTAGAATTTTCAGGACAAGGGAGAGGAAGGGCCCATGATAACCCCCAAGTCTGACCCTTGACCCTGAGGCTCAGGGGATTAAGCGCACTGTAGAGAAAGAGGAAACGGGTGGGCGGGGCAATGGATCTAGGACATGCTGGGCTGGAGACATCTCTGGCAAATCCAAGCGGAGACTCCCATTTCCCCTCGTCCAACCTCAGTGTTCTGGACTCCCCTTTGAGGTCAGGCTCCCGGCTCCACTCCTCCTGGCAAGGACCAGCTCCGCTTTGGCACCCAGGCTTATCTGACCCGAGGCACTAAATACTGACCCCCTGATGGGCTGACCGAGGGCTGATGAGAGCCTTGGTGTCCATCTCTAGCCCCTCCCAGGACCAGCCTTTGCTTGTCTTCTCAAATGCCTGTCCTCTTTCTTATGTTCTTACCCACATCGGCCCTCCTGGGACAGAAACCCCTGCCCCCAGGCTGGTGCCAGGGCCCTGGTATCCATGGTCAGAACCCAGAGGCGGAAAGCCAGTCTCTAAAGATAACTTCTGGGTTTTCTTTGTCCCACCAGCCTACGGGACACCTTGCAGCTTCCGGTCGGTGACCATTTTTAAGGCCCATAGGACTGGCTCTACTCTGCTGTCTGCAAGGCCCAGTCCTCAGGGTGTATTGTCCTTCTCTCCACTCCTAGGTGCTACTTCAAGTCCAACACCACACCTCACCAAGTGACTTCCAGGAAATGGGAGGTGTCCGGCAGGTGCAGAGCACACTCTGCACCTTGTACCCACCTGGGACCTTTGATGAAAGCATCTTGCACACTGCCTCCCACGGTTTGAAAATTCCTCCTGGATTCTCACCCCTCCCTATGTTCTACTGTGGTTATCCTCCCACAACCAGACACATGGCTTTCATGCTACAGGGAGGTCTCCGCGCTACAGGTGCTGATGCTTCCTGTCTTGGTGGTTTTTGCCGCTGGTTGCGCTCGGGTTCTGGCAGTGCCATCATCCAGTTTCATGGGAGCTTCCTCTGTGTGTATGGTTTGGGGCCTGCAGAAATAAACTGAGACTGGGGAGGGAGCTGGGAGCCTCCAGAGCCTCTGGGACTGATTTAGTCAAACATCTTCAATCACTTTCTTCTCATTCTGAAGACTTCACATAATTAAAACCATTCCTGGCCAACACTAAATAAATTTTGCACATGCTGCTTGAATTACTGTGCAGTCTTACCCCACTGTGGCTTTCTTAGAGATTAATATTTCACCGAAACTATTCCTCTGGGTAGGCTGAAGCCAACAGCTGTGGAAATTCAACATTTGCTTTATACAATGAAACTTTAGGACAGGGCTGCTTTTCACATTTCTCAGCTATGAAGCTCATTTAGAGAAAAAAAAAAAAAGCATTCTTGGCAGAGTCCATGTGGCATGAGCCAGATATCCCAGCTTTTGTTGCTATATATTTAGATAGAAAGCGATGAGAAAATGTGCCTTTAAATGCTTATCATTTAACATTGGTGCATAAAAGTTAGAATTACCATTTATTGAGCACCTACTACGTGCCAGGCATTGACATGCTCCGTATTCTCACAAACACCCCAGGGTGGTCCAGACCTGGACCCATTTGCCTTCTGATCCCTGTCCTGCCCTGGATAGTAGGGGCTGACCTGGAGGCTGCCTTTCTCAGAGTCCAAGGTGCTCTGGCTTCCTGCTGGGTCTGGCCAGTGGAGGCACCAGTGTGAGGTCAGAGGGTAGAGGAAGGGAGGAGGCCAGAGTATTTCCTCCTTCTCTGTCTGTCTTCGTCAAGCATCTCTTCTAATAGTGCCCACATTTCTGTGGTTCCAGGTTCTTCCCTGTGACCCTGGCTCCTGGGTAACATGCTTCCTCCTTTTGTCCCCTCAACCATCTGCTGCCCATTGTTGCCGATCCCTTGATTGCCTCATGGTCCCATCCTTACTCCAATTAATTTCTTCTTTTTAAAATTATGTCAATTTGAGAAGTTCTTTAAACTCTTGACTTTGTCATCTATCACGTCAGGCTTCATCCCTCAGCTTCTCTGTCACTTTCCACCTGTACTTCCATCTTTATCATTGTAATCTATTCCCTGCATTCAATTCCTTCTGTTGCAAATACTTGAAACAGTTTCTGTTTCTCTGCTTAGATGCTGATTGACGGATTGAGGTAGGAACCAGCCTCATTTTAATGATGAGGAAACAGAGGGTCAGGGAGGTCAGCTAACTTGTCCAGTCTTAAAGACAGGGGACGATGGAGCTTGGGTTTAAATTCAGATCTGATCAGTCCTGAAGCTTGTGTCCTTTCTCCGACATTAGCCTGTGTTCTGTTTCCTGGTGCCATGTGAACCAAATCAAATTTCTCCTGCATAATCCCTTCATATTCTAGAAGAAGAAAACTCTCACCATCTTCTTCTCCTTCCCCTTAACTGTTGCTCATGAGAAAGAATTTTGAATTTCCCGTGATGTCCTGGTTGAGTCTTTTAGATTAGTGCTTCTTAAACTCTAATGTGAAGATTATGATTCAGGATGACTCTGGAGACGATTTCAAATTTATATGCCATTGTTAGAAATAATACAGAGATCCTATGTTCCATTTAACCAGTTTTCCTAATGATAACATTTTGCAGGACTGTAGTACAATATCACAACCAGGATGTTGACAGTGATAGAGTCAAGATGCAGAATATTGCCATTAGCACCAGGATCCCTCTGTTGCCCTTTTACAGTTGTGCTCACTTCCCTTCCAACTCCACCCCCTCCTTAACCCCTGAAACCACCAATTTGCTCCCCACTTCTATAATTTGACATTTCAAGAATGTTATATATATGAAGTCATACAACATGCAACCTTCCGAGACTGAGTTTTTTTCACTCGGCATAATTTTTTGAAGATTCATCCAGGTTGTTGCATGAGTTAAAAATTGGGGTTTTTCTTTGTTGTTGTTGTTCTGATTAGTATTCCATGTCATGGATATGCCACAGTTTGTTTAAACTTTCACCCATTGAAGGAAATTTGGTTTGTTTCCGATTTGGGGCTATTACAAATAAAGCTGCTATAAATATCTATGTGGGTTTTATGTGAACCTAAGTCTTTATGTCTCTGAGATAAATGCCCAGGAGCAATGCAATTGCTGGGTTGTATGATAATTGCATGTCTACTTTTTGAAGAAACTGCCAAATTGTTTTCCATAGTGGCTGTTTCATTTTATATTCCCATGAGCAATGTATGAGTGATCCATTTTTCCACACCCCCTTTTTTTTTCTAAAGATTTTATCTATTTATCTGACAGAGAGACACACAGCGAGAGAGGGAACACAAGCAGGGGGAGTGGGAGAGGGAGAGGCAGGCTTCCCGCGGAGCAGGGAGCCCGATGCGGGGCTCGATCCCAGGACCCTGAGATCATGAATGAGCCGAAGGCAGATGCTTAAAGACTGAGCCACCCAGGCGCCCCCATTTTTCCACACCCTTATCAACATTTGGTGTTGTCACTATTTTTGAAGTTTCTTTATATATTCTAGATACTATTCCTTTTGGCAGATAAATGATTTGCAGATATTCCCCCCGCCCCCACCTCTATAGTTTGTCTTTTCATCCTCTTAACGCAGAAGAAATGTTTTTAATTTTGATGATGTCCAAATTATCAATTTTCCCTCTTTTGGAATGTGATTTTGGTGTCAAGCCTAAGAATTCTTTGCCTAGTCCTTGATCCCAAAGATTTTCTTTATAAGAAGTCTGAGGTCTCAGGGAAGTTCCTTTGATTCCGGGTGCGAGAGAAGTAGAAGAGAGAACGTTCTGGTTGGAAGTGGGATTTCTGAGTGTGAGTCAGTCGCCCACAGTCACTCAACATTGGCTCTGTGCTTTTAATTGTGGGAGGCCCTGGGAACAGAGAGCAGAAGGGAGACATGATCCCTGCCCTTAAGGAGCTCACAGCCCAGATTTCAGAGGTGGCACCTTTCCAGGTGAAAACAAGGTCCAGGATGTTTGCCTGGAAATGGTTTGCTCCAGTGGGCTGGAGGGGGAGTCTGGTGGAGCAAAGGAAACCAAGTGGCTGGCAGGCTAGCCTGCTGGATGTGTCACTCACCGGTGGGTATCAGGCCTGTGGAGAAAAGCAGGTTTCTTTCTACTCAGTGATTTCTCCAGGACCATGTACATCCTCTTCCCATCTTGTGGTCTGGGAGCTCTTTTTCCATTCAGGCTTTGCCTCTCAGACGCCATGCGGCCACACTGGGGTCAGTTCCTGAGTGGTTTTCACTAGTGTAGACGGGAGGGTGAGTGGGTTTCAAAGACCTGCTTCCGCGCTTTGGTGTCCGAGTCTCTAAAGAACTATCGATCCCGTCCTTTAAGTTTCCTTTTCGTTCTTGCCCTTGATTTCATCACCAGGAAAATGGAGATAGCAAAGTGCCACAAATCCTTTGTGTGGCTAAGGTAGCCAGGATACGTTATCTATAAGACGCAGAGGAACAAGCGGAAGTCAGATGCTGCGGGAGTCAGCAGGAAGGGTGTGCGGACAAATGACTGTGTGTGTACATGTGGAGCAGGGGTACCGCTCGGCGCCCCAGGAGCTCCGGGACGGATTTCATTCTTTCTACACACTTTTCAACGAAGCCGGCAACATAAAGAAGCTGTGCGGATCTAGTCTTTCAGAGGCCCCTGCTGGCCTCTCCCTAGCTGGCTTGAAGGTAGCTTGAGGCCTTGTGACTCTGGCTGTGGGAATCCACGCATCAGCACTTCCGGGTTTTTTGTGCCTACACAGAGCTGCGTGAGACTTCATTTCATGGCCCATCGGGCCACTGCTATCTGGGAGCCAAATTCCCTCCCTTCCTGTTCCAGAGAGACTGGCCTGAAAACTTCGCTGATGAGGGGACTCATGGACACATCCCACTCTGTTTTGTGGGCTTTGGCTGCAGGAGGGAAGAGGAAGCATGCATCTCTGATCTTTTACCCCTTGCTTCCTTTTCTGCTATGAACTTGGGAGTTTGGTTTCTCTGGCTGTCTGGCTCAAATTCCATATGAAACTCTGGCAGCGGGTTTTATCCTCTCAGGAGATGCCACTGCATCTTTTCAGAGGTCCAGGGAAACCTCGCCTGGGCTTCTCAGCTAGGTTCATGGCGACACTAGGTCTTAGGTATGACGTGATCTCCTGAGCACGTGATGGCTTTCTGATGCTTTTTTTGGTGCCATTTCTCTTTTCTTTCAGAGCCTGAGAAGCCAATTGGGGCCAACCAAGTTTCAGAACCTCTACTGCTTGGCACCAACATCACCAGGGATGAACTGTTTTTGCCAGATAATCCTCTGTTCCTGACAGCACATCCCTCCCCAGGTAGCTAAGGGGATGATGAGTTTTCACCCCACCTCTGCACACTGTGTAATGAGATAGTCACCTGCACAGCGGCTTATGCACCAGGGCCTACTCACTGCTGCTACTGAAGTATAAGATGAAATCTGTCATCCTCAGGCACATTTCATTTTATACAATTCAGTGATTACATTCAATATAAATGAGTGGACTCAGGGTTCCAGAGAATATGATTTTGCAGCACTGGGAATGAGGTTACCTCTAAAATGGAAACCAGTGAAAATAATGTCCAATGCATATGATTAGCCATTCCATCTAAGAGATGGTGCTCATAGACAGGCTGTCATCTTCATCAGGAGACCAGCATGTGTTTAGGGAGACAAAATTACGGGAAGTAAGTGATGGACAGAAGCTGTGTTTTTTCAATTGTGTTGCAGTTTGTCAGTACTTAGTTGAAGGAGCTTTGAGTCAGGGATGAGAGAAAGCTGTCAGAGAGTAAGATTTATAAGAATTGGTGGGTTCTGTCCAAAGAGAGAATGCTGTGATGCTGGTTGCCTGGCTCCGGAGTATCCTCTAAACACGACTTCCCCTAGAGTAGTGTGGGGTTAATCCAATGGGTTATCACCAGGAGAAAGCCCTAGCTTTGCAAGTAGGCAGCTCCGTAGTTGTAATTTTGTCCTTGCCAAGTTAATCCCCAGGATCCAGTTGTCTAGAAGAGGACCTGATTTAGCTCTTGTACCAGCTGACTCCCCAGTTATGAATAAACTGCTATTGGTTGATGTGTTCTCTTGAGGGCTTGGTTAATGTGAGCTCTTCTCCTGGACACTGGGAATACTGAGTTACTGGCCCAGAGCTTGGACTCGTGTCCTGACCAACGCCTGCCAACCCTCTTCCCGACACCATCCTAACGGTCCTGGTGATGCATACGAGCTTCACAAACACTGAGAATCACTTAGACCGGTAAATGAAGTAATGATGTTTGTTTTAGAATAGGGTTTCTCAACCTTGATACATTCACATTTTGGACCAGATAGTTCTTTGTTTGTGAGGGGCTATTCTGTGTGCTGTAGGATGTTTATCATATCCTTCCCGCCTACCCACTAGATGCCAGTGTTAACCCCCACTGCAATTTTGACAACCAAAAATGTTACCACACATAGCTAAATGTCCCCTGTGGGGGGCAAACTGCCCAAAGTTGAGAATCACTGATTCTAGGAGCTAGCCAGTGGTAAGGGACTTCCTTGAGGAACAGACCACAAAATTGTACTTGGGGGTAGATGAATGCCTCAAGCCCCTTACCTTTATATTGGTAGGTGTATTGATTAGGGTTCTCCAGAGAAACAGAAGCAGTAGGATATATGTATCCTATCACTAGGATATATATATGTGATTATGGAGGCTGAGAAGTCCCAGGATCTGCCATCTGCAAGCTGAGACCCAGGAGTGGTATCGTTCAGTTCGAGTCTGAAGGCCTGAGAATGAGGGGAGCCAATGGTGACAGTCCAAACTGAGGCTGGAGAAGATGAGATGAGATGTCTCAACTTAAGCAGTAAGACAGGAAAAAGGGGGGCAGAATCCTCCTCCCTCCACCTCATCTGGAAACACCCTCACACACACCCAGAAAAAATGTTTAATCTGGGCACCCCATGGCCTGTCAGATTGATTCATAAAATTAATCATCACAGTAGGAGTTGCAGAAAGGTTTTAATGACAGGGCAAATCACCAGTGGGAGTTGTCCAGAGCTACTTGGACTGTTCCATCCCCATTAAGGGAGAGTCAGGGAGAAGGCTTTGGTTTAGAGTTTGACTCTGGGGTTCGTCACTTTTCTAACTTCTGCAGACCATGTCTCATTGGCAGCTGTCCTGAGCAGAATCTCCTCTGCCTAGCCCTGCTCTCTGTCTTGGTGTCCTCACTAAGGTACCCTGTAACCACCCGGAGAACTGCCTGTGTGGCAGGCCGGGCTGGTGAGGACTTGCCCTCATACCCGAGGTCAGATTTATAAAGGAGGCACTAAGTGCCTGCTGGGCTTGTGCTGTTAAAGTATCTTAGTGCTCAGGCTGAAGGGGATTACAGAGGTCAGGTAGAGCACTTTGTTAACTCTACTGGGCATTTTATAAAATGGGAATTTGATTCCAAAGGTCTTGGGTGGTGTCCAAGATCACGTAGATCCAACAAGCTCCCAAGTGATGTCAATGCTGCTGGTCCTCGAACCATACTTTAAGTAGTAGGACTTTAGACCAGAGGTCTGCAAACTATGGCTCATGGACCAAATTGGGTCTACCACCTATGTTGCAAATAAAGTTCTGTTGGAACACAGCCACACTTGTTCATTTACATATTGTCTGTAGTGGCTTTTGTACCACATTGGCCAAGTTGAGTAGTTGAGACAGAGACTCCATGGCCCCTGAAGCCTGAAATAGTTACTCCTTGGCCCATACAGTAAAGATGCACTGACCCCTGCTCGAGGCTGACTTGTGCCATATGGACGAACCATGGAGGATCGTCCTATTGGCTCCTTCGGATGGGCCATCCAGAGGTTGTCTTTCCTTACCTTTGGCCTGTCTTTTTCATCCCTCTTCTTCTTACTTCTAGCTCCTGCAACCCTCTCCATTAGTGCCTGGGGCATGGCGAGACTCGTAGAAAGAATTTCTGTGCCACAGTAAAGCTTCCATCTTGAATGTGGACCTCTCATTGTCCTGACAAAGTGTTTTGCCTGGCACCCACTCAGAGCCAGTCAGCCCTGGTATCCTTTGGTCTTCTAGGTGGCTCACCTTCAGACCTGTTTAGAAACACCCTCAGAGACTTATGCATAAAAACTCATGCCTGAATGCTCTATTTGTTTCTCAGCCAGCCAGCATTTATGAAGAACCTTCTTTCATCAGGTACCATGCTAGATTTTTAGAACAAGGATACATCAGATCCCTTTTCAGTCTAGAAGAAAACCTGTAAACTGATCATCCCAATTACAATATCGTGGGTGCAATATTAGAAGAATTATTTGGATGCTTTGATAGCCAAAGGAAAGGGTCTGAGTGATGTGGAGCTTCGCTGCAGTGGACCTTTCCTTTTTTTTCCCCTCAATC
This sequence comes from Eumetopias jubatus, assembly GCF_037043125.1. Taxonomy (NCBI): domain Eukaryota; kingdom Metazoa; phylum Chordata; class Mammalia; order Carnivora; family Otariidae; genus Eumetopias; species Eumetopias jubatus. The sequence goes on from NW_028274815.1 coordinate 48,460,615, forward strand.
ATGAATTGTTATCAAATTTTACACAAACACATTTTTGCATCTAATGGTGTGATATGTTCTTCCTCTTAGGTTCTAAATGTGATAGATTACAGTTATTTACTATCCAATTTTAAAAGTGAAATAACATTTTTTACTTAAAATTAAGCTACATTTATAGTATGATATAAATTGGAATTTTATTGACTTCAATTTTAATATCAGTATAAAATAATTCTACTGCCATTCCTGTTAACTTAAAACCAAAATTTGTCTGCAGAATTCTCTAAATGGAGTAACACTTTCAAAATTCACTGTTGTACCTCATTAGCACCTTATTTTTATTATTATTTTAAAATTGTGCTAAAATACATATAACACAAATTTACCAGCTTAACCATTTTAAACTTACAGTTCAGTGGCATTAAGTGAATTTACACTGTTGTGCAACCATCCATTTCCAGAATACTTTTCATCTTGCAAAACTGAAACTTTGTACCCTGTATCCACTAAACAATAACTTCCAATTCCTCCCTTCCCCAGCCACTGACAACCACCATTCTACTCTGTCTCTATGAATATGACTACTCTAGGTATTTCATATACGTAGAATCATACAGTGTGTCGATTCATTACAGTTCTTTTGTGACTGGCTTATTTCATTTAGCATAATATCCTTAAGGTTCGTCTATGTTGTAGCATGTGTCACAGATTCCTTCCTTTTAAGGCTGTGAGTAATACTCCATTGTGTGTGTGTGTGTGTGTGTGTGTGTGTGTGTGTGTGTGTGTGTATCACATTTTGTTTATCCATTCATCAGTGGATGGATACGTCAATTGCTTCTACCATTAGGCTACTGTGAATAATGCTTCATAATAATTGGTGTACAAATATCTGTTTGAGTCCCTGCTTTCCATTCTTTTGAATAGGTACCCAGATATAGAATTGCTTAATCTTATAGTAATTCTAGTTTTTATTTTTTGAGGAACTGCCACCCTGTTTTCCATAGTGCCTTGACCATTTTACTCTCCCATCAACAATATGAGGGTTTTAATTTCTCTCAATCCTCTCTGAAACTTGTTATTTTCTTTCCCTTTCTTTCTTTTTCTTTCTTTCTTTCTTTCTTTCTTTCTTTCTTTCTTTCTTTCTTTCTTTCTTTCTTTCTTTCTTTCTTTCTTTCTTTTTCTTTCTTTCCCTCTCTCTCCCTCCCTCCCTTCCTTCCCCTTCCTTCCTTCCTTCCCTCCTTCCTTCCTTCCTTCCGTTTCTTTATACTAGCCATCTGAATGGGTGTGAGGAGATATCTCGTTGTGGTTTTGATTTGCAGTTCCTTAGGGATTGGTAATGTTGAACATCTTTTCGTAAGCTTATTGATCATTTGTGTATCATCTTTGGAGAAAGGTCTGTTCAGGTCCATTGCCTATTTTTTTTTAATCAGGTTGTTTGTTTTTTATTGTTGTTGAGTTTCTAGGAGCTCTTTATATAATCTGGATATTAACCCCCAATCAGATATATGATTTGCAAATATTTTCTTCCATTTTGTGGGTTACCTTTTCACTTTGTTGATTGTGTCCTTTGATGAACAGAAGTTTTAAGTTTTGATGTTTAAACAAAAGTTTAACTTTTGTCCAGTTTATTTTAACTTTTGACAGTTTATTTTAACTTTTGTCACCTGTGCTTTTGGTGTCATATCTAAGAAATCATTGTCAAATCCAATGTCATAAAGCTTTTCTCCTGTGTTTTCTTCTAGGAGTTTTATAATTTTAGCTCTTGCATTTAGGTCTTTGACCCATTTCTAGTTAAATTTTAATATGGTATAAGGTAAGGGTTCAACTTCATTCTTTTGCATGTGGATAACTCAGTTTTCTCAACACCATTTATTGAAAAGAGTGTTCTTTCCTCATTGAATGGTCTTGGCACGCTTGTTGAAAATCATTTGACAAGGCATAAGGGTTTATTTCTAAGCTCTCTGGTCTATTCCATTGGTCCATATGCCTGTCTTTATGCCAGTGCCACACTGTTTTGCTTACTGGAGCTTTGTAATAAATTTTGAAATCAGAAAGTGTGAGACTTCCAACTTAGTTCTTTTTCAAGATTCTTTTGGGTATTTGAGATTCCTTGAGATTCTGTATGAACGTTAGTATGGATTTTTCTATTTCTGAAAAAAAAAAGTCATTGGGATTTTGAGATTGCTATAGGACTTTTGAATTCTCTTTTAAAGAAAACATTTGCCAGACTGATAAGGGGAGGAGGGGGCATTTTAGGCAAAAGGAAAAGCATGATAGAATACATGAAAAGATAAAAGAACTTGGTGTGTTTGGGTAACTAAAAGTAAGTTGGTAATGTTGGAGCATTAGGCGTGCCTACATTTCTGTGTGTATGTGTATGGGTATAGACTCAAGTAGGAGATGAATTAGGAGCTAAGGTAGGGGTCAGATATTATGGAAGTGGCTGTGTATTGTGTTAAGAAGTGTAATGGGGATACCTCCTCATCTAGCTTGAAACACGGGCTCCGGCAAGACGCCGCCTTACCACTCTTCTCTCATGGACCCTGACACAAACTCATTGGAAACCTGGCACTGTTGCCTATCAGAAGTCAATTCAAAGGACCTGCCCCTAGAGAGACAAAAGATACAGATATTGTGGATGAAGCCATCTATTACTTTAAGGCCAATGTCTTCTTCAAAAACTATGAGATTAAGAATGAAGCTGATAGAACCTTGATATATATAACTCTCTACATTTCTGAGTGTCTAAAGAAACTCCAAAAGTGCAATTCCAAAAGCCAAGGTGAAAAAGAAATGTATACGCTGGGAATCACTAATTTTCCCATTCCTGGAGAGCCTGGTTTTCCACTTAATGCAATTTATGCCAAACCTGCAAACAAACAGGAAGATGAGATGATGAGGGCCTACTTACAGCAGCTGAGACAAGAGACTGGACTGAGACTTTGTGAGAAAGTTTTTGACCCTCATAATGATAAACCTAGCAAGTGGTGGACTTGCTTTGTGAAGTGACAGTTCATGAACAAGAGTCTTTCAGGACCTGGACAGTGAAAGGAGCCTGGGCAGACACTTTCCACAGCCGTGGGCAGCATTTTACAGCAAGATGTACACAGTTATTTGCCTTTTTTTGATAAAGTTTTATACAGAAGAGAGAGGAGAGTGTATCTTCACTTGGACAACTCTTTATCAAGAATTTGGGTGGGGGAGGGAAGAATGGGTGATTTGAAATTTTCTGAAGTATTAAGCTGGTGCTTAATAAAGAATAAAGAAATTTCTAACAACAACAACAAAAAAAGAAGTGTAATGGGGATTAGTTGAAGGGTTGGGCTGTGGAGTGAAGTAATTAGATTTGTACTTTATAAAGACGACTCTGTGGGTGAGAGTGTGTGCTAGATTGAGCAGGAAGAAGGCGTTAGCAGAAGGATTAGGTGTGGACTGTTGCAAACCTCCAGAAATGAAATGGTAAGACTTGTGCCATAGAGTTAGTGGGGATAATAGGAGGGAATGGATCTGAAATAGCTTTGCACCACCACATACTCCGACATTTTCCAGTGACTTCACTGTCTTCCTGGGTCCTGAAGTCTTCACATCTTCAGAATAGTCTCTGAACTCAGAGCGGTGGTTCCAACTCTTCACCTGTATTGTATAGTTGTGACCTTTTAAGAACTCAAATGTTTGTTGAAGAAGGCCCAGGACTCTGGCCCAGAGAAGCAGAGTCCCTCAGCAGTAGCCAGCCCCTTCTCAGCCCCTGAAGCTCTGACTCCTCATCCTGCTACTCTTGGGCCTCTGGCTGCTCCAAGGACCTTGCGGTCATTTCTCTCTTACCTGCGGGTTGGGCTTTCTTTCCTTGCTGTGGTTTTCCCTGAGCCCATTGGAATCCACCAGAAAATGAGCTGTCTTCTCTGTTGTGACCCAGTCTCTCCACCTGCAGAATTGCAGCTCCCCAGGCCCTTTTGTGTGGTCCATGTTATTGAGACCATGACCCCCCTAAGAACCCATTTCTTCTCCAAGGACTGGAGGCTTCTGCTTCTTTAGCATTCCCCAACCTGACATCCCTCCACTCACTGTGATTCAGTTCCCCATCCTCAGCTTAGGGCAGCACTGAATAGGAGTTGTCAGGGTCTTTGCCACTTCTTCATCCCTTCATCTCAGCAAGAGCATCTCTGAGTGAACTGGGTAATGATAATGTCAGGTCTGAGCCGCTGCAGCAGCAGCTGGGGAGAGGATGTGCTCCATCAGCCAGAGGCTGAGCTGCTTAACACTGAGATCCCAAGTCCCTATTCTGAACCCTGGTGGCACGGTTCTGCTGGTGGGCAGGTTGTGGCAGTGTGTGTGTGTGTGTCTGTGTGTGTGTCTCTGTGTGTGTGTGGTTGGCCCATCATGGTCACAGGTGGAGTCATGAAACTGGGGGCAGAGAGTGGGCTCAAGCTCCCAAGTTCTTGTGGGCATTTAAGAACTGGAACCACTTCGGTATATCTGGGACAGCCAGCTCTGACCCATTGCCAAAGACACACAATTGGTGACCTGTGGGATGAGGCAAACTGATCAAAGTACAGCAATACTGTCAATGCTAGAGAAAGCAGAGCCAGGCAAAGGGGGGGGGGGGGTTACAGTGAGTGACCGAAGTGCTGATGGGCTGTGCCTCCAAGGTGAGCCAGACAGAATGCAATAAAAAGTTCCAGGGAAGGTGAGGGGAAAGTGTTAAAAGGGAACTGGGGAGGAGATATGGAAGAGAAAGAAGAAAGTCCAGGAAAAACAGAAATGGAAGGAGTTGCTGCTTCCTTGAAAGTCAAGAACTTGCTAGCTAGAACAAAGCACACAAGACCCCAGATCCCTGGCTGGGAAGGCTGGCTGGTATTTAGGAGACTGGTTCTTTGTTCTTGAGTCCGGTCTACCTGGAACACGGCCTCAGGAAAGCAGAATGTGTTCTCATCACTCACTTTGTGTTCCCAAACAGAAGAGAAGAGAGGGAGGTGCCGCCTTGGTCCAGCTCAAGCATTTCCAAGAGGCTTCCTCTGGATGCGACGTCGAGGCCGCCCTTCTGCTGTAGCACGGAGCTGGTGATTACCGAGTGCGTGAACATGGCTTTGCTCAGCAACATCCTAGCGGCCTATTCCTTTGTCTCAGGTAGTTGTCCAGTCTTGGCTGGGCCAGGGCTGAGGGCTGAGGCTATCTCCTGGGTGGCCATCAGTGGCCTTATTCTCAGGAGAGAAGTGCTACATAGTTGTAGCAGAGGGATTCTGCTGTGCTAAATTTTGGGTGAGAATTTTGAGATGAAAGATCCTCTGGTTTGAAAGTTAAGCTTGGCATTCTCTAATGTGGTAATCAGTGGCGGTGGTGGTGGGGACTCTAAAAGCTTTATCTTGCTAAAAATGTTTGGTTTCCTTTGGGCTCAAGCGAGTGAATGAAGTAGCCTGGGGCTATTGTCTTCCGGTCATTATGCATTTGACTCCCTGTGAGAGAAGCTCTTGGAGTATCCTCAGCCTGCTCATTTCTATGCAGTCGTTCTCAGTCCCGCCCAGGGGTGTGTGTGTGTGTGTGTGTGTGATCTGTGTTTGTGGGGCTGTATGAGGTGTGTGAGAACCTCCTGGGAGACATGAAGACACAAAGCATGTGAGTCTGAGAGAGCCTGATATTTGTCCCTTCCTTAATTCAAAGTTACACTCTTAGGAAGATGGCTTACTGTTCCTCAAGATCCTTTCTTGAGAACAGATGCTGTTCTTGTAAGAGGAGCCATTTAAAAATACATGAAAATATACTTCAATCAAGTTGAAATTAAAAAAAAAAAATACACGAAAATGCTCAATGGTTTCAATGACCAAACCAATTTTCTACTGCTTGAAGGAGTTTTACATTTTTTTTTTTTTGATAGTTGGCTTTCACTATGTTTTGTTTTGCTTGTTGTCTCAGGATGTTGTATAAAAAGGAAGGGGCTGAGGTTCTGATTAGAATCCCTCTAATCAGAGGACTGATTTTGCTTTCTGGTTCTCTAGCCAGGGTTGATATGTGGTAACCTCAGAGTTCAGATATAAAACCCGACATTTCTATTTACAGTGGCAAATCTGAGCCAGGGTTGAGGATAAAGGAAGCCCATGGGTTCTCTTTGAGAGAGGATCTCAGATGACATGTAACCTGATTTTAGAAGGGAGGACTTCTCAGGGGCGGCAAGATGCAGCATGTAGTCTACATAGGCCTCAAGGCCAGGGTTCTCCCTTCCTGGGTCAGCAAAGGCCTGGGTCATTGGTCAGCTCCTCACCACCCTAGGAAGTCTGGTGCCTGGGGCCTCCTTCCCCCTGGCACTGCACATCAGAGGAATCTCATCTTTGCTCTTTCTTCAAGGCCGTACTGGTATTATGTTTCACAAGCAATTGAATGATGATGCTCTCAACTCCCTAGTGAAGACGTCCCCAAAATGAAGTGGGTGGTGGCAGGGAGGGCCTGGAGGTTCCAAGGCCTCCAAGGACACTTGCAAATCAGCTGTTGCAAGAACATATCTTGGGTGAGAGCATACAGGCTCCTGGACTTTGGCGTTCTACTTGGCACAGGAAGTACCTGGCAGTTTTCCATTTCAGCCAGCATGACCCTGAGTTGTGATCATTAAACGTGGTAATTCATTGAATAGTCTGGTGTTTACCGTGTGTCTTGTGATCTTGCTAGGGCTGATAGATTGCATGGCCCTGTTTTTCATCCCCCCTCCAACCTTTCTCCTCCTCACCCCATATTCTGGAATTAAATATTGGTTGGGACACAGGAAGATAACGCTCCTTTTGAATAAATATGGGCTGAAATAAAAAGAGAATGCAAGGAAATGTAAAGTAAAGTGGCTAAAATAAAATGGGTCAGATCCAGCAAATGGACTTGCTGGCTGAAAATGAATTCTAAGTGTGATGGGCACCAATCCCTGGCTGTAAAGAAAATGAGTTAAGAGAATTTAAAATATGAAAGTGAATATAACAGATACAAAATAATTGTTTTAAAAGAAGAAAACGGAACAAATGGATTGAAGGCAATAATAAAAAGTATGTTCAGAGAAAATTGTAAAAAATGTCCTAATCTTGTAGCTCACTTATGTTCTCACTCAGCTGTATCTGGTCTTCAACTACACAGGGGCCCCTGATCCCTCCTAATTTCTTCCGGAGCATCAGTTGCCTCTTATTTTGTCCATGTGGTGCATCATTGCAGCAACATATTTGCTAATGCACACAACTCCCTTCTTCTTTGTCTAGCTCCTGATTAAAACAACAGGCAAAACACTAACTCTAAGTAAATCCCTCTTTCTCCCCTTTTGCCCTCTGCACTGAAGTAACCAAATGCTGCTACAGCTTTGCAGATTGAAACCATTAGAAATTCATGGTATCAAACCTCAGCTGAGCCTTTCAAGTCAGTCTCTATTTGCTTTTGGAAACATCTTGTTCTCATTCTTCACAATAGCCATTTCAAACCTTGACAATTTGAATAATTTTATTTTGTTTTTTAAAGATTTTATTTATTTATTTGACAGAGAGAGACACAGCGAGAGAGGGAACACAAGCAGGGGGAGTGGGAGAGGGAGAAGCAGGCTTCCCACAGAGCAGGGAGCCCCATGCGGGGCTTGATCCCAGGGCCCTGGGATCATGACCTGAGCCGAAGGCAGAAGCTTAACGACTGAGCCACCCAGGCGCCTCGACAATTCAAATAATTTTAAATACCTGTTTATCTAAATGTACCCTAAAATTATATGGCAAATGCAAACTAAGAGAAAAATGCAGCATTAATGAAGAAGGGTTAAAGTTTATAACATATAAAGAGCTTTTACCAATCAATAAAAGATCAGATTTCCCAAAGAATAGTAGACAAAAAACAAGAATCAGCAGTTTGCCAAGGAAAAATTACAAATCGCTGATAAAACATACACGGCCCGAGTTCAAGCAATTAAACAAATGCCAAATAAAAACAACAATGAGATTAACATTTTTATTTTATAAAATTCTCAAAGATTTGAGTGGTTATATATATAATTTCAGTTTTGGAGAAAGTGTGGAGAAATGAGTACTCACACACAGTGTTATGGGATTGTAAATTGCTACAACCTCTCTAGAGAGTGATTTGGGAACATCTGTCAAAAGCCTTAAAAACATGTATACCATTTAGCCAGAAGTTCCACATTTAGGAATTTATCCTAAGGAGATAACTAGGGATATGGGCAAAAATTTTACTATGAGGACAGTTGATCTCAGAACTGTTTATATAGTAAAAAATCAGAAAAATGGGTGAATATTAATTGAAATAGAAAAATGTTTATGATGTGTTTTTAAGTGAATGAAGCCTGTTACCATATAGCATATGCAGTATGGGGCCATTTATGTTTGTATATTCACATGTATATGTAAGTACATTTTATTGCAAATTATATCTGGATGCTGAGATTTTATGAATGTGTCTGTGTATTTTTAAATTTCTTTTGCTTAGCTGTATGCTTAAGTATTCTATACTTCATTGATACCACTTTTGTAATAAGTAATGTTATTTTATTGGAATTTAAAATTTAGAATTAGGGCACCTAGATGGCTCAGTTGGTTAAGCATCTGCCTTCGGTTCAGGCCATGGTCTCAGGGTCCTGGATTGTTGGGAATCCCTCCTCAGCTGGGAGTCTGCTTCTCCCTCTCCTCTCTGCCCCTCCCCCCTGCTTGTGCTCACTCACTCTCTCAAATAAATATAATCTTAAAAAATAAAATAAAATTTAGAATTATATCATCCATATATTTTAAAAATTACCACTTCCTTATTTTTTTCTGAATTCTAGACCTGTGTATCTAAATGCCCTGAACATTACAACTTGGGTGTGCCATAAACATTTCAAATTCAACCTGGCCTGCAATGGAATATTGTCCTTCTCTGTCAGTTGTTCTTTCTTTTAGGTACCATGTAGGGCATCACCTACGCCAGAAGATGTATCTTACTCACTGTGCATATCCAATTGCTTAGGGTCAGTCCATTTTGCCTCTCAGTGTTTCTCAGATGTGTCCCCTCCATTTTATTCCCACCATCAATGACTTAATTGATCCAAACCCCATTCTGTTTTTGCTTAGCTTGCATAACAGCATTTTCCATGGTCTATCTGCCTCCCATCTTGCTTCATAGCAAAGACTGTATTTTGTAGCAAAATGATCTTTCCAAACTAGGTCTGATGATGTAATTCTTTTTTATTTTTTAGAATACTTTAGTGGATCCTCATTATCTCTGGGATGAAATCCAAACACTTTTGTATGGTTTAATAGTTAGGATTGCTTTCAGCTGCAAATAATAGAAAGTCTCAACTTGGTGGCCTAAACACATAGGAGTTATCTTACCTTCATAACAAGAAGTCTGGAGGTAGGTGGTGCATTGGCTCAAAGATGTAGGGACCACTCTCTCTGTGATTCTCATGGCCTTTCTTTTCTGCTTGTCATCTCATGGCTGCAGAGCGGTAGCTGTTGCTCTTGCCTTCATTCAAGATGGGTGAAAAAGGAAGGACGATCCAGTAGCTCTCATATTTCATTGGCCAGAACTGTGTTACATGACCATCTAGCTGAAAAAAAATGACACAGCTTTTTCAACCTTTAGACCAGTGGTTCATAACCAGGGATGATTTTGCCCCATGGGGGACTGCAGGAAATATCTAGAAACACTTTTGGTTGTCACAACTGGGGTGGGGGGGTGCTGCTATTGGTCTCTAGCGGTGGAGAAACATACTACAATGCACGAGACAACCCCCTACAACAAAGAATTAACTGGTCCAAGAGGTCAATAGTGCTAAGTTTGGAAAACATGCTGTAGAGACAAGCAAGGGAGAAGAGATTTGGGGATAGTGTGAGTTCTCCAATCCGCAGTTTCTTATGTGGTTTCTCAGGGCTTTTAGTGTCTGAACTTGACTTCTCAGTGTTCTTGTTTAGTTGTAGAGCTCCCTGATCAAGATCTTACTCCAATTATTCTAAACCACTTCCTGCACCTTTTCTCACCTCTGCTTTTTTGCAGCCATTTCCTTTTCCAAGAATTCTTCCCTTCGGTCCTGGACTGGCTAACTCCCTCACAGTCTTCAGGTTCTAAGATCCTCTCTCCTCACTCCCCCACCCTGGCTTAGGTGCCTGCCCATCCATGTACTCCTCCACGCATGTTTTGTTTCCCTGTATCTCAGTACTGGGATTGGAGCAGTTAACATTTCTTGTTTCAGGTCTGTGCAAGCAACCCTTTGGGATCATAATGTAATAATTTATGATGAGGATAATCATCTCATTAATAGTAATAACCTCATAAATAACTTCTAATAGGGTTGTTAGAAAGATTAAATGGAATGATTGCTCTTTAATTTAATGTTTTGAATTGATAATACATTCTCCTGATCACTCTTCCATTTCCTTTCATTTCTTCCTTAAAAGTCACCTTCTCGATTAGATTCCGTCTGGTCACTCCACCTGCCTGCTCCCCTCCAGCACACATCTGACACTTCATACCCTCCTTCCTATTTTTACTGTTTTCTTCTCCTTATCACCTTATTGCCGTCTAACATACAACCTGTTTTATTTGTTTATCTTGTTTATTTACTATCTCTCCCAGTAGGATACAAGCTCCCAGGAACACTGAGATTTTTGTTTCTTTCCTCAGCCTCTAGAATAATGTCTGGCACCTATTAGGTGCTCAACTAATCAGTGCATATAAACATGGCTCAATGATCAAATGATATAAAAAGATATATAGTGAGAAGTCTTACCTCAGAGCTGGCCCCTCCATCCAGTCCCCACGTTTGAGCCATCATCCGTCCTTTCTGCATCCTTCCGGAGTTCTTTGTGCACAGGTAGGAAAAGATGAACATCCAGTCTCATCCTCGCCCCTTTTAAACACAGGTAGCATATCATACAGACTCTTTTGTGCTTTGCTTTCTTCACCAAAAACATTATCATGAAGATATGTTATATCGGTGTATAAAGAGCCTCCTCCTTTTAGATGACTATATACTGTTCCGTTGTACAGATGAACCATAATTTAACCAGTCCTCTTGTACAGATGAACCATAATTTAACCACTCAGTGGGAGTGGTTCAAATCTTTTCAAACAGGGCAACAGAGTTGCAATAAAAATAACTGTGGGCACACACACATGTTCAAGTGCATTTGTAGAATAAGTTCCAAAAAGTGGAATTGTTGGATCAAAAGGTGTATAAATTATTAGTTAAGGTCAGTATCACCAAAGTGCCACTTAAGGAGTTTTACCCATTTACTCTTTTTAAGATGCCTAAGAAGGTCCTGCAACACTATTTTTAAATTGTTGAGATTTGACAATCTGATAAATGAAAAATAATATCTAAATGTCATTTAATTTCTGTTTCTGTAGGTCACAGGTCAGCAAACGTTTTCTGTAAAGGGTCAGATAATAAATATTCTTGGTTTTGTGGGCCATACAGTCTCTGTTCTAACTACTGAACCCCTGTGCTGTTGGCGTGAAAGCAGACATAGAGCACAGACGAATGGGCATGGCTGTGTGCCAACAACAAAACACATGGTGGTCAGGTTTGGCTTAGGAGCCATAGTGTGCCAAGTCCTGCTTTGGGTGAGCAGCTTTTCATACACTGAACGGCCATTTGTCTTTCTTTTGCTGTGAACTCTCCATAATCTTTTGTCCATTTTCTGTATTGGTTGTTGGTCTTTTTTCTTAATGCTCTTTCTAGGCGTTCTTTATATACCAGCCCCTTGTCTCTGTGGCATATTTCAAATATTTTTCATAATTTTGGCATTTGTCTTTTAGCTTTGTTTACAGTAATTTTTTCCAACACAGATGCACTGGGCATCATTTATTTTTTTTTTATTTAAACAATATTCCTTGTTTTTTTTTTAATTTAAATTCAATTAGCCAACATAGAGTACATCATTAGTCTCAGATGTAGTGTTCAACAATTCATCTGTTGCGTATAACATCCAGTGCTCATCACATTGCGTGCCCGCCTTAATGCCCATCACCTAATATTTTTTGAATGTGTAACTGTAAGCACAGCGGCGTGAACTACGTAGTAGCCAGCCAGAATTTAAATCACTTTTCCTATGAGATTAGCTTGAGAGAGGTGGTCTCTTCGCAGTGAGGGAGCCTAACCCAGCATAACTCAATTGATAGTCACAAATTTGGGGTTTGAAGAAAGTACTGTAGTTTCTGTTTCATGTTATTCCCTTTTATACTGGAAATCCTGTGAGAGTTGAGAACCTTTGTGTCTTTAGCCCCAAAGGCACTATAGACTAACAGTAAATTTCTGTGGAATAAAACCGTTTATTGACCTACTGTATTAGAACAAATTTTAACAGTTGGACTATACTCTCCTGGAGAGGGTTTGGTAAAAGTAGTACTTTCATACACAGCTGATGGCAAGAAAATTTAATGTTATTACTTTTGAAAAGCCACTGGCAATATGTATTAAGAGGTATAAAAATATCCCCTTTAACATAAATATTCCTTTTCTGAGAATGCATTATAAGGCAACAGATGAAACAAGGAGAAAAGGAAGTAGCATTATACACAAAAGTACTCTATGCATTTGTCCAAACCCATACAATGTACAACACCTAGAGTGAACCCTAATGTAAAATATGGACCTTGTGTGATTATGATGTGTCAGTGTAGGTTCCTGAGTTATAACAAATGTATCGCTCTGGTGGGGGATGTTAATAATGGGAGAGGCTATGGGTATGTGCGGGTGAGGGTTATGGGGAATCTCTGTACTTCCCTCTTAACTTTGCTGTGAACCTAAAACTGCTTTTAAACATAGTCTTACAAGCAAACAAAAAAAGTATGCAGATAAATACATAAATTGTATAAATACAACCACGTAAATATAAATAAATATGTACATATTTATATGATAGGAAGAAAGAACAGAAGAAAATTCACTTCACTACACTATACAGTGTATAGTTATATTCATTATGGTGATTTTATAAATTTTTTTTCATCCGTTACTCTTTTAATGTTGTACCATTACACACACACATTTATATGTATACACACATATATACACATACATACATCTATTATACATATTTATGCATATATAATAAATTTATTACCTGGACTTTTAGAAATTGTGTATTCATGATATAATTCAGTAAGTATTTGTGAGATACACACAATGAGCAAGGCGATGTGCTGGATGTTCCGGAAATTCAAAGTGAAACAGGTGGATTCTGCCCACAAATTTTTCACTGTTGTATGGGAAAGATAGTCATTACATGACTAACTATAATACAACTACATAAAGTGCTGCCTAGATCAGAAGGGCTAATTAATCACATTCTTCCTCCCTTCCAGACTCAAGGAGCCAGAAAAGCATCAGAATAGGGTATCAACTGCAGCATTGGTTACGCCAGAGCAGAGAATGTTCAGGGCCTTCTACCTAGCTCCCCTGAGTCCTAGAGCTATAGGACCATAGATCTTTCCTGCCGTAGATGAAGGAAGGTGAGCAGGGTGGATTAGGATGATAGGTAATGTCAAAGGAAGACCTCTTTACCACCTGGCCTGGACAGGTGGTAAGGGAAGATGAAAGAGGCAAAAGCGAGGGAGTATACTCCAGAGCCAGCCTAGTGGGGCAGCGATTCTCCCACACCCCCTCTTCCCGAGGAAGAACAAGTCAGGGATGGAAGAAAGAGGGCAGCTTTCTCCAGCGTTTCAGAGAGGGCAGAAGTGTTAGGGGGAGTTTTTGCTTCTCTATGGGGAGGGGCAGAATCCCATAAAGAGGAATCCTTGCAAGGCTTTAAGAGTTCAGAGAAGAGATTATGCTGACTACTCCCTGATTCTACAAAAGCCCCATTACTCTTCTTTAAAACTATTTGTAAACATTTTTCTTTCCAATCAAGGGATTGCAAGCTTGGGGCGCCTGGGTGGCTCAGCTGGTTAAGCGTCTGCCTTCAGCTTAGGTCATGATCCCAGGGTCCTGGGATTGAGTCCCCACCTGGGCTCCCTGCTCGGCGGGGATTCTGCTTCTCCCTCTCCTTCTGCCTCTGCCTTTTCCCTTGTTCATGCTCTCTCTCTCAAAATAAAATAAGATAAGATAAAATAATAAGTATGTTTGTTAAAATATATTTATTAAATTAAATAAATAATAAATAAATAAATAAATAAAATCTTAAAAAAGGGGGGATTGCAAGCTTTGAGGCCAAAAGTCTAGGCAGGGGAACCAGTTACACTTGCACGGAGCCCAGCTGATCTGGCCTAGGCTGATGCTGCTCTCCTCCTATAGAGTCTGCTGGGCATGATCTGACCTCCGAGGGTGCAAATGAAATTAGCCCAGGACCTCCACATAGAGCCTCTTCCTGCCCATGAAAACAATGACCCTGCAGGAAGCAAGATACAGCAAAACATTTATTTTTATTTACTGAGGGAAAACAACTGACAATAGCCCTCCCCACTCTACTTCCTGGGCACTTAACAGCTGTCTGGATCTGGCCAAGACCAGGGTGGATCATTGGCCAGGAGGAAGTGACCTGGAGCACTGACTAGAAAAAACAACCACGAAAGAGCTACAGTTCTGATTTTTGCAGAAGCATGATGAAGAAAAACAAAACAAATTATATCAGCTGTGAAAATCAGCCCTGAGTCACCTCCTCAGGAACCAGTGAGGCCCAGTCAACTCTTTGCCCTCTCTCATTGCTTTTATTGGGCTTTTCTGGGAATCCATGTCTAAGAAAGCTGTAGGCAAAAGAGTATGTTTTCTGGTTGGAGTAGCAGGGTAGGATGCACTAGGTAAGCTAGAGGGAGAAGAGGGGTTCCCAAGATAAAGTTCAGTAACCATCCTCAAAGTTAACCTCTGAAATGGGGGCGTGGGGAGGGCAGGGTTTGAAAAACACGGAGACACACTCCAGGGAAGACAGAGTGGGATGAGAAGGGAAGGAAGAGAGGAGGAGGAAAAAAGATTAGATGGGTGGAGGGATGGAAGGAAGGGAGGTAGAGAATGTGGAAAGAAGGAAGAAAGGGAGAGAGGGAGGAAGGAAGAAAATAAATAGAGTTATCATTTATTGAATGCCTCTCCTTGCCAAGATCTTGGATAATCCCTTTTTGCCGGTCATCTGTAATACCTTTAACCTTTACCACAACTCAGCAGGGTAGGTAAGTAGTGTTTAAAAGATGACTGAGGGAGGCTTCAAATTGATGCTGGTCTGCCCAGTGGTTTTCCATCCTGGTAAAAGCATGGATTTGGGTATCTTTCCTAGAAAGCCTTCTCAGATCCCCATATCTGAACGTTAGCTTTTCCACTCACCTTTGTGTTTCTGGAGATCCCTCTTCATGCTTCTACAGAAACTCTTCCCTTTAGTATGGGAATGGGTGGGTCTGCTTCCCTGCTGGGCTGTTAAGCTCCTCAAGGCCAAGAGCTCCCTCAATCCTCTCAGTGTTTCCTGGGTATCAACTAGACAGAGTTCAGTTTCATCCTCCTTCGCTGAATATTTATTTATTTATTTATTTATTTATTTATTTATTTATTTGTTTATTTCAAGCAATCCATTAATTTTTATTGAGATATAATTGACATGACATTATGTAGATTTAAGGTTACAAAGTGTTGACTTGATACATTTATATATTGCAGTATGATTACCATCGTAACATTAACTACCATGTCTTTCACATCACCTAATTATCTTTCTTTCCATGGTGAAAACAAGATCTAGTGTCTTAGCAACTTTAAAGTCGATAATACAATATTGTTTTCTATATTCACTAGGCCGTGCTTTAAACCTCCAGGACTTATTTATCTACTGGTTGCAAATTTGTGGCCTTAAACAACACATACCCAATTCTCTCACTCTCCAACCTTTATTAACCATTACTATACCCTGTTTTTATGAGGTCTTTTTTAGATTCCGCATATTAGTGATATCATACAGTATTTGTCTTACTTTTTTTGACTTAATCTCAATTAGAATAATGTACTTAAGGTCACAACACATTTTCTTTATCCATTCATCTCTTGACGGACACTTAGGTTGTTTCCATGTCTTGGTTATTGTGAATAATGCTGCTGCGAATATGGGAGTGCAGATAGCTCTTAAAGACAGTGATTTCATCTCCCTATGTTTCCTTGATCATCTTAAAGGATGCAGGAAAAGTATTTGACAAAATACAACATCCTTTCATGATAAAATCCTTAACAAATTGGGTATAAAAGGAGCATACCTCATTATAATAAAGGCCATATATGACAAACCCACAGCTAACATCATGCTCATTGGTAAAACATCGAAAGCTCAACTGCATACAAAAGCTCCACCCGTTTATTCCCCCTCTTTATAGTTTTGATGTCACCATTTACCTCTTTTTATATACTGTGTTCATTAACAGATTATAATAGTTACAGTTATTTTTAGTACTATTTTCCTTTAACCTTTATACCATAGTTTAGTGGTTAACACACTATTCTATTACAGATTTAGAGTTTTCTAAATCTGATTGCATACTTACCTTTACCAGCTTGTTGTACACTTTCAGATGTTTTTGTGCCACTAATTAGCATCTTCTCACTTCAGCTTGATGGACTCCTTTCAGCATTTCTTGTAAGGCAAGATACCTTCAGCTTTTGTTTCACTGAGAAAGTCTTTATTTCTCCTTCATATCTGAAGAATAACTGTCATATAGAGTATTCTTGGCTGGTAATTTTTTCTTCAACATTTTGACTATGTCATTCCACCCTCTCTCTCCTGGCCTGTGGGGTTTCTGCTGAGAAATCCACTGATAGCCTAATCCTAAATTATACTTTTTTCCCCCCTCTCGATACATTTAGGTTTCTTTTTCTTTGATTTTTGGCAGTTCCACTATAATGTGGCTTGGAGGTCTTTTTGCATTGAGATAATAGGGTGATCTATTAGCTTTGTGAACTTGGATGTCAAAGTGTCTCCTCAGTTTTGGGATGTTTTCAGCTATTATATTTTAAAACAAACCTTCTGGCCCCTTCCTCCTCTCTTCTCCTTCTGGAACCCTGATTATGCTAGTATTTGTACATTTGACCAAATCCCATAGATCACATAGGCTTTCTTTGCTGTTTGTCATTCCTTTTTCTCTGTTTGCCTTGCACGGGTTTGTTTGAAAAGCACTGTCTTCTAGGTCACTTATTTTGTCTTCCATTTGATTTACTCTGCCGCAGATTCTCTCTATTGCATTTTTCATTTCAATCATTGAATTCTTCAGCTCCAGAATTCTGTCTGGTTCTTTCTTATGGTTTCTATCTTGTTGCTAAATTTCTCATTTTGTTCATGTATTTTTTCCTGATTTCACTGAATTATCTTCTGTGTTTTTTTGTAGCTCACTGTTTCCTCAAAACAGTTATTTTGAATTCTTTATCTGCTAGATCATAAGATTTCATGTCTTTGAAGTCTTTATTGAAGGATTATCTTTTGATGATGACATGTTTTCTTGATTCTTCATGTTCCTTGTAATTTTGTGTTGCTGCTTTGCCTTTGAAGTAAAAGACACCTCCTCAACTCTTCACTAGTTGCTTTCAGATGGGGTATATTGTTTGTTGGTCCTGTTGTATATGGGGTTCTCTCAGACCTTGTATTTATACACCTGCTCCACACTTCTTGCTCCCTCTTGTGGCAGAATTCTTAAGCTTTTAGTCTTCTCTGGATCTTACCGCTCACCTGGTTGGCTCCTGGAAACCTCTCTTTTGTTTTTCCAGAAGGTGGTGCTACAGCTCAAGATTGTGGTTTCTCTCTTGCCCACAGTTCCAGGTCTGTTTTTCTGATAGCACTCTGGTTTACCCAACTTTTGCTGCCAATCTTGGAGCCCGAGTAAGGAGCCACCTTAGAGTGAGGGAAGGTATGGGTTTAGTACTTGGGGTATTAGGGATGTCTGCCAGCTGGTAGGAAGATCCTTGGCTCTGGTTCTCCCAGAGTCTTGTGAGTAGGCGTTCTCCAGACATGCTGAGCTCAGTCAGCATGAACCGTGTCCCTTTATAATGCCCTTTGATATTCTTACTTGCCTCTTTCCCAATTTATTCCCTCCTCTCAGTCATGGAGGTCCCACTTTAGTACTCTGGATGTTGCTGGAGGGAAATGGGTTTCCTGTGCAGCATCTGGCAAAGCTAGGGTAACCAGGCACTCACACACTGCTCCCCTTTCCCCCCCAGAGTGGTGCCACGGGATAGTTCAATTCTGTGTTGTGTCAACTTGGGGTGGGGGAGGGGCACTGCTGGAAAATTTCCTTCAAACTTGTTTTGTTTGTTTGTTTCCTTCAGTGATGTGCTGGAATTCTGTTTTATCCATGGGTATTTGCCCAGGTCAACACTTTTCAAGATTTTCCCCAAACACAGCTGGGAAGGGTCAGGGTTGGGGTTGCTAGTTCCACGGTCCAAACCAAAGCCTGTCTGCAGTCTGTCTATTACTGGATGATCTGGTGGGTGGGTGGGTGAGACTCCTCCTGGGTTTCTTGGCCTATGCTGTTGGATCACAGGACTCCCACAGAGACACTTTTGTTTGTGGGTGGATGCTTAATTAGCTGTTAAAAAAAAAGGGGACACAAAAAATTGGGATATCTTACACCACCATGATATTGGTCACCCCTGTTTCACCACATTTGTGTTGTTTGTTGACTACCCTTGTATCTGCTACTAGTGTCTTCTATTTTCTTCTCTCCTCTCATCTTTTTACCTAAAATTTATATCTATTGTATTCAGATCACTGTCATTTTGGTAGAAGTTTCAAAGGGAAGGAGGCATCATAAACACATGCATTCAATATGCTGTGTTTAGACTGATAGAACCTTTTTTGTGT
Source organism: Eumetopias jubatus (assembly GCF_037043125.1). Taxonomy (NCBI): domain Eukaryota; kingdom Metazoa; phylum Chordata; class Mammalia; order Carnivora; family Otariidae; genus Eumetopias; species Eumetopias jubatus. Next base: position 48,479,346 of record NW_028274815.1, read on the forward strand.
ACAATTAAGAATGCATAACTTCAAAATGCCTATGCCCTTTGATGCAGTTGTCCTATTTCTAGATAAAACTCACCTGTAGAAATAATTCTACATGTATATAAAGAGATGTGTACAAGGATACAAGCATGTTGACATTAGCATTGCTCATAATAGTGAAAAATTGTAAACCATTTATGTGATAGTATTAAGGAAATAGTTAAACTTTGATATGTCTATACTACAGAAGACTATGCAGTAGTCAAAAAGAATGCTCTTGGCATATCTGGAAATCTCTCTGGGAAATATTCTTAAGTTTAAAAAAAACGGATATATATTATATATGATCCCACTTATATTCTTTAAAAACCCACAAAACAATGTATGTTTTGATTCATACTAACTAGTGAATAAAGATTATGGAAAACTAATTTGCTGATGGTAATCTTGAGTCCTGTCAGATTGACCATGCCCTGGGACCCAAGGCCAGGCATGCCCCTATGTTCCCAAACTTACCACAAACGGAAGGCTGTTCACCCAAAGGCTCTCATCCTGTTGAGCACATCAGACAGGGATCATCACTGGGCCTACAAAGCATATTGCACATTAACAGAATGATTATTCTCTTTTCTCACCAAGGAAAACTGCAAATTTCTCCCCCACAAAGTCACCTGATGAGGTCATCGCAAAATACCTACACTGGTTTTCCATCTGTGACTGTATAAGTTATCAATTGCTGCACAGCAAATTACCTCAAAACTTAGTGACTTGAAACAACACACATTTATTATCTTGTTTCTATGGGTCAGGCCAGGCCTACACCAGGAGGGCGTGATTCACTTCCAAACTCATGCATATGGCTGTTGGCATGATTCAGTTCTTTGTAAGCAGTTAGCCAGAAGCTACTCTTAGTTCCTTGCTATGTGGGCCTCTCTGTAGAGCAGCTCACAACATGATAGCTGGCCTCATCAGAGCAAGTGAGTGAGAAAAGCCAGAGAAAACGCATAAGCAAGTTGGAAGTCAGTCTTTTGTAACTTAATCTTAGACTCATCCATCACTTTTGCCATATTCTGTTTTTTAGAAATAGATCACTGGGTCTGGCCCACTAGGTCCAGCCCTCAAAGGAAGGGGCTTGTATAAGAGTCAGAATACTAAGAGGTGGGGGGCATCTCAGGAACTGACCACATGTGTTGACTTAGGCCTGTGATGGTATAGTTAGAATAAAGGAGGCATTGGTCCTTGATTTTATTTATAAATTTGTCGTCAAAAAAAAAAAAAGCTGCTTACATCTGTGATTAAAAGTTTCTTCAGGGGTTGCAGGAGCAAATTCAGAAGCCAAGAATCTTCCTCTGTAGGCGAAAATAGGCTTTAAACATGTATATACCTCCTAAGCAAATGACGTTTAGGTACAGTTGCTTGCTTATAATACATCCTAAATAATACTTTTCTTTCTTTTATCTTTTCATTCTGAAATTACTTCAAATTTAAAGTTGCAAGAATAGAGGAAAAGAATCCCATACGCCCTATACCCAGATTCACCATTCGTTGATAATTATGTTTTGAATACACTATGTAGTTTGTCACATGGGAAGGCAATATTTGTAACCATCGGAGCTTTGGGGTGTGGTGAGAGGTGTGCAAGGCGGGCAGGAGCCCTATGTGCTCTCTGCATATGGAGTCGTCATCTCTCAAATGCCTCTTCCTCCTCCTGCAGAAAATCCCGAGCGAGCAGCTCTGTACTTTGTCTCCGGCGTGTGCATCGGGCTGGTGCTCACCCTGGCTGCCTTGGTGATGAGAATCTCTTGCCACACGGACTGCCGGCAGCGTCCCCGGAAGAAGTTCCTGCAGGACCGAGAGAACAGCAGCGACAGCAGCGACAGCGAGGATGGCAGCTCAGACACGGCGTCTGACATCTCGGTCAGGAGGCACCGCCGCTTCGAAAGGACTTTGAACAAGAACGTGTTCACCTCGGCCGAGGAGCTGGAGCGTGCCCAGCGGCTGGAGGAGCGGGAGCGCATCATCAGGGAGATCTGGATGAATGGCCAGCCCGAGGTTCCCGGGACCAGGAGCTTGAACCGCTACTACTAGCGGCGGGAGCCCAAGCCCAAGCCCGTGCCGCAGGAAGTCCTCGGAAAGGGCCAGGGGCCGCAGGGAGGGTGGGCACAGAGCTGAACACAGTTCTGCTGCAGTCCTGGGGTCAGAGATAAGCAGGGCACGCCCATTTTCTAGCCAGGAGGACTGAGCTTTCCTTTTCGACTAAATTTATGGAGAAGTAGAAAAACCAAGTCAGTTCATCAATCTTTGCAGGTTGTAGAATGGTGCTGAAAAACCCTCCCCAGCAATCTGGATGGAGATTAGAGAAACGGGACTGTGGTTTCTCTTGATTTCTGAGGATCTCAGAAGTTTCTGCAGACTTCATTGCTATGTGTTACTCCTTTACAAAAGAAGATTATCATGGCATGAAGGCTAGGAATAGCAGGGTGAACTTAACCCAGTAAATGCAATTTTCTAAATGACCCCATGCTATGGAGGTGACTCTCATCTAGATAGCATGATTTATGATTATTATTTAAGGCTGATTTTTAAAAATCTTGTGTTGCAATGGCAACCTTGTCCATTTTAACTGGCACCTCAGGGATTAAAATCCTATTTTTTAGTATAGTTCCCACCTCATTCATGAAAATGGGTAGAATTACTGTATTATGGGAGATGTGTCAGTGAGCTAGAAATATCAATAACCTCAAAGGATGAAGGGTTTTATTTTAAATAGTTTATAAAATATATATTAACATGCATATTTGAAGATGGTGCATAAGAATAAAAGCTGTGTTTTCCCCCTTTTTGGAGAGAAGAAATTTTGTTATGACTCTAGATAATTATGATTTTAAACATTTTGTTAAAAAAAAGAGTTTGGATTTCCAGGAAAAGAATGGGAATAGGAGATGAGAAATAAAGCCAAAATTAGGATGAGATTAAAAAAAATGCTACATTCTTTTTTGTGTTTCATGTCCGTCTCTGTTGTAATGCTTACTTTAAATGGCAACCCTTTTACATAGGTGGCTATGGTCTTTTGCCAGGCCCTTTCAACAACTGGAGAATTGGGAGAAATGGAGAAACTGGAGAATAAAGAAATGGCCGCTGTGTGACTAACTGAGGACCTTTCATTTGCTGTGTGTTGTATATTATAGTTACAATGTAGCTGAGTTGTTGTTAAGCAGAGGATAGGCTTGTCCAAGGCTAAGAATAAGATGGTGGCCATATGGAGAAGGGAAGTCAGTAGAGAAGAAAGACAGCAAGGCTGAAACACATTTAGAAATGGGTTACAGAGAAGGAAGCAGCATCCTCCAGCCTTATAGACAGGAATAGTGAGTTCTATCTGTCGGCTCCCTTCTCTTGACATGCAGTGGGTTCCTTAGTCAGCCAGTTTGGCTGTTCCCGAGCCTTCCTACTGACATCCATCGGCGTCATCACCAAGCCTGAAAGGATGGTTGGGAGACTTTCTCTGCTGGGGTCTCTATTGCTTTAGCAACCCGCTGTCTGTGATAAGGGCTTGGAAGGCTGTCTTAAGAAGTGAACACTCACAAATCTCTGTTTGCCCAGGGGGCAATACAGTTGGCTTGAAACCATGGTGGCTGATCTGATTATATCATTTTGGGTTGCCCCATTGGCTCGTAACAACTGCCAAAAATCTTGTAAATCAGTGTCTTTGAATCTGGGTTCCCACTCTTGTGATTTCAGTCCCTAGGCAATAATTGTCTAGGCTTCAAATTAATAACACCTGTGGTCTCTGTCTCTTAGAAAAGTGAAACAAGGTGTTGCTTTCATCCCCAGAATTCACCCAAAGCTGATAACAGGGAAGGATATGACCCTTGTTAGGCCAGGGGCTAAGGGGGCTGCAGTAATGGAGGTGTTTGGGAAGGTTCTGGGTCATCTGGCTTTCTTACCCCAATATCCTGATGCCTTTCTACCAAGTCCATAAAGTTCCTATCTTTAGGGTGGTGGGGACTTTGCCTAAGGCACAAAATACTAGATAACAGTTTAACCCACTGCTTCACTTCCATATACTAAGGATTTCAGCTTTTCAGCCAAAGATAGGGAGACCTCAATTGTTATATTCCTTATCTTGACTCAAGTAGTTCCACATTTAGGTCTGTCATTCCTTGTTCCAGTTTCTGCATTAGGCCATTTCATTTGCAACAGAATAATATCCAACTTAAGAGCATTTATTGGTTCATATAACTGGGAAAAGTAGCCCTGGATCAGGCTTCATGGATGACGGGGTCCAGATGCTGAAAGGCTACCAAAAGTTTGTTCTTTCTCAGCTCTCATCTCTGCTTCTCTCTCTTGCTGGTCTCATTTTCTTCTACTTCAGATGAAACTGTGACCTATGTATACCTCTACAGTGTACTGGATTAATTGCTACTGACCAAGCTCCCATATAGCTCACAGGTTGTGTGTGTTTTGGGGGGAAGGGTGGGGGGCAAGGGGGGTGGGGTGGGGGGGCAGTTTCACAGTTAACTTAGCTCAGAAGACAGCATGGAAAGGATGCTTCTGATGCAGCTTCCCTGGTCTTCCATGGTTCCTCAGAGAAGCACTCGCTGACAGTTAAACATCTAAGAAGATGTTAGGAGTACAGTTACCCTAGGAAGCTCCCACCCACTTCCTTTAAGGGCCTCTTTCTGCACTGTGAAGCACAGGTGGTCACCATCCACTCATGGCATATCTGAACCCCCTCAGCTGAACCTTCACTACTGGCAGGGAGTGCACCCTAGGCACTTTTGGACTTAACATCATTCCAATATAAGGACATGAAAGGAAAGAAACATCTTGCCTCAAGGTTCAAAATTAAAATCACAGAGAAGGACTACTTGGCCTGGCTTGTATAGTGCTCCTTCTAGGAGTTCTACCATGTCAGATATTACATTTAAGTCTTTTTTAAGGATTTGTTTACCTACTTTAGAGAGAGAGAAGCAAAGGGAGAGGGAGAGAGAATCCTAAGCAGACTCTGTGATAAGCACAAAGCCTAATGCAGGGTCAATCCCATGACCTCAAGATCACTACCAGAGCTGAAACCAAGAGTTGGGCACTCAACCAACAGCTCCACCCAGGCACCTCTACATTTAAGTCTTTAATCCATTTTGAGTTAATTTTTGTGAGTCGTGTATGATGGGGCTCAATTTCATTCTTTTGCATGTAAATATCCAATTTTCCCAGCACTATTTATTGAAGAGACAATCCTTTTCATATTGAGTATTCTTGGCTCCCTTGTCAAATATTACTTAACTATATATGTGTGGGCTTACTTCTAGAATCTCAGTTCTGTTCCATTGGTATATGTGTCTGTTTTTGTGCCAATACCAGACTGTCTTGATTACTACAGATTTGTAATATGATTTGAAACCAGGAAGTGTGATGCTTCCAGCTTTCTACTTCTTGCTCAAGCCTAATTTGGCTATTTGGGGTCTTTTGTGGTTCCATATGAATTTTAGGATTATTTTTTCCTATTTCTGTAAAAAGTGCCTTTGGAATTTTGATAGGGATTGCACTAAATCTATAGATGGCTTTGGATAGTATAGACATTTTAACAATATTAATTTTTCTAATCTACGAACATGGGATATCTTTCCATTTATTTGTGTCTTCTTCAATATATTTCATTAAAGTCTTACAGTTTTCTAGGTACAGATCTTTCACCTACTTGGTTAAATTTATTCTTAAGTTTTTAATGGTATTGTAAATGGAATTGTTTCCTTTATTTCTTTTTCAGATGGTTCATTATTGAGAAATACAACAGATTTTTGTATTTTGAATCCTGTAACTTTGCTGAATTTGTTCATTAGTTCTAAGAGTTTTTTGGTGGAGTCTTCTAGGTTTTCAATATATAAGATAATGCAACCTTCAAACAAAACAAGTATACTTCTTCCTTTCTTATTTGGATGCCTTTTATTTCTTTTTATTTCCTAATTTCTCTGGCTAGGACTTGTAGTACTATGTTGAATAGGACCGTTGAGAACTGGCACCCTTGTCTTGGTCCTGACCTTAGAGGAAAATTTTAGACCTTTCACTGTTGAGTATGTTATTAGCTGTGGGCTTGTCATATGTGGCCTTTATTAAGTATTTATTGAGAATTGTTATCATGAAAGGATACATTTAAGTTCTTATGCTTTAATTGGACTTACTTTATACTCACTGAGGGTATCTATCCATCCATCTCCCTTTGCAATAATTCATGTTAGAGTCAAAGTTAACTTGTTCCCGCCTTTCCCCTCTTGATGCTAAATATTTTCACACTTACTTATTTTTCTCATGGTACTTTTTCCCTTTTACGCTAATATTTTATTTACACATATAAATTTCTAGTATTCATTGTGTTGAAGTAAAATGGCCCCACTTCCTGCCTGTTGCCATCGCTTTCACAGCTTTAGCATCATTCTTATCAGAGTGGCTGTTCTGATAGCTATACTTACTCTTCTAATCAGCTTTGGGCAGAGCAAAATGAGCCTCATTTATTATGTTTTTCCTCATCTTCTCAACCTATATCAAGATAACACATATTAAAAGATGGATTCCTCTTGAAAATTGTGGTTGAAAAAAAATTGTGGTCAGAAAGGGGTGTCAGTCTTCTAATTATCTCCCAGCCCAAATCAGTCTTTATAGATCAGGATACATCCTTTCTTTGCCCTAAATATTGGATTTAATATTTAACAAATTTAGTACTCTTAAGTATTAGGCTTCAGGGTAGGAGTCTCCCCAGGTCTTGCTTGAGAATCTGCATCATGACCTCACTTTATCCTAATTGTAGATTTGAAAATTCATGAATTTTTCTTTAAGTTTTAAATATATGAATTGCTCTTTCACCCTGGGATAAGAGTATCTTCCTTACATTTAACAAATAGAATCAAATCTTCCCTTGTGTCCCCTCGGTTGCTTGCACACTCACACTCTATGTGATTTTTCTGCACCTACCTTTGTGGCCTAGCCTTTAAGCCCCTGGCAGCTGTACAGTACCTTATTCACCTCTGTATTCTCAGTGTGCATGCAGGACCTGGATCATAGTAGCTTCTCATTAGATAGTTTTGAATAATAAAATAACACAAAGCCTCAGAGAATGGGAAATAGGACTAATTGCAGTGTGCTGTTCTACAGAGCTTCAGAGCCTTAACTGTTTGCAACGAAGATGATTTTTCTTAAGTTTATGAAGGTCTGCTTTATCTGCCTTCATTTATTCTTTCCTCTACTGTTAACCATTTTCTTGTCTCTTTCCAATTTAGAATCTCTCCCATCTTCTTTTACATTAACTTAGATGTGACCAGGTGGTAGGACTCTCAGGGCACTTTCCACGTTTAATCCAGCACTGAGAGTCATACAAAATTTTTACAGGTTTATAAGGAATGGGTATTCCTTCTTGAAATTGCAACAGCTATTCTTAACCTCACTGATGACCAATATTCCAGTCCCTCAGGCTTGAACCAAATAAAGGGAAACTTTTATATTAGACTTAACCACTGGGAGTGTGCCTCCAAAATCATTACATCATCTATCTTTTATTATTCCTACTTTCAAGATCATCTTGGCCTCACTTGATCTGAGGCACTAGACCCTCAGATGCATTTTAAAGTCTCCTTTCTGTAGGAAAAACCATCATTCAGTCTCTAAGAGAGGGAACTGTCATATGAAAGTCTCTTTCCCTAGCTCTCTCTTCCTTTCTGTATTCTTTCTTTCAGCAGTAGGCAGAGATCAGGGCCTAAGAGTGGCATCAGTGAAATTAAAAATGACCTTCCCTTCCAGCTCCCATCTGAAGAATACAAGGAACTTCTGAGACTCAAAGAAGAAAGATTTCTCTGGGCTTGGGGCCAGGCCCCATGTTTGGGAGTCTGTTCAGATTCAGAATTGTGCAACCAGCTCCACATAGTCAAAAAGACCAGGTGATGAACCAAAATCTGTCCTTTGTACTCCCCTAAATTTGTGTTTTTATCCATAGTCTCTGGTCTTTTCATGGAGAATATCTGATTCCTTAGACTGTGTTATGACACCAAGTCTCATAGATGTCCTCAGAATGGAAAAACTGTTATCACTCAGGATAACATGTGGATATACCCTAGTGGATTCCTTGAATGGGAAGAATGCATTTCTGAACCAGGATCTTTTGATAGGAAGGAGAGATACATAAACAGAAATATATTTTCTCTTTAGGATATTACTGTTATTTTGCAGAATTAGACTTTTGCATATCCAGGACTCAAGTGGCTGTTCCTAACTTTTTGAATACTTCTCCAGGTGGGCAATTAATCAGTGGGTATTGAAGAGTGACCAGGATATCTGTAAGTGACAGAGGCAAAATGAAGCAGAAGTGATTTAGCAAAATGGCATGAGCTTCTAAGGAAGTACTTTATAAGAGGTTGTAAAGCAGAATTTTGCAAACTTCAGCTCATGGGCCAAATCCAGCCTACCACGTTTTTTGTACCACTTGCAAGTTAAGAAAGGTTTTTACATGTTAAAATAGTTACATTATAAATGTTTAGTTATGTAAGTACCTACATAATATCTTCGATGTTGCCTTGATCCACAAAGTCTAAAATATTTACCATTTGGCTTTTTATGGAAAAAGTTTGCTGACACTGTTGTAGAGGAATGGTCTGGAAATAATGATAAAGAATAGGATAAATGCAGAATTCTATCCCCTCCTCAACTGTGGCAGGCTGAGTAATGACTCCCGAAAGATATCCACATCCAAGTCCTTGGAACCCGTGAATATGTTACCTTACATGACAAAAGGGACTTTATAAATGTGATTAAATTAAGGAGATAACTGAGATAGGAGATTATTCTGTATTATCTGGGTAAGCCCGATGTCACAGGGTCCTTATGAGGTAGCAGGGTTTGAGTCAGAGAGGATGTGTGATGACAGAAGCAGAGTTTTCAGTGATGCAACCATGAACCAAAAAACACGAGCAGCCTCTAGACGCTGGAAAAAGAACAGATTCTCCACGGGAATCTCCAGATGGAACCAGCCCTGCCAACACATTGATTTTAGCCCTAAGACCCATTTTGGACTTCTGAACTTCGTAACTTATAAGATAATAAATGTGTGTTGTTTTAAGCCACTATGTTTGTGGTAGTTTTTTACAACAGCAATAGGAACAACAGGAAATGATATGTTTATTAACCCTGTGCTCCTTGGGTTGTAGAAGAATCATAGGCTTCACCATAGAGTCTCAGGAAATATAGGAAATTCCTATAGACAAGCTGGGTAAGAGGGAGAGGTGACGTTGAAGAGGAAGTTTAGCATGTAGAACACGTAGCTGATTGCAGATTGATGGTTTTAGAGAACATTTGGCAAAGGCACCCAAGGAAGAGCTCAATTATTATCAGTTAGGGAAGGAAGAACTGGGAAGAATGTGACTGAAAGTCAAGGGGAGGTAAATGACTGGCAGACCTGGGAGATGAGACAGTTGTATTAGCTAGCCTCAGGTTTCAAATGGCCTCCACCCAAGTATCTATCTGAAAGCTAATGATGTCTCCATTGGCAGAAGAAGATAAATGACGGAGGCCCTTAAAATGATGAGGGTGTGTTTTTATGTCAGCCATATAAACTCTGTGACTTCTTTTCCAATCAGAATATTTATCTCCACCTGCCTCTTACATTCAGATCAATTCTTCTCCCTCCAAGAATCCATCTGTTCATTATGTTTTCTGTAATTTGCACACAGTGGTATCCTTGGCAACCAGTCAGTTATTGCAGATATAGCCCTTAGAGTTCAAAATTGGGTCTTATTTCAAAAACTACCCACTAAACAAAAAACCATTCATTAAACACACCAATATCTTTAAGATAACTATTCTCAAATTATGTTCTGCAGCTCACCAATTACCACTCCTTGGACCTGAGGGTCCATAGAACACACTTTGGGAAGCACTCCTTTAAATCAATAAAACTGAATGCAAAGCACAGATTAAAACTGAAATTTGGAGTGAGCTCCTGCTTGTATTCCAGGCCTTCGAAGAGCCACCGGTACATAGAATTCCTGAAGCTTTCTCAGAAATTTGGGTCCATACCGAAATCAACTCTATTATTCAAAATTTTTTATGAACCATATGAATATAAAAGCATGAAAATCTAAAGCTACTTTTGGAGGGTTTCCCCAAATATCTAAGTAGTTTTTAAACTTTTCTGCACCAACTTGCGTGTGAGTGCAGTGACCCACATGTCCCAAGATGCCTGCAGCTCAACAGTTCCTTCTAAGTGAAGGGGACCATTGGCAAGATTTCTCTAGGGACCAGGAAGGCAACAGGTGCTGCTAAAGGTGTCCTTGACATGCCCAACTCTGCCCTTTTGCCTAACCTAAAAGTGTGGAAAGTTATAAGAATGCTGATGTTCCCTGACTGGACTTGAAACAGAGCCCCAGGGATCAACCTTGACTGTAAATAAAGAGGCAGGCAATTTGTTCATTGAGTTTAAATGCTCTAACATACTCAGTGCTTAAAGGGTATTTGTCAGGTAATTTCTTGTTTAATTGTCTCTCTCTCCTCCTAGATTCTGGGTTTTATGAGGTCAATAAATCTGTCTTTTCAGTATTCCAAGCACAATGCCATGCCTTAGTATGTGCTCAGTAAATGTGCATTGAATGAATGACTGAATGTTAAGTTTTTAGCATCCAAAAGCTCTTCTGAAATTCAGAGGCAATTTTGGTGTTATTGTTGTTGCTATACCTGGTGGCAATACTAATTGTGTTGATTGTTATTTTCTGCCAGGCTCTTTGAACTGCCAATAGGGGAAAATTTGTTCTTTGGTAAAAATGAACAAATAAATAAAATAACCTCTGATTATATCTGAAGATTTTATTAATATGAGGAAAATCTATGAAAGAGTAGGATGTTTGTAAAGCACTTTTTTTTCTTTTTTACCACTGAGATTCCTTGGCATAGATTCTGGACTTTCCAAGGGTATCATTTCAGCAAGTGTTTACTGAGTACTTATTATGTTCAAGACACCAAGAGAATTGTGTCCTCTACCTTAGTTAGTCTTTGAAAGACTATGAAAGAAAGTAAGACTGCTAGAACTTTCCAGCAGCTGGGGAAAATAGCCATGGAGCTGCCTCTATTTCTCTGAAGCATTTAGTCTTAGGGAGAATGAAGAAGACTCAATGACATAAGAAGGAGAAGTGAATATACATTCGAAGTAGATACATATCTATTAGCCATCTTTCCTTAAAGCAGAATGCCTCCTAGCTTTTGGGGAACAGCATATACACATAGTGTTTCCCTTCTTCCGAAGGAAGGGCAGCCTTATCAGTACATTCCTGTTACCAGTAATGCTTACCTCCACATCTTGTTGGTGCTTCATGCACCAGCATACTGGGTTATTTCTTCTTTACCAAAGACTTTTGTGGATACATAAGGTGTTCTCATATATATGAGAATCTTATAAGCCAGAAATCAATCATCCAAGTTTAGCAGAAACTGCCCATCTAATCCAAGCTTGTTTATTCAAAATCATTTAAAATGACTACATAACAATTCCTTTCTGAACATCCACAGAGGTCCTGGAGTTGGGCCTGAAAAATGGTGAGGACACTGACAAAGGAGAGGAGGGACAGCATCCTGGTTGTAGACAACAGCCAGAGAGAACTTTAGAGGCAGCATGAGGGGCAGTGAGTAGCTGCAGTTAGCTAGAGGCATGAGACGTACTTAGGGAAGAGGTGGGGATTCAGTCCTAAAAGGTCTAGTTTCTGGAGGGTTGGACTTTGAGAACTGGCTAATAAGACTGGCCATTTGCCTTCAAGCAATGGAAAGGAGAAAGCAAGGAAAGATTTATGAACCAGAAGGTTATATGATCAGCACATGCTTCAGAAAAATGAATCTGGATTGGAGAAGGTAGAGTCTTGTGGAAAGGGGTTTAGGTAGAAAACTCATAGTTTGGTTACAGAATCAAGAAGATCTGACAACTGATTGAGTGTTGATGGGGAATAAGGGAGAAAAAAATGAAGTCCAAGGGGGTCTGAGGGTTGAAATCTTAATGATATAAACTTATGATATCATCAAAATAGTAATAAGATTAAAACATAATGTTTTTACATAATTATCTCTTTTAAAATAAAAAGTGAGTCAGTGGGGAAACTTGTTTTTTGGGGGAATAGATTATAGTTGACATCTGTTGCTTTTGCCTATCCATCATACTTTCTCCTTTTTCTCACTTTTTGTATGAAAGACTACAGTTCATGTGATTGAAGCCAATCCATTGCTTCTAAGGACTTAGATCAATGGTAAGCATATCTCTACATTTCAGTCATGTGATTGGTTACAGGATGGTCAGTGTCCCAAGTTAGCCCAGTGAAATTCAACTGTAGAATTTTTGATGGAATTATTGGGAAAGAGAAGTTCTTTCTTTCTCTAGGTTTACTAAGGCAGTGAAAGTAAGCCTGGTGCTTATGGCAACTTAAATGAACATATTCTAATAGAGAGACCCTGACTTAGAAAGAAGGGAGTGAACACACATACATACATAAACAAGACAGAAAGACAGAGACAGAGAGACAAAGACAGAGAGAGGGAGGGAGGGAGAGAGGGAGGGAAGGAAGGAAGGAAGGAAGAAGGAGAGGGGAGGGAAGGGAGGGGAGGGGAGGAAGGAAGGAAGGAAGGAAGAAGGGGAGGGGAAGGAAAGGAAGGGAAGGAAGGAAGGAAGAAGTGGGGGAAGGGAAGGGGCAGGGGGAGGGGAAGGGAAGGGAAGGGAAGGGAAAGAAAAGACAAGAGGATGAGATTCAATTCTCGACAACACTGAGTTCCTGGATCTAGCTCAGGACTCTTATGGCTACATAGGGAAATATATTCCTCTTTTCCCCATTTCAGCTATTTTAAGTTGGATTTCTGTCATTTGCAATACAAAAGACCCTGGTGAATGCAGCGATGATGTGTTTGACTTCAAACATATAGAATCTCAGGTTCCAGAATGATATCTTGGTGGACTTTAACTCCAAAGAGAAGCTGTAACCAGGGATACATATTTGAAACACACCTGTGTGAAAGCAATGTTAAATCTCTGGGAGTGACTGAGGTCCCCAAGAGAAAGAATGTAGAGAAAGATGGGAGGGAACAGAGGGCAGAACAATGCTTAGTCATAGGAACTGAGAAACACAATTGGAGAGCAAAAAAGAAATGGTCCTCAGGGTTAAGTAGAAATTAAGTAGAATGAAGATTGTCACTGGGCTGGCAACTAGCAGTCACTGGCTATCATTAGGTAGTGATCTGTAAGGTCATGGGTCTTAAAAATGGTTATGAGAGGTTAAGATTTGGATTTTCCCCTATATAGTACTTTATCCTCCATTGACATCTGTAGAAGATTTCAGTAAGACATCATGTGTCTTACCTACCTTTAATAACACTCTGTGCCTGACACCCAGTGGGTCCTCAATAAATGAATGAATAAAAAGAAAATTGGTTGATGTATGTATAGAGTGTTTTTATTTAGGAAAAGGATTTTTGTCAGGGAAACATGTTATTTACAATGTGCTTCAAGTTGAAGTCTGAGAATGTTCCTCTAGGATAACAGCATCCACAATTTAAGGCTGGTACATAGGAGAAATCAGCCTAGGTAGCTGCAGAGCCCTGTGACTATAAATGGGTCATAAAATACCGGAGCCTTGAGTTATAAACTCAAACATACAAAGTAAACGCTGCAAAAGGATGGAAACATCTTGTATTTATGACAAGAAAATGGAAGAAGATAATCAATCTTATATCATTAGGTTCTTAATGATGGGCAAAACCTGTCCCTAGATTCATTCTCTATTTTACATTTTCCTCCTTGCTCTAGAAAAGGAAGGGATTTTTGGAACAGGATGGAAAACAGGCCTAATCATGCACGCTAACACCAACCAAATGGTAGTGATAGCTTGGACTGCTAAGAGGATTGTATGGCTCCATGAATAAGAGTTGATGGCGTTGATTGATTATTGATGTCTGCCGTGGGCAAGGAAGGGGTGAAATCTCTATTTCATCAGATCTCTGCTCAAATGATACCTCAGAGGGGCATTCCTTGATCATTCTATCTAAACTTATCTTATTTTTCTTTATAACACTTAGCACAATCCAATATTACATCATTTTTACATGTTGTGTTGTCTATCTTTTCTTCACTGGATTACAAGATCTGCAAGGATTTCACTGCTGTAGTCCCAGCTCCTAAAACAGCCTCCTCAACAAACGTTTATTGAATGAATGAATGGTTTTCGTGCTCTGTGTTAGTCAAACTGGACTAAGATAAAGTTCATTTTGGGGACTGGAGAACTCAGAGATAGTATCACATACACACAGTTGTACCCCTTTCAAATTTTTCCTGTCTCTTAGTGAAACGAAGGGGGAGTAGAGTCCCCATAATCCATGTGTACAGCACAGACATCCACTGAAAGTTAAGTTTTTGGGAAAGATAAACAAGCATAACCTTCCTTCCCTCCCCTTCCCAGAGCTGTATTCGGAACACAGGGCCAGGACCACCCACAGAGCCGGGGATTTTGGGAGGACATATGTGTGTGTTCTATGCTGGCTCTTCCACCTTAATGGAAGAGCTGCTTAAAAGAAACAGTCACAACCCTGAGCGAGAGTTAGAGCAATGAATCATAACATTGTAGTGACATTAATTTAAGATTCAAAGGGTTTGGGAAGCACAACTGTCAAACAGTGGGATGAGCGTGCCAGGCTTGAAAGCCTTAGTTGTGAATGAGTGAGCACGCATTTACCAAACAGCAGGATGGAAATACACAAAGGGAGACCTTGCTTAAGCTATTTCATTGCTTGGGATTTGGGGCCAGAGCTTTAGAATTCCTGAACCAAGTCCTGTGTAGGTCCCCCAGGTGAATGCTCAATTTCCCTGGGAGAATCCTTTGTGGAAAGGAAGGTGACTCTGATCCCCCTCCAGTGGAATGGGTGTCACGTGGTCAGGATCCAGGCGGCAGAGTGAGGCATTGGAGGCAGGAAGAGCAATGAACGCTAACCTTAGGGGTCAGGGCAGAGGTGGGAGCCAGAAGCAAGGCCAGCAAGTGGGAATCAAGGCGAATATGAAGGAAATGAGAGTTTCCAGGGGCATGTTGGTGCCTGCAGTGAACAGTAACTAAGGATTATTATGAGGACTGGGGAAAGGCCAGAGAAGAGGCAATGTAGTCAGAGCGAATGTTAAGGGATTGCTGTGTGGGAGAAAATGGACACATGTGCTTGATTTATTCATAATTTATGTCTGCATAAAACTTCCAAAAAATTTAAGGCAGCCTTCAAGAATAGAAACAATTGCAGTGCAGCTGTTAAAACAGAATAGAGAAATATTTTTTAAAAAGGAGAAGTAACAGGAAACAAATTTACTAAATGCTGAGGACAAATCTGATTGTTTTAATTGGACTTCGACTTCAGCTCTGAATTTCCTAGTAGCCAAGGAAAAGAAGAGGACAACTTTTGTAACTGGCAGTCAAAGAAAAGAAAGCAGGATCAAATTCCAGTTTTCTTTTTTATTCAAAATGACGAGAACAGAACCTGCCTGTAGGAAGAGATGGAGTACATGTGAAAGGCACAGGGAGAAGCTGAAGATGAGGTGGGCAGGACCACACCGCATCTGCTGCTTGCGGCTTGGGTCCCTTTCTCCCTGTCATGCTGGCTCCACACCCCCGCTGACCGGGGGCCATAAGATTCTCACGCACCGTCTGTCTTCTTCCCACCTGCCTGGTTGCTTGTGGCCCCAGGAAATGAATGTAAGCCTCTCACCCCGTTTGTGCTATGCTCTGAACAAGCCCACCCCCTCTTTCACTTTCTGGCTTTTACTATTACTTTGGGTGAGGCTTCAGATGCCGCAGAGACTGGGACAGTTTTCCACCTCCCGCTGACATTGAAACAGACTTTGGTCCTCACCAGCGCATTCCGTGGATGGGGTAGAGTTCTTCCACACCCTATCGCATCCCTCTTTTATTTCCACAGGGGGCACCCAGCCTGCCTCCCAACCTTCCCTGGCCTCTGAGTCCCTTCAGGTCTGACTGGCTGTGGGAGCCCTCAAGCATCTGTGTCGGGAAAGGGGAGGGAGCCATCTGCACCTGAATGGTAAAGAAGGGGTGTTGGACCTTGCCCTCCCTTCTGCGGCTTCCTGAGTCACATCCACAAACCTTGATATTAGTCTCACCACCCCTGATCATAATACTCCTTACACTTTATTGTAATCGCTTGTTTAGTCTCCGACCTGTCTGCTGCTTGCCTCCCCCTACCCCAAATACCAGAAGCTGTGAAGGGAGAGGGCCAGCCTCCGCTTGTCTGGTTTGCTGTGGCGGGCCCAGCACTTAGGCGATGCCTGACACAAAGTGAGCGTTCAAAAAACATTTCATTTATTTAAGGAATATTTATTAAGCAGCTACTACATAAGTGGCACTCTTCTGAGAATCTGGGCTACGCCAGCAAACAGACAGACAAATCACCCTTCCTTGTAGATCTTACATTCTCATGGGCTTTTGTCAGTGAATGACTAATGTTATGGAGGAAATGAGAGGCCGTCAATTAAAGAGCCAGGAAAGGGGTCAGGACATTCTGATGGTGGTTCTCAAAACTGGAATGTGCCTGAGAGCGCAGTGATAAACATGGAGATCCCAGTCCAGCTCTAGGGAGTGCAAGGCTGGTGTGGAGCAGGGGCTCTTTCCTGTGGGTGGTCCTCAGACCACACTCAGAGCCATCTTGCCTGGCCTCCTGGTGGCGGGAACTTGAGAGCAGAATATTGATGAATGGGGTCAGGTTCCACGGTGGTAGGGTCAAAAGCGACATTCTCTACAGAGCACCAAATTGTGGAACAGTTTTAAAAAATAACAAAAGCAGGTGAGGCTGTCTTTTATCACAGGTGAAAGACTGGCTAACTTCTGCCCTAAATCAGCACAGCACGTCCGTCCCGCTCAGAGGCATTAATTAAAGTGTGACCTGACCACCCCCTTTGCTGGCATAAAGAACCCGGGTATAGGAGAAGGCTATGGGAGGACATGGAAAGAGGCCTGTGCCATATTTTACTGAGAGGCCAAGGTGTCCCTACAAGCTTCTGGCTCAGATTGTCTGCTTTTTACTCATGTATATGACAGTGGGTAGAGGGCAACTCTGTTCTTGCTGTTCACATTCTCTGCAATTGAGGCATGTGGATAGGCAGCCCAAAGGCACCATTTTCCCCTGGGCTTTCTCTACCTCACACAATTTCCCTGTCTAACTCTCAATCCTTCCTGCAGTTCTTGGAAAGAAGGCACATTGGCAATGAGGGACAGAAGCATCCCCTGGGGCCCTAGCCAGCCCCCACCTCGGCTTTTGCAGGCCCTATGCCAGCACCTGGAACCTCAGCCTAAACTGGCCAGGACAAAAGCGTGCTCCAGAGCCCCACAGCATCTGTAGGGCACCAAATGCCTCTACAGATCATAAGGCAAGTCCTTGGGTGGGCTAACCTCTCCTGGCCTCTGGATCCTGCACACTCCTTGCTTTCTTTACTCTCACTTCCAAACCTTTCTACGCCACCTTGTGGATTCCTCATTATAAGGTAAAAAAATGATTATCCTATATTACCCTCCTCTTTCCTGAGGGTTTCCTCCACATCTTGTTTTAATGGAAACCTGACTTCTATCTATGCGACACTCCTCCTTGCAGCCCTCTGGGTTGGAGGCTGCTTGTTCCCCCAAGTTCCATGAAGTGCAGGACAGGGAAGAAGAAGTCCTATCATCTTCCAGGTAAATGCCATCCGCTGTGTCTGGAGAAACCCAACTGTTTATCTTTCTGTTCTAACATATAGGCCCCTGATGAAAACAAAAATCATCCAAGTGTGCAGAACAGTGCTTCTACAAAGCATCATTCCCTAGTGCTGTCCACTAGTTGTCTCTCTCTCTCTCTCTCTCTCTCTCTCTCAGTTCTCCAAGTTCAGCACTTCGAACATTTATCAGACTGGTCAACCTGCCTCCCTTCACTCCCAGCAGGTGAGTTTATGCCGTACTCTGAGGTAGGGCCCTGGAGCCCAGCAGAGACCAGAAGTAGGAGCTGTCTGGCTCTGAACCTGGGCCCCTCGGCTTCTTGGCTATATAGCACCAGGCAAAAAAAAAAAAAAAATTGTGTTTTTTTTTTTTTTCTTCTCTGTGCTTCAACTTCCTTCATAAAATGAGGGTGATAATATTTACTTTGTAGGGCTATTAGGAGAGTCAAATGAGTTAATGCATAGGAAAATAAGAATAGAATCTAGAATATGATACAAACTCAAGAAATATTGCTGTTCATCTCCTTTAGTATTTCCAGGACTCCTCCTTTCACTAAGAGTGTAGGCTTCCGGACATAGAACCTTCAAGGTGGAGGGCAGAGATGGGTCATGTTCACAGAATACAAGGAAGCTTTATTGATGCCTGCACTTATCATAGGGGCAGGCCACATGACGTCTCAAGTCCAGGTCAAAGGACATTTGCACAGAAGTTTGTGTAGCTTATAACCTCCCTCCCCATTGCCCAATCTCCTTCCAGCTTAATCTTTGCCTATCACTAACAACTCATATCCCTTTAATTTTAAAATATGTCTATTTTTATTAAGGTTTTAATTTTAATTCTAGTATAGTTAACAACTCATATCCCTTAAGGAGGGGAAGAAGCACTTTAAAGAAAAGCAGGAGCTGTGTCTATAAATGCAGTCTTTGTCCTGATTTAGAATTGCTTGCCCTCAGGGTGTAATTTTGGCATTTTGTGGCATAGAGAACCTGCTCGTGAGCACTTGGAAATCCATGTGGTGGATCCAGGGGATTCGAATGTCTCGGTACCAAGGAGATTCCTTTCCCAGTGCCTAGGAAATAGCAGTTTTAGAAAAATCTATCCAAGTCACAAGAGGAGAATATGGCGCATGGCAAACAAGCCATCACAAAGGCTCTGTTCTAAGTGGTAGAGGGATGCAGTCCTAGGCAGGCGTGAGTTATCAAGTGCAGAAGCTTCGGCTCTCGATGCACGTACCTAATCTAGCTCACCTTCACCCAAAGTGCATTTGCATTTTCTATAAATCTACCTAATATTTACAGTTTGTTTTCATAACAAAAGACTTAGGCTTCCTCTTCTATATGCCCAGATGCCCTTTACATCAAAGTGCAATGAATTCCAAACACTCCGACTTGGCTTCAGGGAAGACCACAGTGAACCACAGTCAGGCGCGGATCATGGATGTGGGAATGGTGTGGGCTCTACCATACACACAAGCTGATATTAACACCTGAAACACCTGACTCACACAGAACACCTGAAACAAAACAAACCTGACTCTCCCAAGATGAGCAACAGCCCCAAACATCAGATCTGCGAAGGGAGTCCCTAATCTCTTCATAAAAAGCAATCAGAAAAAACAAGAATAAGGAAAAAGTATTATTTGAAAAAAATCCCTCTTACCACTTTTCTTTTCACATAATCTCATAATTTGCCATTGCTCTGCCTCCTGTTGCAGGTAGTATAGACCAACTTTCTCTTCTCCATCTCCTTAGGCCAGGTTTATTCCATCTTCCAACGTCTTGTTCATATCTAGTTTACAGATAACAGCATCAGAAGGTTCTGGGTCCTAATCTCCATCCCCCGGAGTTCTGAGTCCCATTAGTGAGCAAGATCTGAAAGGACTGTGTCGGGTATAGCAGGACAGATACTGAGAACCTATGGTCACATGGCAGTTTTGGTTTCATTGAGGTGACCTTCATCACGGTTTGCCCAGGACTCTCTTGGGCTTAGTACCGAAACCCCTCAATCTCAGGCATACCAGGACAGTTAGTCACCCTACGATACCTGGGAACTTTATAAAAAACACTGCTGTTGAAGGCCCCTCTCCGGACAATATCTTTTAATTGGCCTGGGGTGGGGCTAGGTATCACTGTTGTTCAAACATTCCACAAGGTGGTTCTGAGGCTCAGTGAAGGTTGAAAACCACATCTCTAAGAGATAATCAGTCAGTTTGGATCAGGCCAGTGAAAAAAGGCTTCTCTTAGGACATGATGTGTCCTCTAATAGAGTTCTAGCCTGACCCAATTTCTCAGAGGCCTTTGAGAAATAAGGTACCTATGGTTTAGCACTCTTCCAATCCTCAAACAATAAAGAAGTGCCAAGCAGGGAAATGAGACTATCTAACAAAGTCAAATATCTAAAATCACCATAGGGATACACCTGACATTGCTCTTCAATTCCCCAGACAACTAGATGAGAACAATTTCTAAGAGTCCATGTATCTTACACCATATCATCTGGGTTCTCAGGAATCCAATACCAATGAATTAAAAATTCAAACTGAAAAGGCCACCACTCAGGCTCAGCTGATGACCCAGTGATGTGTACCTTCCATTGCTGACTGCAGCACATCCAGCTAATGACCACATTCTTCTTATATTCAGATAGCCTTCAATACATGCAAAAGTGAATCTGGAAACCCTTGGCAAAATCCAGGGATGCTTTTCAAAAAGAAAAATCAAACTAAATAAAAAAAAATTAAACCAAACCAAACAAAAAAATTAAGAGCAAAAAAATATTAAAAAATTACTTAGTACTTCTCAATAAGTTTTGCTGCAGCGTGGGTGAATTTTCCCTCTGTAATTTTCAGCTTACCCTCTTAGAAACCCAGTAGGAACTGGCATGAGGCCTTGGGAAAGGAGTCCACCTTGGCCTGCCTCATCCAGACAGCAGAATATCTTTACCCAATGACCAAGGCTGGAGTTTGACATGAGGGTTCGACATGGAGTTTGGCATGAGGAAGTGTTCCTTGACCTGGCATTGAGGAATGTACCCCTGGATGCTTCCTCAGCAAGGCTAGGAGAGAACACAACCACCATGTTCTTGACCCTGGGTCCCAGCCCTTTTAAAATCTGAATAGTGGAAACTCATCCACAAGAGGAGACTGATTGCCAGCTGTATATAACAGGACTTACAGTAAGGCAAGAGATGAGGATGGGTTATGACAGATACCTGCAGATTTAAATTGAATGTATAAGACTATCAGTAATAAGTTGCAATTTAAAGTAGCACAACTGTTACAACTGTGGTATTCATGACAAAATTCTGTGAATCTGTGTACCAGAGTTACCTGAAGAGTGGAGAAAATATGGATTCTGTGGCCACAACTCTATAGGTCTCAAATCAGTAATCTGGAACCTAGGAATCTCTAGTTTTCAAAACTATTCAGGTAATTTTTGCTCATGCCTGGTCCGTGAGCTAACTCTGTAGGTTTTTTTTACTCCATCAGCCATGTCTCTGAGAAGATTAGAAGATTGCAGACCGATGTTCTAATCTGACATGATTCTAAAGAAAAGATGAGAACCATGGGGTCTTCAGTTTTCAGATAACAGATCCATTGAAGACTTTGAATTTCTCTTCTGTCCAGCTCTTTGTTCATCTAATGAGCTCCTCTGGCCTTACCAGGCAAGCCCTGTATCTGGTACCCAGCATCTGCCAGGCATAGCAGCTGAAGGTGCTTTATTATTAAGTGACCATATCAGTGATCTTTTGAAAGTGAAAGGGGGAACCATTAATAATCATTCTGGACAATAGGTATAAACTGGGGCTGTCTGAGATAAACCCTGATGTGTGTCAAAACTTATTTCTCAGTAAGCTCCTACCACCGGATGGCAGACCCTTATTCCTTGAATCTGTTGATTCGTGAAAAAAATGTCTGAAACTTCTTCCTCCTCCACCTACTACAAAAGCTTTGGACCTTCTGGTGTTTGAGTGAAGGTTTGTAGCCTTACATATAACCCTAGGCTTCTTTTAAATCCCCTTTATTACAACTTATTTCCCTTATACACAAAAGTTCATAGAATTACATGATAAATAGCAAGCTTATCAGATGTACAACAGAAAGAGGTAGAACTCCTCATACTCCCTTCCCCTTGCCATCCCTCCTTCCTTCACCAGAAAACCACCATCCTGAATTAGCATTCCTGAATTTATTATGCATCTGTATGTTTTTTCACTTTACCACATAGGATTAATCCACAAATAATGTCTGGCATTGTTCTCCCTATTTATTTTTTTAGAGAGAGAGTGCACTGTGCAAGCAGGGGATGGGGAGGAGCAGAAAGAGAGGGAGAGAGAGAATCTTACGCAGGCTGCGTGCCCAGCACGGAGCCTGATGTGGGGCTCATTCTTGGGACACTGAGATATAGCCTGAGCCGAAATCAAGAGTCAGACGCTTAACCGACTGAGCCAGCCAGGTGCCCCTGTTCTCCCTATTTTAAAACTGTATGTGTTACTCCACAATTTGCCTGTTCTCACTAACATTATGTTTTTAGAGACATCTCACTCTACTTCATTCACTTTAAACACTGTGTGAAAGTCCATTCTAACAGACCATGATTTAGGTATCCATTCTTCTATTCATGTACATTTATCTACATGCAAATTTTTTTTTTTTGCTGTTACAAACAATGCTGCCATAAAAATTCTCCTATATATTTTCTTTTGGAACATGTATGAGAGTTTTTCTAAGGTATATTCCTAGAGATTGAATTTTGGGTCATAATTTTGTGCCTCTTCAACTTTAGCAGATATTGCTAAATTTTTGTCTAAAGTGATTGTACCGGCTTACACTCTCAGGATCTGCCCAGAAGAGCTCCCCTTTTGCCTCAACTTTGCCAACACATGGTATTGTCAACTGTATTAATTTTATTACTCTGGCATATGAAATAGTACTTGGTTATTTTAAATTGCATGTCGCTGATTATTAGTGATGTTGAACATATTTTCACATATTTATTAGCCATTTAGGGTTCCTCTTCTGTGAAGTACTCAATCATATTCTTTGCCCTTTTCCCCCACTGGTTTGTTTTACTCTTGCTGGCTTGTGGTAGTTCTTTATAAATTCTGGATACAATCCTTCATTGGTTATATGCTTTGTAAATCTCCTCGTCTGTGGCTTGGAATTTTAATTTTGTTGTTGGTGTCTCCTGTTGAACATAAATTTTTATTTTACTGGAGTCAGTTTTATCAGTCTTTCCTCCTATGATTTGTGCTTTATTTGTGTCTTATTTAAGATTCCTTCCCCACCTTGAGAGCAAAAAGATATTCTCTTATATTTTCTCTTAAAAGTTGAAAAATTTTGTTCTTCATGCTTTCCTCATGTTAGAATGGATTTTTATTGTTGAGATGAGTTAGATATCTAACTTCATTTCCCGCCCCCCCCCCCCACAGGGACAACCAATTGTCCTGGTATCATTTATTAACTAGTCCATTCTTTTTTCCCCCTGCTCTGCAAGGCTGTCTACGTTACTCATCAGGAATGTCTTTTCCTCTTATTTTATCCCATTGACCTATTTGTCTAACCCTACACCATTACCACAGTCTTAATTAACATAGCTTTATAATAAGTTTTGAGATCTGGTAGATAAATATCCTTAGGTTTTTTCCTCTTCAGAATTGTCTCTGCCTTTCTTGTTAGAGCCTGGAATATTTGCTGTCTGGCCCTTTGCAGAAATAGTTTGCCAACCCTTAGTCTAGGGTGATCAGCAACGCTGTTACTGGGCCATGGAGCAAAGATCCCGAGTGTGGGCAGTGAGTTCTCTCCTGTGACTCTCTGCCACTTTATTCTCCAGGGCTTCACTGAGGCTGGTGGGGCTTTGAGGGCCTGGGGTCAGAGCCACTTTAAGCACTACCTCTATAGCTCCTAATGATTTAGACAAGCCCCGCCCATCTTTAGGGAGTAGCTAGTCCCTGCTATTCTGGTGTGCTTTTTCCTTGGGTTTACCTTTTGTTTGGCCTACCTTTATTTGCCATCAGAGAAGCAAGACCTAGAAGGCTAAATTTAGGGCTAAGGCCTTTGGGGGAAAGGACCAGGAAAACCATGAAGCCTGCTTTGGTTCTAAACCTTAGTTTGGGACTTCATGAATTTAGCCTAATTCATCAGGAGACAGTGTTAAAGGGGTCATATGATGAGGGTAGAGGAGAATCTACCTTTGTCAGGCCTCTTCTTCATATTGGATGTGGTGTGTTGTAGGTTGAATAGGTTCAAAATCCTGGGTGCTAGCCAAGACATCATTACTCGAAAATGTTTATTCACAAGATATACTCTATAGTAAAATAATGCAGCTGGCCACACCAACCCTGAATGTAGAAATCTTCTACATCTAACTAGCTTGAACTTCTTAGGGTAGATTCCCTGAGTCCTTTGCTAACCATTCTACTCTCAGATGGGGCCATGTGTTAATATCTTTCTGCAATCCAGACAGCCTGGACTGAAGAGAACTTTGCAAGAATCTCCAGGAGCTTAGTTGCTATGTTGCTTTGTTTCCCTTTTTCTGTCTGTTATATTTAGGCAGACTTCAAACCACCAATAACCCTGGTTGGCATGATTTTATATCAAACCATTTTATAAGTTCTTATTCTTATTCCCCCCCCCCCCCCCCCCGCCCAGAAATCTGAGCATTACTATGTAATGAATATTGTCTTTGTAATTTGGGGAGAGACCTCCCTCTACTGGGCAGACACAAAACTGCTGCCCAGACTTAAGATGAGTAATACTAATCTTCACATTGTATACTGAAAAAGAAAATAACTTTTATCTTTGGTTAAAAAAAAGTTTAATAGTGCAGTTGATCTTGACCTAGTTTGACCTAAGATGAAATGTCACCAAGTCTCTGCCCCTTCTGCTTTCCTCTGTCATTTACCCAAAGCAGCTGAATGAGTGTTGCTATGACCTGGCGTGGTAATGACTGAAGCAACACCAGGCTGTTTGTCAGCTTTTTCACTGCAGTAATGTGAAAAACTGATGCAAAGCTAGCAGGCAAAACCAAAGTACTTTTAACTTGGTCCTGTATTGGAGAAGTTTATTTTAAAGCCAATTCTATAGTAGATTCAGACTATACACGGGTTTGACACAGATAGGTACTAAGTTCTGAGGCTGCCTTGTCTGGGGAGAAATTCTGTAGTCGTGCTGCAACTGGTTCTCATAGCTTCTCCCCCACACCCCGCCCCTGCAAATCCTTTGTTCATTCTTTTTTCCTTTTTTAAAAAGATTATTTATTTATTTATTTATTTATTTATTTATTTATTTATTTTGAGAGAGAAAGTGCAGGGGGAGGAGCAGAGGGAGAGGGGAAAACATCCCAAGCAGACTCTGCCAATTGCGGAGCCTGATGCGGGGCTCAGTCCCACAACACTGAGATCATGACCTGAGCCAAAACCAAAAGTCGGATGCTCAACTGACTGAGCCACCCAGGCATCTCCTATGTTCATTCTTAATAAACAGGTACTGGCTGGGCAAATGGGGCAGCATGTTCATGGGTTGAGAGATAGGAGTAAGCAGGGTCTATTGTGGCTATTTTCCATGAACTCAGAGAAACTAGAACACTGGGATGCAGATGTAATGATGCTGGGGCGGTGAGCTGGGGAGAGGTTGAATAGGTTTGTGATGCCGACTTTAGACTTTATCCTGAGACAAAGGGTCACAATCTTAAAAGCCTTCAGGGGATAGATAGATCTGAAAGTCACTGAAACATCTGAGTGGGGAAAGGGGAGAAACTAACCCATTCAGAGAGGACAACCACAATTTTTCCAGCCAATGGTTGCCATGTGCAAGTGATTTTTCCCCCAAGTTAATCCGTACTTTAAAAGTTTGGCAATTAATTTTTAAAAACCCTTAATTTAGGCTACCTTGTGAAAAAAGTTAGTAAGATCATTGGACAGACAAGTGATGAGAATCTGGACCAAGATTAGGTCAATGAGAACAAACTCATCTCTGTTGTTTTGTCCCTGGAGTCATCATTATCTGGCTAGTTCTCTCTATCGCAAATTCTGAGAATGATGAGAGTTGAGTTCCTAGCCTGGTAAAAAGCTATTCAGCTTCTCCACAATATGCCTTGTCTGACTCATAGAAGTAAGTCTAGAGTTTATGACAGACCCATCTATTAGCTGACTATATACCAGTGACTGTGCATAGAGTAGGTGCTTATTTCACACTAAATAAATAAATGAATGCAAGAATGTTTCAGTTCCTCGTACAGAAAATACAATTCCCTGAATTAGAAGAAATCCTATACCCTCCATAATTGATGACAGATAGCTTTATTATAGGGTTATAAAATAAAAACTTGCCGTTTCCAGCTCATGGTTGACTTGGTTATATGCCAAAAAAGGATGCTAAAGCCTATTATTTTTACGTGAGAAAAAGGGTAGATAATGAGGGGAAATTTCAGGATATGTAGCCTCTGTAGGCCCTTGGGAATAGACTTTTAGTACTAGAGAACTAAGTACTAGAGTCATAAGTACTAAGAGCACTAAAGAAAGTAAAGCTTCCAAGGAAAGTGAGGGAGATTATCCTCCAAAAAAGGAGATTCCATTGTTAGACCAGGGCCACTTGTGGGGACACTTTTCTTCAATCACTCATTCAACATCCTTTATGAAGAAAGTACTCTTTATCAAGTGCTGGGAGTAGAGCAATGAAAAAGACATCGCTCTGGCCCTCATAAGCAGATAATCACAACATAGAGTGACAGGTTGTTTGGGGAACTCTTAGGAACATGGGATGGGGGTCCTGAGGGTGTTTTGTGGATGTGATGCCTGTATGGATAATATTAGATGAGTGGAAATAATCCAGGAGAAGATATTTCTTTGGAGGCTCGGGTGGGATGGGCAGGGGAGAGTACCAAGAAGAGTTTCCTCAAAGCCCGGGAGAAGAGAGCATGTCCCTAGAAGGGAAAGAAGTCTATTCTAGCTGGAATTTGGAGTGTGAAAGTGAAGTGGTAATACATCAGTCTGGAGCCATAATTAGAGAATGGACCCCACAGGGCCTTGTAACTATGGTAAGGAGTTTGGACTTTCACATAAGAACAAAGGGAAACCATAGAATTTTAATCAAGAAACTCATCAAGGGATTCTCATGATCACTCTTACATTTTAGAAAGGTCACTTTGAGGGAAGGAGAAGGATTGAACTGGAGCAGACTTGAAGCAGAGGGATCAGTTAGGAGCCTGTTGCCATATTCCAGGAAAGAACTGACAATGGCCTGGAGTGGAAGGGCAGTGTGGCTAGAGAGAACGACGTAGATGTGAGGGGTTCTTAAGAGTCTTCTCTCTCTCATACATGCACACATCCCTCGAGAATTGATTAATGGGGACGCCTGGGTGGCTCAGTCGGTTAAGTGTCTGCCTTCAGCTCAGGTCATGATCTCAGGGTCCTGGGATCTAGTCCCGCATCGGGCTCCCTGCTCAGTGGGGAGTCCGCTTCTCCCTCTGCCTGCCACTCCCCCTGCTTGTGCTCTCTCTCTCTCTGACAAATAAATGAATAAAATCTCAAAAAAAAATTGATTAATGATGGTGGGCTAAGAAGAAATCGGGGATGAAGTCTGCTGTGTTGGGCCCACTGAGATAAAAAACATGAGGGGGAGTAGGCTGGAGGTGGGGAGCAGTGGGTGAATATGGTTTGGGATATTGAGTTTATTTTTTTGTACACCCAAATGGAAGTATCCAGTAAAAGTTCCCCTAAATGGGTCTTAAAGTCGGAGATTTGGGAGACGTCAACATTTTGATGATAACAGAAGCTGTATAAGGGGTTGCTCTTCATCAGTTGTCATGGGGACCAGCACGTGGACAGGTAGTCAAAATTTTGGTTGAGGTAAAGGACAAAAAGGTCACACTTGTGTGTAAAATAGTCAAACATTTTAGGTTATCTTAAAATGTAAATATATTCACATGACAATCTTTGATATAAAATTATGGCTTTTAGGGGCTTCTGGCTGGCTCAGTCTGTGGAGCCTGTGACTCTTGACCTCAGGGTCATTGAGTTCAAGCCCCATGTTGAGTGTATAGCTTGCTTTAAAAAAAAATGATGGCTTTTAAAAAACTTAGGTCCAGTGATTAGAATTTTACCTGGTCTTTTTGCTTAGATCACACTTTGAATGCACCACCGGGGATTTCCAGTTTCAGTTTCTATAAAGTGGAATGAGAACCAAGAGACACTTGCAAAAAACCTTTGTTATGTATTCTCTCTAGATGTTCACTTTTCCTTTTGGTTATTTATGGTTGTCTCAGTCAACCTAATTCATTTTTTAAAGCCATTTTTCTTTATTGACTCTTTCTAAAGCATTCAACTTTTTCTTTTTGAAATCACATTTTATCAGATTATGGAATATTTCATTACAGTGGATATAAAATAACAAGTGGAATTAGGTGAGGAACAAAGATGCATGGTAAGTTCACAACTTAATGGGTGGGGGCATTTTACAAAGTAATGGGGCAGCCTGAGCATGGGTCAGATTGCTTTACAAAGAGAATGGGGAATATTGGTCTAGCTATTAATTCGTTGAGATTGTTTAAGAGAGTTTCTACTATAATATAAATCTTACGAATATAAATATGACATTTGTTTTT
Organism: Eumetopias jubatus; assembly: GCF_037043125.1. Classification (NCBI taxonomy): domain Eukaryota; kingdom Metazoa; phylum Chordata; class Mammalia; order Carnivora; family Otariidae; genus Eumetopias; species Eumetopias jubatus. Next base: position 48,507,658 of record NW_028274815.1, read on the forward strand.
AAGACCTAAGTTCTGTTTTGCAAAATCAACTTTTAAAATAAAACATTTACCTCTCCATCTATCAGAATGGCAGAAAGCAGTACCTGTCTTTCTGCTTATTATAAGAACAATAAGGCATACACAAGTCAATCTTTTTTTTAATTTTTCAAATAAAAAATAGAATTTCATATTAAAACAGTGATTTTAAGGTTACATCAAGTCTTGGTGACCAAGAACAAATTTCATAGTCAATAGGAACTTGCCTTTCCTACTGTTTCAGAAATGTTTTGAACTTTCCCAAACCTAATCTTATGCATGGATAGTGATTTGATTGCTGCATTTTAAAAATCACTCCTTTGAGCTTTGCATTATTGGCCTCTTTTAGCAGTTTGTGTTCAACCTGGTGGGCTGCTCATCATCAAAGTGGCTTTGTCTCTCTCTCTTACTGGCTGGCCAGGAGTGTTTCAGACCAGAAAGCTTTATTTCCCAGTCTGCTAAAAATTCCCTGGGTTCCTCATTCTGCCTCTCTGAGCTCCTCTTTCTTTGTTTTCTCTACATGAATTACAAGGGATAAAACAAGATGTGCATAACATTGCTATGTGGACAAAATAAAATGTCTATCCCAATTACAGACCTCCCTACTGATTTATTTATTTTGTCTCCATAGAGGAAAGAAAAAGCTTCCCTTTTGAATTCAATATTTCTCATTTCCACCTGTCTTCACCCAAGCTCATTCGTCCTCCTGTCTTCACACTTGCTCCTTGACACCATCACACCCCATCCACCTGTGATCCCAAATCATAAATGGGAGTGGCCTCCTCGTCTCTCTTCTTTAAACCACAGACCCTATTGGTCACCACCTATTCAATTCTCTCTCCAAATGTGTCTCTCTAACTTTGCCCTCCCTCATTCTTTCACCTGGATTACAGCCTTGGGCTCCTAGTTGATCTTCTTCTCATTAGATTCAGCCCATTTTTCATCAGTCATCCACATTGCTGCCAAAGTGATATTTCTAAAACTGCAAAAATGTGTATATCATCTGTGTATGTAAAACTCCACTTGACCATGCATTCCCTGCAAGACAAAGTCCCAGCTCCTGCTGGGACTCCTGCCTCTCCCGCACCCTGTGTGTTCCAGACTCCTTGAGTTTCCCAATGCCACTGCACTGTGTGTGTCCCCTCAGTCTCGGGAGCCCTTCCCCACTTGGAAGCATGGCAAACTCCTGCTCATCCTTTAAAACCCATGTGTTATTTTCTCCCAGCAGCTGCCCTGTGCCACCTCTGTTCTTCCCTCCTTCCTAGGTGTCACTTTGGAATACTGGTCTGTCTCCAGTGTGCAGACATTATCAGAAAGTCTGTTTCCCCATATGGCCATGAACTTCTTGGCCATTGTTTCATTCATCTTGGTTTCTAGCAAAGTGCTGGCTGCACTGAAGAAAACAAAAATGTCTTAATAGTTGATGTATAAGTTATCTAGTAAACATGCAAATGAAAACTCCTAGCAGAGTTTCCTTTTCTCCTTTGTACTACTGGGGGAAAATACAGTCCTGAATAAGGGATAGTTCACTGCATCTGGCTCAAGTGGAATTAGAGGAGGGATAGAATAGATCTCCATGAGGAATGAAATAAGCTGGTTGGATACTCCAGATCTCTGTCACTTCTGGGTATTAGAAAAGAACAGTTGGTCTGTATGAACACTGGGCTTCCCTCACCCCACCCTCACCCTGGAAGGAAATTCCACCAGCAGGCCAGTAACATGGGACTTCCTGCATGCTTTGTGGAAACTACCTCCCCATAAGGTCAGCTAAACTGTGTATAAACAGTAAATGTCACCTAAAAATGTCTCAAATTTAATGAGCACTCACAGCATCATGTGACAACCTTAGGGAGAGAGGCTTTTGGGCAAGGGTTAGGGCTTCATGAGTCAGCAATTTGGAATGTGGGTTTTATTATCTATGTAGTAAAACCTATAATAGCTGAGGTGACATTGCCTGTAAAGTAGGCCTCCATTTACTGTGAGGCTTGTAGAGAGGGAAGCTATGCTCCAGCTCCAGAACAAAAATGCGACATCGAACCAGTGATTCTTACTAAATTAGTTAGGATTCTGGATTGCTAATGGAACAGCATAGCTCCACGAGCTGAAGTACAAAAGAATTTATGATAAGAATGTAAGTGTGTCTTGTGGAAGCCAAGAAGAAGAACACAGCTGCCAGAAGAACTGGACCCAAAAGGACTCTGGTTTCTTTCTTATGCCTTTTTGCCTCTGAGTGGTTTTAATTGTTTCTACTTTCTACCTTCGGTGGATCAGCCATCTCTCCTTGCAAATGAGAAAGTTTTTCTTTTTAGTGGTTAAAAATTTTATTTTAAAAAGTACCAGTCAAACTGACTTTTTTCTTTATGAATTTTACAAATTTCAGGACACGTATAAATTTGTGTAACTACTAGCACAATCAGAACACAGCATCTTCATGGCCCTCACAACTGCCTCACGCTCTTGCTTTGTAGCCATGCCCTCCCTCCACCCATAAAAACCCCCGACAATCTCTATCACAGTAGTTTGTCTTTTTGAGAATGTTGTATAAATAGGATGCTACAGTATGCTTCTTTTTGGGGCTGGCTTCCCTCCATCGGCATGACGTCTTTGAGATGAACTCGAGTGGATGTGTTCATCAGTAATTTCTTCCTTTTATAGCTGTACTGCATTCCATTGCATGGATGTACCAGGATTTGCTTATCCATCCATCTACTGAAGAGTGAAATAAAGTCTTAACACTTACCTCGTTAGCCGATGTTTGTAGTTTCAAATCCAGAAACCCCCGCAAGGCACTTGGAGGCCTGGCACTGGTTGGATTGCCATCCCTGGAGACATGAGCCAGGAGTGGGGATAAGGTGTTAGGATCGGGGCCGCTTGGGTCTGTGCTTAGCCTCCCAGGGCATCATCTTTGGCCAGGAGAGGACAGCCGCTAGAGAAACCCTGGGGATGGAGAGGGAGAGGAGTGAGTGGTGGAGGAATAGGGCATTCCTAACTTGTTCTCCCATGAACTTGTTCTTCGTCTCTTCCCTGATACATCAGTCTAAAAGGTAGGGTTCCCAATCCTTAATTCGGAAGCTCTCAGAGTGAACCGCAAAGTCCGTGTGGTGGGAACAATGATGTCCCTTCATCATCTGGGTGGTGACAGACGGGTAGTGATTCCCTACAGGGTTCACCTTCTCTGCGCTGGTCCTCCTCTCTCAGCACTGTGACTTGTGGGATATCCATGCGATGGTAAGGATTCAAACAGAAGATTAAAGAAATGTAGTTTAAGATGGCGGAGGAGTAGGAGACCTAAATTTCGTCCGGTCCCAGGAATTCAGCTAGATAGGGATCAAACCATTCTGAATACCTACAAACTCAACAGGAGATCGAAGAAAAGAATAGCAGCAACTCTCTGAACAGAAAAGCGACCACTTTCTGGAAGGTAGGACGTGCGGAGAAGTGAATCTGAGGCGATATTTGGGAAGATAGATGGCGGGGGAGGGGGCCTCCGTCGGCCACTACCAGCAAGTGATAGAGCCGCGGAGTACAAAATCGGAACTTTTAGAAGTCAGCTCCGCTGAGGGACGTCGCTCCAGTGACTAAGCGGGGGGTGGAACACTCGCTGGGACAGTGTGGTCTCAGGACCCTCGGATCACAGAAAGACTGGAGATGCCTGAGTGCGGCAGAGCTCCCAGGTATCGGAGCGGGCAAGCCGGCTGCAGAGACGGAGCTGAGGAGCACGCTCTCAGCTTGGGGTGGCCATAAACCATGATCTGTGGCTCAGTTGGGCCACTGCTCCTCCAGCAGGGACCCAACAAGCAGCAGATCCGGGGAGATTCCCCTTCCTCCCCCGGGAGGAGCGGCGCGGGAGCGCACCGCAGGGATCTGCTGGGTTTGGAGACTTCACACCAAGTCAGGCGCCAGAGATAGAAACGCTCGGTTACAGGCTGGGTGAGCGCAGAGTGCGGCGGGAGACTGGGGAGACAGGAGTGATTGACTGCTTTTCTCTGGCGGCGCACAGAGGAGTGGGGCCCTGAGTTCTTGGCTCCTCCAGGGCGGAGATTGGGGGGCTGCCATTTTCACTCTGGTCCTCCAAAGCTGCATGGAAAGCTTGCAGGGAACAAAAGCTCCCAAGAGCAAACCCGAGCAGATTACTTAGCCCAGACCGGCAAGGGCTGGGCAATTCTGCCTCTGCCAAAGACATTTGGGAACCACGGCAACAGGCCCCTCCCCCAGAAGATCAGCAAGAACCACCAGCCAAGACCAAGTTTACAGATCAATGAGAATGGAAGAATGCCAGCACTAGGGGAATAGAGCACATAGAATTCATGGCTTTTCCCCCATGATTCTTTATTCTTTCAAAGTTAATTTTTAAAATTTTCTTTTTCTTTTCTTTTTTTTTGAATTTTTCTTTTTCCCTTTTTCAACCAACATCTTATCAAAACCTTTTTTAAAAAATCTTTTTTATTATTCTTTTGTAGTGTCATATTCTATCCCTTCATAGTAGTTAACCTTATTTTTGGTATATATATATATAAGTTGTTCTCTCTTTAAAATTTTGGGATACAGTTTCTTCTAACAGACCAAAATATACCCTAAATCTCTGTGTATGGCTTTGTTCTAGTCTCCTACCTGATCACATTTGCTCCTTTTTTTTTTAATCCTCTTCTTTCTTTTTTCAACCAAATTCTTATCAATTCCTTTTATAAAATCTTTTATAATTTTCATCTTTACAGTCATATTCCATCCCTTCTTCGTATTTACCCTTATTTTTGTACATATATGTTTTTCTTTCTTTAAGATTTTGGGAGGCACTTTCTTCTAACAGACCAAAATACACCCAAAATCTAGTGTGTGGCACTGATCTATGCACCAGCCTGATCATATTTGATCATATTCTGTTTTCTTTGGTTTTTTAAAATCTTTTTCTTTCTTTTTTCTTTTTTCTTTCTTTCCCATTCTTTTCCCCTGGTTTCAGGTCTCTTCTGATTTGTTTAGTGTATATTTTTCTGGGCTCATTGTTACCCTGTTAGCATTTTGTTCTCTCATTCATCTATTCTCCTCTGGACAAACTGACAAGACAGAAAAAATCACCTCAAAAAAAAGAACAGGAGGCAGTACCGACTGCCAGGGATCTAATCAATATGGACATTAGTAAGATGTTGGAACTAGAGTTCAGAATGACGATTTTAAAGATACTAGCTGGACTTGAAAAAAGCATGGAAGATATTAGAGAAACCCTTTCTGGGGGAGAAATAAAAGAACTAAAATCTAACCAAGTCAAAATAAAAAAGGCTATTAATGAGGTGCAATAAAAAATGGAGGCTCTAACTGCTACGATAAATGAGGCAGAAGAGAGAATTAGTGATATAGAAGACCAAATGATGGAAAATAAAGAAACTGAGAAAAAGAGAGATAAGCAACTACTGGATCACAAGGGCAGAATTCGAGAGATTAGTGATACCATAAGACGAAATAATATTAGAATAATTGGGATCCCAGAAGAAGAAGAAAGAGAGAGAGGGGCAGAAGGTATACTGGAGCAAATTATAGCAGAGAACTTCCCTATTTGGGGAAAGAAACAGGCATCAAAATCAGGAGGCACAGAGAACCCCCCTCAAAATCAATAAAAATAGGTCAACACCCCGACATCTAATAGTAAAACTTACAAGCCTCAGAGACAAAGAGAAAATCCTGAAAGCAGCTCGGGAGAAGAGATCTGTAACCTACAATGGTAGAAACATTAGATTGGCAACAGACCTATCCACAGAGACCCAGCAGGCCAGAAAGGACTGGCATGATATATTCAGAGCACTAAATGAGAAAAATATGCAGCCAATTAATAACAAAAGCAAAGAAACACATCGACAACAATACAATAATAGTAGGGGACTTTAACACCCCCCCTCACTGAAATGGACAGATCATCTAAGCAAAAGATCAACAAGGAAATAAAGACTTTAAATGACACACTGGACCAAATGGACTTCACACATATATTCAGAACACTCCATCCCAAAGCAACAGAATACACATTCTTCTCTAGTGCCCATGGAACATTCTCAGAATAGATCACATCCTAGGTCACAAATCAGGTCTCAACCAGCACCAAAAGATTGGGATCATTCCCTGCATATTTTCAGACCACAATGCTTTGAAACTAGAACTCAATCACAAGAGGAAACTTGGAAAGAACTCAAATACATGGAGGATAAAGAGCATCCTACTAAAGAATGAATGGGTCAACCAGGAAATTAAAGAAGAATTTAAAAAATTCATGGAAACAAATGAAAATGAAAACACAACTGCTCAAAATCTTTGGGATGCAGCAAAGGCGGTCCTAAGAGGAAAGTATATAGCAATACAAGCCTTTCTCAAGAAACAAGAAAGGTCTCAAATACACAACCTAACCCTACACCTAAAGGAGCTGGAGAAAAAACAGCAAATAAAGCCTAAACCCAGCAGGAGAAGAGAAATAATAAAGATCAGAGCAGAAATCAATGAAATAGAAACCAAAAGAACAGGAGAACAGATCAATGAAACTAGGAGCTGGTTCTTTGAAAGAATTAACAAGATTGATAAACCCCTGGCCAGACTTATCAAAAAGAAAAGAGAAATGACCCTAATAAATAAAATCATGAATGAAAGAGGAGAGATCACAATCAACACCAAAGAAATACAAACAATTATAAGAGCATATTATGAGCTACTATATGTCAGCAAATTAGATAATCTGGAAGAAATGGATGCATTCCTAGAGATGTATCAACTACCAAAACTGAACCAGGAAGAAATAGAAAACCTGAACAGACCTATAACCACTAAGGAAATTGAAGCAGTCATCAAAAATCTCCCAATAAACAAAAGCCCAGAGCCAGATGGCTTCCCAGGGGAATTCTACCAAACATTCAAAGAAGAATTAATACCTATTCTTCTGAAACTGTTCCAAAAAATAGAAATGGAAGAAGAACTTACAAACTCATTTTATGAGGCTACCATTACCTTGATCCCCAAACCAGAAAAAGACCCCATCAAAAAAGAGAATTACAGACCAATATCCTTGATGAACATGGATGCAAAAATTCTCACCAAAATACTAGCCAATAGGATCCAACAGTACATTAAAAGGATTATTCACCACGACCAAGTGGGATTTATCCCTGGGCTGCAAGGTTGGTTCAACATCCGCAAATCAATCAATGTGATACAATACATTAATGAAAGAAAGAACAAGAACCATATAATCTTCTCAATAGATGCAGAAAAAGCATTTGACAAAGTATATCATCCTTTCTTGATCAAAACTCTTCAGAGTATAGGGATAGAGGGTACATACCTCAATATCATAAAAGCCATCTATGAAAAACCCACAGTGAATATCATTCTCAATGGGTAAAAACTGAGAGCTTTCCCCCTAAGGTCAGGAACACAGCCGGGATGTCCACTATCACCACTGCTATTCAACATAGTACTAGAAGTCCTAGCAACATCAATCAGACAACAAAAAGAAATAAAAGGCATACAAATCAGCAAAAAGAAGTCAAACTGTCACTCTTTCCAGGTGATATGATACTTTATGTGGAAAACCCAAAAGACTCCACCCCAAAACTGCTAGAACTCATATAGGAATTCAGTAAAGTGGCAGGATATAAAATCAATGCACAGAAATCAGTGGAATTCCTATACACCAACAACAAGACAGAAGAAAGAGAAATTAAGGAGTTGATCCCATTTAAATTGCACCCAAAACCATACGATAGATACCTAGGAATAAATCTAACCAAAGAGGCAAAGGATCTGTACTCAGAAAACTATAAAATACTCATAAAAGAAACTGAGGAAGACACAAAGAAATGGAAAAATGTTCCTTGCTCATGGATTGGAATAACAAATACTGTGCAGATGTCAATGCTACCTAGAGCAATCTACACATTTAATGCAATCCCTATCAAAATACCATCCACTTTTTTCAAAGAAATGGAACAAATAATCCTAAAATTTGTATGGAACCAGAAAAGACCCTGAATAGCCAGAGGAATGTTGAAAAAGAAAAGCAAAGCTGGTGGCATCACAATTCCAGACTTCAAACTGGATTACAAAGCTGTCACCATCAAGACAGTATGGTACTGGCAAAAAAAAAAAAAGACACATAGATCAGTGGAACAGAATAGAGAGCCCAGAAATGGACCCTCAACTCTATAGTCAACTAATCTTTGACAAAGCAGGAAAGAATATCCAATGGAAAAAAGACAGTCTCTTCAACAAATGGTGTTGGGAAAATTGGACAGCCACATGCAGAAGAATGAAACTGGACCATTTCCTTACACCACACACACAAATAGACTCAAAATGGTTGAAAGACCTCAATGTGAAATAGGAGTCCATCAAAATCCTAAAGAACACAGGCAGCAACCTCTTCGACCTGAGCCGCAGCAACTTCTTCCTAGAAACATCACCAAAGGCAAGGGAGGGAAGGGCAAAAATGAACCATTGGGACTTCATCAGGATAAAAAGCTTTTGCACAGCAAAAGAAACAGTCCACAAAACCAGAAGAACCAGAAGACAACTGACAGAATGGGAGAAGATATTTGCAAATGACATATCAGATAAAGGGCTAGTATCCAAAATCTATAAAGAACTTATCAAACTCAACACCCAAAGAACAAATGATCCAATCAAGAATGGGCAGAAGACATGAAAAGACATTTTTCCAAAGAAGACATCCAAATGGCCAACAGACACATGAAAAAGTGCTCAACATTGCTCGGCATCAGGGAAATCCAAATCAAAACCTCAATGGGTATCCCACCTCACACCAGTCAGAATGGCTAACATTAACAAGTCAGGAAACGACAGATGTTGGTGGGGATGCGGAGAAAGGGGAGCCCTCCTACACTGTTGGTGGGAATGCAAGCTGGTGCAGCCACTCTGGAAAACAGTATGGAGGTTCCTCAAAAAGTTGAAAATAGAGCTACCATGTGACCCAGCAATTGCACTACTGGGTATTTACCACAAAGATATAAATGTAGGGATCCGAAGGGGTACGTGCACTCTGATGTTTATAGCAGCAATGTCCACAATAGCCAAACTATGGAAAAAGCCAAGATGTCCATCGACAGATGAATGGATAAAGATGTGCTGTATATATGTGTGTACACACACACACACACACACACACACACACACACACAGGAATATTATGCAGCCATCAAAAGGAATGAAATCTTGCCATTTGCAATGACATGGATGGAACCGGAGGGTATTACGCTGAGCTAAATAAGTCAATCAGAGAAAGACATGTATCCTATGATCTCACTCATATGAGGAATTCTTAATCTCAGGAAACAATCTGAGGGTTGCTGGAGTGGTGGGGGGTGGGAGGGATGGGGTGGCTGGGTGAAAGACACTGGGGAGGGTATGTGCTATGGTGAGCGCTGTGAATTGTGTGAGACTGTTGAATCGCAGACCTGTACCTCTGAAACAAATAATACATTATATGTTAAAAAAAAAAAAAAAAGAAGAAGAAGATAGCAGGAAGGGAAAAATGAAGGGGAGAAAATTGGAGGGGGAGACGAACCATGAGAGACTATGGACTCTGAGAAACAAACTGAGGGTTCTAGAGGGGAGGGGGGTGGGGGGATGGGTTAGCCTGGTGATGGGTATTAAAGAGGGCATGTATTGAATGGAGCAGTGGGTGTTATATGCAAACAATGAATCATGGAACACTACATCAAAAACTAATGATGTAATGTATGGTGATTAACATAACATAAAAAAAAAAAAAGAAAGAAAAGAAACGTAGTTTAAGCCCAACCTGGGGCAGACATTTTACTTGCAAGTCATGTTCTCATCTCTCATTTGTCTTTTCTTTCTTTGAAAGGTCCAAGGCTTCTTTTTCTTGCTTTCCCATTTACAGCATTTTTCTAACCAGTGCTGCATGGCCTTCAAAAATAACATTTATTCTAGGGGGTGCACAATAATAGCTATGATCGGATATGGGCTGAAACCCGTCTTCCACTCAGCTTTGTCTGTCACCCGCATATCACATGCATCAAACAGAGCCGCCTCTACTTAAAGCCCTAGAGCCAAGCAAATGAAAAGAAAAAGCCAAATAGTAGTGGCTCTCACTCTCAGAGGGGCTTTGGCCTTTGTTCCTGAGGAGGGGAGAGATAAGGGAGGGGGCCTCAGGGGTGAATGCAGCAGGTGGGGCTCAGGACCTTCTATCCGTTCAATCAGAGCAATGCTCCTGTGATCTCTGTTATATGCAAGGCCTCTGTGTAGATTTTCTTAGAAGAAAGGATTCTCATGCTGGAGGAAAAAAAAATCTGACAACCACCCCCCAGCCAAACAGAGACACCGAGAGTCCTACCACACTTGTGTGTCAGCAGTCTTGCTTCTATTTCATCTGTTTTGCTTTTCTCTTGGGGACTTTTCTTATTTGTAAGTTGATTCTCCAGGAGCTACCTAGTACATAATCTAGTGATCCCTTTTTGGTGGATTCAGGAAGACTTTCTTTTTTTCAGTTTTTAACAAGCTATTGATATAATCAATGTTCACTCTAAAACAATGACAAAATGTATAAAAGAAAAAAAGAGGTGACTAGCAATTATCCTTCAGTTCCACCACCCAGAGACAGCTACTTTTACTATCCATTTCAACACCAAATCCTATCATTGTACCTTTAATGCATTTAGGAAATCTATCCCTTTATTCCATTTCTACTGCAACCATTCGAGTTCAATTCCTTAACCAGTCTCTTAATCTCTTAAAAATAGGAATCCAATTTATCACTTTTTTTTTGGTTAAAGCCTTTCAGAGGCCTCCATGGACATGTGAAACACTCTTCCTATGAGCTGCTTGTTCTGGCTCTGGGAACTTCTTTCCCTCGGGAACTCCACCACATTTGCTCTGAGGGGCTCCTGTCAGTGCCCAAGGACTCCTCCTGCACAGTAAGGCTGACTAAGTCCTTCAGGTGTCTAGCATGTGTGGGCACAGACCACTGGACTTCAGGGCTAATAGAGATGATTTACTCTCTGGATATTTCATCGAGGATGTGAGAGAGGAGAGATTAGGTGTGTAGAATCATGTTGCCATCTTGCCTCCTGAAGAAAACACTCATTCTCACTCAGTAGTCAGCTGTGCCTTTTTATGTAGAGCCAGCTGCATCCTTAAGCCACGGTGATGAAGGTCGGAGTGAACAGATTTGTCCGTATCGGAGGGCTGGTCACCAGAGAGAGCTGCATTCAACACTGTCGACAAAGCAACATTGTCACCATCTTTGGCCTCAACCACATGGCTTTAGTATGCATGCAAATTCAATGGCATTGTCTAAGCTGAGACTGGGGAAGTTTGTGATCCATGGGAAGTATGCCTCCACCTTATAACATCAAATGGGGATAATGCTGGTGCTGAATCCACTAGTGTCTTTACTACCTTATAGAAAGCTGGGGCTCAGCTCACTCAAAACCCACCTCAAGGGTAGATTCCAAAGGGCTCTTATCTCTGCCCCTTCTGCTGATGCTGCCTTGGTTGTGCTGGCTGGGAACCATGAGGAGGTATGACCTCTCCCTCAAGATTATCAGCAATGTTTCCTGCACCAACTCTTGGCCTCCCTGGCCCAGGTGATCATGATGACACTGGCATTGCGGGAGGTTGGTAACCATGTTCACGCTACTACTGCCATATAGAAAGCTTTGGATACCTCCTCTAGAAAACTAGTATGATGGCTGGGATACTGCACAGAACATCATCCTTACATCCACTGGCCCTGCCAAGGCTGTGGGAAGGACCTCCCTGAGTTGAACAGGAAACACTGGCATGGTCTTTCAAGTTCCTATCCTTTGTCTGTCATGGATCTGACTTGACCTCTGGAGAAAGCTGCAAAACATGACAACATTAAAAAAGTTCTAAAGCAAGCATCAGAGGGATGTCCCAAGTGACAATGAGGTTTTATAGTGATACTCACTCTTCCACCTCTGATGTTGGGTCTGTTATTGCCCTCACAACCACCTTACAAGCTTATTTTCTAGTATAATGATGAATTTGGCTATAGCATCTCTGTGGTAGACTTCACAGCCCACATGACTTCTACATAATAAGCACCTTGGACCTTCAGCCACAGCAACAGCATGAGAAGAGTTGGCCTTTGGTGAAGGGCTTTATTGGCTGCTATGGGCTGAATTATGGACCCCTCACCCCCAAATTCATACACTGAAGCCTTAACCCCAGTGTGATGGTATTTGGAGATGGGGCCTTTGGAGGTGGTTAGGGTCAGATGAGGTCATGAGGATGGGGCTCCCACGATGGGATTAGTGTTCTTATAAGAAAAGACACAAAGGTGGGGTGCCTGGTTGGCTCAGATGGTTAAGCGTCTGCCTTCAGCTCAGGTCATGATCCCAGGGTCCTGGGATCAAGCTCCACAACGGGCTCCTGGCTCAGCGGGGAGCCTGCTTCTCCCTTTTCTTCTGCCTGTCCCCCTCCTCATGCTCTCTCTCTTTGTTATCTCTGTGTCTCAAATGAATAAATAAAATCTCAAAAAAAAAAAAAAAGACACAAAGGAGAAGACGGCTGTTTACAAGCCAGGAAGAGAGGTTTCCCCAGAAACCAACCAAGATGACACTGTGATCTTAGGCTTCCAGCCTCCAGAACTATAAAAAGAAAAAAAATAAATTTCTGTTGTTTAAGCCACCCAGTCTATGGTTTTGTTTTGGTAGCCCAAAATGACAAAGACACTGGCCTAGCTCTATTTCTTAATCACTGAGAATCTCTGCTTCCTGACATATTTCCATCCAAGTCTCCCGAAGAAGAGGAAGGGCTTATACAGACCTAAACTGTTGTGGATCATCAGTCACACTAATCAAGTCTATACACTGTCTCTTCACAAAGAAAAAAAGTTAAATGAAGCAAGCTAAGACAAAACAAAACAATAGCAAAAAAGAAACAAAACAGAGAACCCCCGAAAAGTTCTAATCAGAAAACTGAACACAATAAAAGAAAAAAGAAAAAGAAAGAATGGTAAACAGCTAGGAGCATAAGTCTCCTGGCTGAAACCTCTTACTTGGAGGCAAATGAGATTTTCTGAGCAGTTAGTGTCTATGATATGGGACCCCAGTGGAAGACTTCTGTGATAAATAATTAAGGAACCAAAAGTCATACCTGAAGCTTCTTCCTTTTCTGACAACATGTACTGGCAACTCCTGCTTCTGTAAATTCATGTTTCCAAACTGCTTGACAAGGAATAGATTAATTCTTTAGCAAGTAACTTGTCTTGGGACCAATCTTCCCTCACACTTCACACATCACTCTACTTTTGCATGAATATAGAGCCATCTAAACATTTGTGTAGCAATATATATATAGTTATATATTGATTTTCACATGCATTACGTAATTCCAATTCCTAAATTCAAGTGCAAATTAGCCACATCTCAGCAATCTCCAGTCTTGAGTCTCTAATCTCAGTATTTTCAATAATTTGAATTTAAATGCTGAAGTGGGTCATCTCTGAGCATCCTACTTTCTCTTCCTATGCTAAAGACTCCATTCTCCCCTATACTGACCAGAGGTGTTTATTTGACAAAATGCTCAGTGTGAGCACAGCGGGTTGATACATATTTGTTGTGTGAATAACTGAATGAATAAACACATGAATATTTCTACATTTATTTTATTTTTAGAGAGAGAGAGAGCACGCACACACCCATGCATAGGGGAGTGGTAGAGGCAGAGGGAGAGAGAGACGGGGAGGGGAGAATCTTAAGCAGACTCCATGCCCAATTTGGAGCCCAAACTGACTGAGCACCTGGGCGCCCCGAATATTTCTACATTTAAATTAATAGCTTAATGCATTTTCCTTTTTGTCTGTGGCTTCTCAGTTAATTCTCCCTTAGTTTCATCCCCTTTGTCTACATCTCCTTTGTACTCCACTTGTCTGTGTTGAAATCACAGCAAGCAATGAATTGCCCACTGAACATAACAAGTACTTTCCCTCTTTAGCATTCGCACTCAAGCTTTTCCCTCTGTCTGAAATGCCTTTCTCTCCCACACCCTTGTCTGCCAATGAACTCCACTCATCCATCACTGCCCAGCCTAAATACCGTGTCTAACCTGTGGATTTCTCACTCATCCTCCCAGTCGTATTAATTGCTTGCCTCCACTGCACTTTATAGATGCTTCTACTGTAGAATTTACAACACTGAATTATAAATTCTTTTATGGATGTTTATCTTTTTCTTAGACTAGAGAATCCCAACTCAGACTACGTGACAAAATCACCTGGAGAAGTTTTATTGAATCAGAATCTCTGGGATGGAGCCTGGAGAACTTTATTTTTATTTAACAAGGACCTGAGTTGCAATCTTTTGCAACCCTTTGGGCTGGCTTTAGGACATCTTTGCTCAGGGTATATGGTCCTTAAATAAAAGAATGTATTTTACTCAGCTTTGTATCCTAAGCTTAGCATAGTGTTGGTCTACAGGAGTCACTCAATACATGTTTATTGACCCAAACTGAATTCATTGTAATTTCCTGCTGCAGCTCCCAAATTCCTGAATTTAACAGGGAAAGGGGAAAGATATAAAGGGGGAAAATTGCTAATAGTGAGATTTCTGGTGGCTGTTCAGAAGATATTTGAGAGCAAAGTAGTCTTCCTAATGATTGTCTATATGACTCATAAATAAGGTCTTCACATAAAGGAGGGAGTCTCTCCCCACCCCCTAAATGTAGTAGAAGCTCACTCTGACTTTGGTTACAGGTTGTATGAATGAGCTAGGGGGATCATCTCCATCGTGGATGTGCACACCAGCTTCCTTTTTTTTTTTTTTTGGTTACCATATAGACTCTCACCAAGTGTTAAATTGGTCACCAGAGGGCGAGATGGCTTACTGCTGTTGGTCAGGTTATAAAAAGCAGTAAGACATCAGAAAGTGAGTTCTGTCTTGCCACACTTCAAAGAATTTAAACTAAGAGCTTTATAGTTCTTTGCTGCCTTCTTAGTTCAGAGCAGCTAAGTTTCAAGACCAATAGCAGAGAATTTATTGCTCTAATAAAATGAAACAGTAAAAAAAACAGCTTGAGAGTATTGGCAACTCCTGAGATCCCCTTATCAGAATAGCTTAAAAGCACTTTGAGAATATTAGTATTATGACCACAAATAACCATCAAATCTTCATATCTGCTCAGATTATTTAATTGCTTCTCTTGGACAAAATACTGAGTTTTTGCTTCATCACACCTTGTAAATATCATCAAGTTCCTTAAAGGAAGGGTATATGTCTCATTTCCATTTCTATCTTACAGCTTTGCCCAATGCAGCTGACCAACAAATGGTGAACTTGTCATATAATATCCTTTGCTTTTATTTTTCATTTTGTTTTAATTGTAAAAGTAATACACACTTCTCAAAAAAAACACTCAAATGTGTATAAATATATCAAGTAAAAAGTTAAAGTCCATAAACAAAGAGAGAAGGCTGGAATGACCCCTGTAGTGTCATTAAAAAAAGGATTTTTGTAGTCATGAGACTTTGCCATGATTAGCATGCCATTCACAGCTATATTAGATATTAGCTACCAGTCCAAAACAAATAAAATGAACAATCCCTTAGCTTAGAAGGAGATATATGTCCTTTTTCTGCCATAGATTCTTCTCTTCCTCGCCCTTTAGAAGTTAGTCTTTCTTTTCTGTCTCTCTATTGTTCAACATCTGACTTTTGGGAAAGGTGCAAGTCTCACCTTCAATACTGATTAGTCAATTTGAACATTATATGGTTGGAGGAATGTAAATAGGAATTCCTGGAACTGAGAGCCGAAGTCAATGTGGGGCTGGGGAGATGAAGTAGGGCTTGGGCACAGAGCAGGCAGAGACAGAGTGAGAAGGGGGCAAGAGTGAGAGTGTCCAGGAATGAATCCAATCCTAGATTTTAACAGTTATATCTCTTATGTGAAGCAATTGGGCTCCTGACTGCCCCCTATGACACTGCCTACTCTAATACACACAACTCGGAAGGCTTCCGCCATAGCATTTGCAAGAAGTTCTCAGCCTCTGTATTTTATTCATTTGTGTCCCTAAGGCCTGAATAATACCTAGAATGTAGGAAAGAACTTTACAGGCAGTGGTTGAATAAGGGACTGTCTGAAAAATGGTTGGAATGGGTAAAGTGTGTGAAAGTGCTCATAACCTAGGTACATTATGTGAGATTAGATCACACATATCCTAATACACAAAATGTTTTATTGGGTAGCTGGGATTCTTAGTGGTTAAGAAGAATCTAGAGTCTACATATGACCAAAATCTTCCCCAACACCTGTTACAGGCACTAAAATAATTCTGAACCAAGGATTTAATAGAAACCTAAGGACAATAAGTCATTTGATCATGTGGTGTCTCGTTTGAATCCCAATTTTATCCCTTATTAGCTATACGAACTTGGGCAAGTTACTTCCCATCTCTGAGCCACAGTTTCCACATCTGTAAAGTGGGGCTATAAAGTAACCTACATCATAGAGGCTGTGGTCAAGTGTAAGTGAGTTGAGTGAGTTGAGACATGTGTTAAGAATAGAGACTGTTTTAAGGACACCAACCACATGCCCGTGGTTCATCATCCAAGGTACACCCCATTACCACCAAATTCTCCCAGGCTGCCATCCTATCTGCTTTACTTTCTTCCTTGCCAATCTCTCCGGTTTTGATAACTTCCCCCTTCTAACCATTTTTACTATGTCCCTTGTATGATTAAAATAACAGCAAAATAACTTAACTTAGATACTGTTCTAAGTGCGAATGAATCCTCTTAATCTTCCTCACAATCTTATGATTTAGATACCTTTATTAGCTCCAATTTACAGATGAAGAAATAATCAGGGACTAGGCAACTTGTCCAAGATCACATAACTTGTGACTGATAGAAATTCCAAGAAAACCAGCCTGTCCTTGATCTTCATTATCCTTCTTCTCCAGGATGGCAAAGAAATTCTCTTTTCTATTCTCTTCACATGGTACTCCTTGTCCTCCCACCAGGATACTCTGTTCCTTGGGTTGTACCTCTCTTGGGGGACACTGCCTGGATCCATCCACCCAAAGGCCACTTACTGCTTGGTAATACCCAGTTGAATCTGGCCCCTGGAACCTACCCATCCCTTGAGATGGGTTGAGTTTCAAGTCCTGGGTTTTATAGTCTTTGTAGTCATGCTTAGATCACAAGGTGGATCAGCAACAGGATGCCCTCTCTAACCTACTCCTATCTGTACAGATTACACTCTCACTCTGATTCTCCCCTTTCTGCAGAATTTGTGCTCTGCCCTTTTCAAAACTGACCGCTCCCATTTGTATCTTCTATGTTTGATGATTTCTCCACCTATATACCATAATATATACCACAGAGCCATGTCAGATTTTTTTTTTTTTGTTTCATTCCATTCACAGCCATCTCCTTAAAACAGAGCAGTGATTCTGAAGCCAGCTGGACCTGGAATCTCTATTCTAACTTTGTGATTTGGGGCATGTTACATAACTTTTCTGTGCCTCACCGATTATACCTATATAATGATAATAATACCTACCTCATAAAGTTGTCATGATGGTTAAATGACATAACGTGCTTGTAAAATGTTCTGCTTAGCATAGAGTCAGTGGTCTCAGCATTGCCTGCCACACCTGGAACCAACCCACTGAGTTGGATGATTGGCAAGGCTATCCATGCTGGGCACACTGTGACATGTATTGAATGCAAGCTTGAATTGCTGGCCAGGTTGAGATGCATCCTTGCTCCAGAGACTTCCTTGTCAGGCTATGTTTGGAACTATGGCTGTTATTCTGACTTCAGTCCCTCTTTGAGAGTCAGGCAGAACATTTCGGCTTCTCAAGCTTTTTGGCTTGTGTTTTCCATATTAAACTGATCCCTTCAGAAAGTAAGGTAATGGTAGAGTGGTGCTGTCATTTAATACAAAGTTGATTATGCTACCACCAATTTCTGACATAGGTGGTATCGCATCCCAATCAGAAGCTATTGTCCGTCACAAGCCCCGATTGAATGTGCACCTGTGTGCTTCTCATGGGCTGCGTCTCGAGGCTGAGAGACTTCAAAGCTGTGGGTGAGGGCACTGTCGGGGGCCTGATGCCAGTCAGATTGCGGCGTTCACAACCATGTACTGAAGTATCTTTCTGTGTGAAAGGAAGGTGCCACTCATAAAACCGCTCCTTGTTGTGATCCGGGGCACCATGAATAGCTGAGTGATTGCATTCTCCTGGAGGTTCTTGCCAGGCGGTTTCAGTCAGACAGGGAGGGTGAGAAATACACAGAAGAGGAAGGCAGAGGAGTTCAGTTCTTAGGCACACCGTTGGGAAGGGACCTTCCACATCTACTTCTAATGGCTAAAGATGAAGTGACTTTTTAACCTGGTGAAGGCCATACCATGATGAGATTGTACTCTGCACATTTGGGTTCTTCCCCTGTACCTTTTTTTGGGGGGGTGCTGAGAGTACAGCTGGCATAGTTTGGCTTCGTTGCCCAAGTTATGATTCTTGGAACAATAATGAAATAGATGAGTAGCAAGGGGCTGAGTAGTGAGAAAAGAGTGCTCAGGGAGGACAACCTGGTCAGTGGTTCTCAGACGTGGGTGCTCATAAGAATAACTAAGAGAGCATATTACAAAGATATAGTCATCCATTTCACCCCAGACCTGTTGAATCAAAATTGTTTGGGGCAGGGGAATGGCGCCTGAAAAATCTGAATTTTAAATAGAAATGTAACACTGAGCATAATATAAGCATTCAATTCCTACATAGTCATTTCATGGCAAGCATTGTCCAAAGTGTTCATATTCATTAACTCATTTACCATTCACAATGATCCTGCGAATAGGGTACATTATTCTCATTCCCAGTAGCAGATGAGGAAACAGAAGGCAAGTCACCAATTTAAGGTCACATAGCTAATAAATGAGCCAACTGGGCAAGGTAGGGACTCAGGTCCTTCGCATAATATTGAAGGAAGCACTCACTGTCGGGATCATGCAAGTGCCTCTCAGGAAGTAAGGGTCTCCTTAACTTTGTGCCCTGGGAGCCTCACTGGCTTCACTGGAGTTTTGGCCTTGGAGCTGGGATTGAACCCAAGGAGGCTCTCTTCAGAGCACAGACTCCTACCTGCAGTACATGCAAATGCCACAGAGAATGATGTAGATCTCCCTTCAAGAGAAGGGAGTGCAGGAAACGCAGTTGGTAGACAATTTCCAAAGCTGCATTTCAGTATCTGTCACTGCTTTCACGATAAGGTTATGTTTTTCCAGGGCTGGGGGCTAATTTTTGCTGGACCATTCCTGCTCAACAGAAGAAATGAAACTCTTTCTGTCTTCTCCTGCTCCCGCTTTCTTCCTCCACACTGGTTCTACCAATAAGTAAATTAAATTATTCCTGCATGGCTAATTTTATCTTGGTGTCTACTTGGAGGATCTGGACTGACATACCACATCGCTCTCTCTTCTACAACAGTGGCTTTGAAATATTTTTGACTGAGACCCACAGTAAGGAAAAAATATTTCATCTTGTCACACTGTGTGTGTGTGTGTGTGCATGCGTGCGTGTGTGCCCATATACATGTATATATACAGCATGTATATATGGAAAAAAGCTTCAAAAACAATACTTGCCTTTCTATATGCAATGTGTGATTCTATTCTATGTCATTTTTAAAAAAAGGGAATTCTGGTTACAACCCACACAATTGCATTCAAGACCAAACACATAGCAGAAGTGCCATTTACGTTCATTCACTGGTAGCATTTGCTGTGATCACATGGTGGTAGCATTGACATTTGATTGCTGCATCATTGGCCAGTGCAGAAGGTTTCTTGCCTTGTATTGACCTTCCCAGTGGTCTGTTTCTTGTATTTTCCTGTGAAATGTAGTCCTGCTTTTTAAAAAATATACTATGACCTCAAGGAAATGGATACCAAATCAAAAGATTTATATACTTGTTCCAATGTCAGGAGCACCTGGAAGTCAGGATGCTCTTTTCAGAATACCTTAGATTTGATCAATTTAAGGTCATGATCTACAAAGTGTGTGTATGTGTGTGTATTTGCTTATTTAGTAAAAACACATTTCTAATGTCCCCACAAATACCAGTTTCTTAACTGTTCATTCGATACTTGCTAGGGATGATCATTAGCAATCCGAGAGAGGTTCCTGAGATTAAGAAATATTTATTGGAGAGTAAATTAAGATTGAGAAATTCTATCCATTTAATTTTTGTTGAATTGGGCAAAAGCTGATTTTTTTTTAATTTTAGCTCAAGAAATGTTGTTTGTCTTCAGGAGCATGCTTTGAGAGGCATGGATTCATATATTGTACACTGTGTTCCTAGCCCATGTGGTCCGCCTGTACATTCTGCTCATGCATTTTTTTAATTTTGTTTTGGTTTTTTAAAGATTTTATTTATTTATTTGACAGAGAGAGACACAGCAAGAGAGGGAACACAAGCAGGGGGAGTGGGAGAGGGAAAAGCAGGTTTCCCACAGAGCAGGGAGCCCGATGCGGGGCTCGATTCCAGAGACCCTGGGATCATGACCTAAGCCGAAGGCAGACGCTTAATGATTGAGCCACCCAGGCGCCCCCTGCTCATGCATTTTAAAGACATCTCAGTGCTCGTTGGTTTAATTCTACTTTGAGATATACATCCTAGAGAAATAATCAGAGTTATGATCAGAAAATGATTTATAGAGACCAACATTAATTTCCAACAGGGATGGTTCAATAAAACATGATATATCCATAAGAATATGTGATAAAGCACCACTGATTGGTATTTTGGTAATACTCAGAGCTGAGTAACTGGCACTCCCTTTAGAGCAAGAAGTCTCCAGTTTGTTATGTTCTCCACTCTTTCCTACTGTGTAATACCCACTTCACTACTTCCTGCCTGACATTGGTAGGCATTGAGGTTTTGATCCTTGGCTGACAGGATACTGTCCAAATTCCTTTGTATGATATGGTAAGCGGAATAGTGCCCCCCCCCAAAAGATGTTCATGTTCTAATCTTTGGGATATTTGTTTTGTTTGTTTGTTTGTTTTGAGAGAAAGTGTGAGAGTGTCCTCATGGGTGGGGGGAGGGGGAGGGGCTGTGCAGAGGGAGAGAGAGAGAATCTTATGTGGGGCCTGATCTCACAATCCTGAGATCTTGACCTGAGCTGAAATCAAGAGTCCAGTGCTCAAGTGACAGAGCCACCCAGGTGCCCCATTCTCTGAGACATTTGAATATGTTAATTTACATGGCAAAAGAGACTTTAGAGATGCAATTAAGTGGGTGGGCCCAGTGTAATCACAGGGGTCCTTGTAAGATGCAGGCAAAAGGATCAGATCAGTCAGAGAGGAAAGGTGGACAGAAGCAGAGGCTGGAGTGATGCACTTTGTAGATGGAGGGAGAGGCCATGGTTCAAGGATTAGGTGGCCTCTAAAAGCTGGAAAAAGCAAGGAAACAGATTCTCCTCTAGAATTTCCAGGAGGAACATAGTTCTGCTGACCCCTTGATTTTAGCCTATAAGACCCATTTCGGGCTTCTGACTTCCAGAACGGTAAGATAACAAATATGTGTTGTTTCAAGCCACTAAGTTTGTGCTAATTTGTTAGAGCAGCAATAGGAAATTAATGCACATAGCATTCAAGTTTCTTCAGTACCTGATTTTAACCCTACCCTTAATTCTCATTTCCTTCTTTTCTGCTCCCTTCTCTATACAACATAGAATCTCTCCACACCAAATTACCCCAGGACATCATGTTTTCACACCTCCATATCTTTGTGTTATTCTTTGTACCTAAAATCCCTTACTCCCCTTTCTGTCAAGCTTCCAGAAGGAAGGGGGAAGCCTTCCTTAGTATTAATAACTAGTAAAGGCATTTCTACCATCTATAGTATAAACAAGCTGAGATTGATGGAAGACACCAAGGACCATTCATTAAGTTTCCTACTAGAGAAAGTAGAGCTTATTAGGCCCAATTATATACCTTAATTTGGAAGGATTAGAGCTGGAGGTGAAAGCATATTGTGGAACAGAATGGGAGTTCTTGGCATGGAAGTACTTTTGGCATTGTAAACAACCTCCCCAGGAAGCCAATAAGGTGCAAGGTGTAAAGACAAGCATGACATGGCAATGGGAAGATGGCCAATGGTAGGGCTTCCCAGATACATAGCTTCCTTGTGCCTTTCTGTGCTTCCTAAATTTTGGTATTTAGCATGCCATGCATTTGTAGTCAAAATACAATGTTAACTTAAAAAAGAGTTGGGACTGAAATCAGCCTGTTTCAGTTTTACCTATAGAACTGCCAGGCTCAGTAGGAAGTGGCTATCTGCAGTGGAACAGATGGAATTGCTCCACCTGACGGCACTCACAGCTACATTGACCCAAGAAGACAGGGAGCACCTTCCTCTACCTGTCTGCATGTATGGGCTCTTTCAGGGCTGCTGAGCACCACTCAGTCAGAGTCTTGGCTGGCCTCACTGCCAAGTTTATTGAGCTAATTTGTTTTCCAAGATCAATGCCACCAGTATGACCTATTAATGTTGCTGAGACCCCTGCAACAATTCACCAGTCTTTAGGTATGGTATGGACCACACACGCCTAGGGAGAACACAAATCAAGTCTTGTGATCAGTTCCCAGCGTTCTGCCAGAATGGCCTCTATTGTTGTAGGGAGACATTTTTGCTTTCAGATCAGATGTCCATTCACGACTCCAGACAGTTTCCTCTTTCATAGGCCAAAGTGCCCTCTGAGGCTCTCTACCCACCCCATCTCCAACAATTCCTGTAACCCTTAAGTATGGCCCATTCCAGCACAACTGAGCTTCCCTGAAAGACTTGGGTCTTCTGTGGCACCTCTTCCCACAGCACTGCATTGGGGAGGCAGGAACTACAGCTGTCACTGCTCCTCAGCTCAGTTTGTGTGCATTTTAAGATGCCAGCTCCTAGCATTGTTAGTCCACCTAGTGAGTCTCGGAGGGACCAGGGGACAGTCTTGTAACACTCTCCTGTTTGGTGTTTCAACAGCCTTTCAATTGGCTTCTATGGACCTATGTTTCAGGATTTCTTCACCATAATTAGCCTTTGACATACATTTAGCCTGCTGTTTGGAGGGTATTATGGACTCTAAGTGGAAAGATTTTGTGTAAGGATAGGTGGAGATGTGGCGTTGGAGGGGAATACATCGTTACAAGTGCCTCAAAAATCACCCCTTGCTCTGCAGAGATAAAGCAACATGGATTTTCTGACACTCACTTGGAGCTTTCCAATCAAGACATAGACAGTGGAGGAAAGAGGCCACATTTTCCTCCTTTTATTTATTTTTTTTACGTTGCCAGCAGGTTTGCTCTATTTCTGATCACAAAGCTTGTGTGGGCTGCCCCATC
This sequence comes from Eumetopias jubatus, assembly GCF_037043125.1. Taxonomy (NCBI): domain Eukaryota; kingdom Metazoa; phylum Chordata; class Mammalia; order Carnivora; family Otariidae; genus Eumetopias; species Eumetopias jubatus. The sequence goes on from NW_028274815.1 coordinate 48,531,046, forward strand.
CAATTCTATTCCTCTAAGATCTTTGTGATAGATTGATTTTCAATTCTAGTTGATGAAATTTTGTCTTTTTTTCCCTGTGTCCTCATAGGCCTTTAAGTGGAAAGTTGAAACAGGACTGCATTTGGGCTGTATCATGCTAAATTGAAACTCCTATATGTAACTTTCCAAAAGGCTGCTTTGTTCCCTTTGATTTTCGCCCCCAGTGTTTGTCTATTTAGATAAGCCCACTTTATGGATTGTAGAGCAGAGCTAAATGGAAGTGGTTATTCTGATGAAGAATGAGGAGCTTCATTCAGTACTTATCCTTTTTTTAAGAAAGAAAAATTAATTTGCA